>NC_079149.1:41607540-41963790 GCF_945859685.1 Eupeodes corollae
TTCCTGAACCTAACCCTTTTGTAAATAAATTTTTCCGATACAACTAGGTCAGGAAGCGCAGATTGATTAGAATCGATGTTCTTTCTTAATTGGGTATATTGCTCTGAATCAAATTCAACGGCGTCGAGATCGATCTCACCACATATAACTGTAGAAGAAACCTCATCAAGCCCATTTTCTCCCACTATAACTTTAGCAGAAATCTCTTCCATGTCCATACGAGATAGAGTATCAGGCACAACGTTGAGGGATCCCTTCCGATGCTCAATGGAAAAATCAAAACCTTGGAGTTCTAAACTCCAGCGAGCGAGTCTGCCACTCAACTCCTTCATCGACATCAACCATTTAAGGCTTGAATGATCAGTTATTACCTTGAAAGGTAATCCGTCAACGTACGGCCTAAATTTTCGTATACTCAGAACTGCAGCCAGACATTCCTGCTCAGTAACCGTGTAGTTTTTTTGAGATTTATTTAGTTTCTTTGACATATACGCTATTGGTCTCTCGTAGTTGTTCTCATCAAACTGAAAAAGAACACCTCCCACTCCTTCCGAAGAGGCATCACATTGGATAATAAACGGCTTGTTGAAATCAGGCTGTGTCAATACAGGCGCCGAGGAAAGCGCAGTCTTCAACCTATTAAACCCGTCCAAAGCTTCAGGTGTCAACTCAAATTTTTTTGACTTTTTAAGACAATCGGTAAGAGGTGCGGCTAAATCTGAATAGTTTCGAATAAACCTCCGATACCAGCCAGTTAATCCTAGAAATCTCCTAACTTGTCTTAAGGTCGTAGGAACGGGGAAATTAACCATCGCCTCGATTTTGTCAGGGTCGGTTTTCAAAGTACCTTGGCCGACAATGTACCCGAGATACTTAATTTCCCGCATGCAAAACTTGCTTTTATCGAGGTTAATCGTAAGGTTTGCCTTCCGAAGACAAGCAGCCACTTCGTTAAGGATTTTAATGTGCGACTCAAAATCAGCCGTACAAATAAGTAAATCATCTAGATAAACAAACACATTCTCACGAATCGAACTTGGCACTACTTGGTCGATGACTCTGCTCATGGTTTGGCCAGCATTGCTTAAGCCAAATGGCATTACCTTAAACTGGTAAAGTGGTCTACCAGGCACGGCAAAAGCAGTTTTCTCTCTCGATCTCTCATCTAGAGGTATTTGCCAATATGCATCTTTCAAGTCGATTCCTGTGATATAATGTGTGTCCTTGATCCGGCTTAGTAATCCCTCTATATGAGGCAAAGGGTAAGCATCCTTAACAGTGACTGCATTAACTTTTCGGAAATCGAGACATAAGCGAACCTTACCTGGCTTTCTTACTAACACTACCGGGCAACTCCAAGGTGAATTACTAACCTCGATAACCCCCAGTTCTAACATACGGTCCAACTCCTTATAAACCTCTTCCTGACGGACCGGAGACAATGGATAATGCCGGGATTTGATAGGGACAGCATTTCGTGTATCGATGACATGACAACCCAAAGTTGTCTTACCTAGCCCTAGCACGACAAAGTTAGGAAAAAGCCTCTTGACATTTTCAAGTTTTAGGTTTTGTGCGGGTGAAAGTTCTATCAGTTCAGCCCCATCCTTGAAGTTACCTTCTCCTTCGCTAGCATCGATGTTGGCTTGTATTTCGCTTATTTGAGGCGTCAAATTGAAATCTCGCCAAAAGTTCATCCCCAAATACAGTTTTTGAGTAAGGTTGGGAATCAAGTAGAAAGAAAGGGGTTTCGTGATACCATTGTACGTAGTCTGAATTTCGCAGTGACCAATTATATCATGCGACTTACCATCTGCAGTTCGTACGATATTTGTATATGGTTTCACGACGACTCCTATTCTTTTTGCCAACTCCCAACACTCCCTGCCTAGCGCAGATATGGATGCTCCACTATCCAATAAGCCAAAAATTGACTCATTGTTTAGCAAGACATTCGCATACATCCTGCCGTCTGCATTTGAGGAAATGATAGTTTCTACAATATGTTTTCGAAATTTCTTTCGATTGCGAAACCTACGCCGGCACTTTTGAATGTGAACGCTGGCTAAACTATTATTTTTCCCGAAAATTCGAGAACGAACTTTGTAATAGTTTAGCTTGCGCTCATGAAGAGATTTTAGATTAAGTGTCTCACAGGGATGAGACTGAGTAACTTGAGGAATGAAAGGTTCTGTTCGTTCCAAGATCTTAACAGGAATACTTTCTTGAGAAACTTTCGAACAGGCAATGACATTATTAGGGGTATTTACTTCTGAAGGTGTTCGGGGATATTTTTCGAGGAACGAATTTCCCCTTTCCGTTTTTCGTCCCTCGAAAAGTTTCCCGTATGCTTACCGCATTCAATAGTGGAGACCCCCTTTGCACCACATAAGAAACAGAATAAATTCCTTACCCGAGAAGGGCAAAAATGATAAGCGTGACCTTTTTCATCGCAGTTCCAGCACACATAATTAGCCACCGAAGTTAGTTTTCGAGCTGAAGAGATAGCTGCTATTTCCTCACCATCTTCAGCGACTTCTTCCTTTTCAACATCGACTGCGATTTCGTGAACGCTCTTTTGAAAAGAAGTTCGCTTCGCTAGGAACCTCTCAGCCTCTCTTGCTTTGTTCCTGAGCTCCTCAATATTCTTTACATTTGACGACAACAGAATTTCCCCTAATTTGTCTCTCGAATTATTTCGGATTACATGCATAAGTTTTCGTTCGTCGAACGGCTCTTTTAAACGGTCGTTAAGACCTATAACAGAGTTGTAAAAATCATCAAACGACTCTTTCAAACCCTGCTTACGAATCAACAATTTCATATAAATTTCTACATCGTCCTCTAAACGCCCAAATTCTTTCTTCATCGCCATTTTTAGATCGGATAACTTAGCTGTTGGGTTTTTCCGCAAATATCTCCACAACCACTTATTCGCTCTTCCGCTCAACAAAATATGAAAATTTGCTGTAACCTGTTCATCGGAATACGATGACGATGAATGCATCAGTTCGACTTTAAAAAGAAAATCTGAAACACTATCGGTTCCGTCATACTTTATGTTCCACCGATCAAGCCTACAAGATTCCGTTGCACTAAAATTTGATGGACTAGCGGAATTTCGGGGTGCAGGTGAAGGCTGGAACGGATTATTGTTTGCTTCCTCATTAGATGTACCTAAGGGGTTATGTGTAGCAGGGATGTTTTGTCCTTGAGTGGGAAAGTTCAAGGTCTCCAATTTTTGTATTACGTTCACCATGAAAACATCCATTTGCTGAAACAACCTGACTTGATTTTCTAGCATACCTTTCTCTATTCTCTTCGCTAACTCTTCTGTTGGATCTGCCCTTTGATTAACTACGGGATTTAAACTATTATTACCCGTCTCGTTGTCTTGAACTTCGTCAATGACCGCGGAATTATCATTGGACATGTTTGAGGTTGAGTTTGAAACGATTGAGTTTAAATTTTCAGAAAAAGAAAATGAATTATCTAAATCGAAACGATCGATACTATTTCTAAATCGTCGGTAAAATTCTTCAAACCTAGCTTCAGAGTGCGCCAAAATCACATTCAAATCGTCGTGAATTGAAACCCGACGACCTCTACTCATGCCGTTCTCAAAGACAACTTCTGCCAATCTTGGTTTCTTCAGATGTCACAAGAAAAATCCGTTGAAAATTTAAACCTTCAAAAAAAAATATCGAAAATTTCTCTGAACTCTAAATGTTCAGTTGGCTGCAAACCATAAAATAAAAAAAAAAACAAAATCCCAATTTGAAATTGACAACCTCAATTTGATTTCCCAAAGAACTCAAAACAAAACTCCAATCGATTACTTCTTTGGTTCAAATTCCACCAATACCACTTGTATTAAAAATTATAAACGGGTATTGAAAATAAAAAAAAATAAATTCAAAAAAATATAACAATAATGTTAAAAATTGTTGTTTAAAAATAAAGAAGAAAAAATATAATTTTTCAAAGTTTTCCAAAAAAATAATGAAAACTTTTTATAATATGTTATATTTATATATGTATATCATGTAATGTACAAGGATGAGAAGATAAGATTTAAGAAGGGTGATTCCTGACCTTGAGGAAAAAGCCGTAGTTCTGTGAGCCGAAAAATGAGCAAAAAAAATTTAAAATATTCTAATATAATTTGCTATTGAACTTATTGTAGTCTATTTCTATGTAAAGTTTTCTCCTCAGTTTTCAGGACATCAATTGACAATCCTTCATCAACGAAGACCTCTGAAAACCTCGGAGAAATGAAATGAAAATATGTTGAACGGACTTCCGAATGCGCATCTTGCACCTACGAGTCTCTTTCATACATTGTTTTATAATTGAAGTGTGTGCTACTGTGCCCTGCTATTTGGATACTTGCTATGCAATTACCCAAAGACTCGGACTATCTAGCACCCACTCCATCTATTGATTAAATGTAAGATTGCATTTCCCGTATGGCAACGCGGTACCAAATGCTATACACTCAGTCACCGGGACTCACAAGGAACGTGCAAACACATCAACCAACGGATGTCGAAAATGAATTTAAAAAAAAATATTGAAAAAAAACAAAATAAAATAAAATTTAAGTAAAAGTATTTAAAATTTTGTAAACAAAAATGAATTGGCTCAATTAAAATCTGTTGCCTCACCATCTTGCGATAGTGGGCTCCACGTTATGGGCGCCATTTGTAACGACCTATTTGCCTTCCTTTGATCCTTGCTGACAATTTATTGAACCCTTAGCTCAGTGGTGGTTGTGGTTCTTGGACCCTTCAATGTCGTTACAAAAAATAATATTGCCAGACTCTGCATCTTGGTGTTGATGATGCGCGAGACATCGCCTCTACCCCCCCTACCTTGGTTAACTCCCTCGCTAGAGTAACCCCTTTGGATGGCTTCTTCCTCCCTTAAGCCATCACCCTTCTCATCATCATCCTCTCATCCTTTATATTAAAAACAATTACTCCATGATTATGTACTTATCATTCAGAGAGAAAAAGATATGTACGTTTTCATTTCAGACATTTAAATATATTTTTAATTAGAAATTTGTTAATTTATAAAGCTACATATATCATATTTTAACTAATCTATTTAAGTTTAAGTTACAAATACTAATTTCATTAAATTGATTCAATTAGGTAAGTGCACTAATAAAGAAAAATAATTCAATCTATATTGGCAACGCAAAGCACAAAATCTTAAGATTTGAATTCAAAAGTATAACCGCGTCTTCGGCTTATTACAATTATTTTGGATTTGAATTCCTTTTTTTTTTTTTCTTTTCTTTTTGATTACTTCACTTTAAGTCAAAAATCCCCTTTTCAAACCCACCCCACTAATTCGCGCAAGTGTTAAAACAATATATTTTTTTTTATATACACATATAGGTATAAGTGCAGAATAAATAATTATCAAGTTATTCAAAAAGATATGTACAAACTTACCCCTTTCTTCCTCGAGAAGTGGCCACTGCTGTTGGATAGAAGGTTTGTTGCACCCTGAGCAATCTTTCGATGCACTTGATGTTGTTTCCTTTTTTTTTTGTAGGTATTTGTTCACTTATTTTTAGATATGTATATATTTCACTTCCGCGATTAGCTTTTACTTTTAACTCGGTTCGCGTGGTGATACTTAGAATTAACACCTTATTCTTTTATACTCCGAATTACCAAGTTATAGAATTTTTAGAATTTTAAATTGATGTTAAAAAAAATGAATTTACGAATAAAAAAAATTGAATATAAAAAAAATAATTTATGGTTTTGGCCGGGACTTGAACCATGAACTTCTGCTTTGAGCCCTTGAAACGATCAACGGCTTAAACCTCTCAACTACGGCGGCTATATAAATTTCGGAAGCCAATCTTCGCACTTATGTGACCTTCCAAATTCCTATGGGTGTTGTATTAAAGGTGGATATGGAGCGAAGTTCCTGCACTGCTCAAACTATACTTAGGCTGCTTGCTTTTTCCTTGTTACCCTGGTAGTTTTTATAGGTTGGCTTTTTCTTTGGGGTGTATTTAATAATTATTCCGGGAACCGGGATGAATATATCGGGCAGCCGTTATTTCCGACTGCCAATTTAAATTCTATTAAACAAAGAAAGTTAATACCTATCACTTTCAAAAAAAAATATATCAAAATATTCTTACCAAGAAATATAAAATTATTTTTATGTAAGTTTTGAAATTACAACTCCTTCTTTGGTTCGGGTCTTTTTACCAAGGAAAATTTTTTTCAACGACAAAAAAAATCGAAAATTTCTTTGTCTCGACTGAAATGGTCGTTTAGACAATAACTATTCCGGTAACCGAACGTTTAAAGGCTTTCACTGCTCAGAAGTTAGTAAATTACCTACCTACGCCTTTGTTCTTAATTTCTCTTTTTTTCTTTTAAAAGCTTTGCAGCTATCCAACGGCAGATAATCCTGCAAAACCCCTCTTTCCAGGATCATTGAACTCTATTGATATTGAAATTTTATATTTGAGCTTAAGCTTTTCAAAAACCACCTAACTCAAGTTTCTGCTTAATTAGGCCAGTCAAAAATTCTACACCCTACCCTCTCTTTGAGTTGCTGCTTGGAACGCACTCTTAAGCTTAGGAATGACAAATCTACTACAATATTAGATAATATTTCTTATATATTTTTCTTCTCAATCCTATCATACCACTATCTCATTCGTTCTTATTTATCGATGTTTATAAACATATGGGTATATAGGAATAATTCAGTCATCCTAACCAACAAAACCAAACATAAACATACGTCTATCCGATCAAGTCGTCAGTGCCGTGCGCCGCCTTTTTCTTATAATTATAAAAAAAAATATTCAAATGAATATTTCGGTAACAGTGTTTTGCTAAAACGCTAAAGGTCTTCTACCTTATGATAAAAACTCGAATAATGCAAAACCGTTCCATTTATTTGATTTTGTACACAAAAATATAAACAATGTAAAAACAAAATAATAAATTTATCATAAACCAGCAATTTTTAACATTTTTTCAATATCTACAATCTTTTCCCTCAGCTTCCCCTTAGATTTGCCTAACTCAACTTCGAACTTATCGATTTTCGTCCAGCCGTCCCATGAAACAACATGCTTATCACTTGTATCCAATCCTGGTTTCTCTGT
The DNA here is from genome assembly GCF_945859685.1 of Eupeodes corollae. Classification (NCBI taxonomy): domain Eukaryota; kingdom Metazoa; phylum Arthropoda; class Insecta; order Diptera; family Syrphidae; genus Eupeodes; species Eupeodes corollae. Next base: position 41,614,697 of record NC_079149.1, read on the forward strand.
TTGAGTATCAATAAGTTTTTGTTCAACATCATCACATAAAGCTTTCGCCACACAAAAAGCACCATTCATAGTCGTGAGAATTACTCCAGTTGGTCCAGTTCCAAGCCAGCCAGCTACATAGAGTCCCTTGTCTATGGATTCATGTTGGGAATTTCTTTTCAGAACTCGACCTTAATTAAAGAACATTCAAATGATACAAGACATTAAACATAAATTGTATATGTTTACCATCTTTATTTACAATATATCCTTTTTTTTCATCAAAGTTAATCTCTTCATCGAATGATCTCGACTTGTATCCAATGGATCGTAATATTAAATCAGTCTGAAATTTTTCAGACACATTTGTAGGAATGGCTGTATTTTCTTTGATTTCGGTTACACTAAATTCAATGAAATTATCATGAATCTCTTTCGGAGATCTTTGAAATATTGGCAAAAATTTCTTTTGACTTGTGCTTGAAGATTTCTGTTCGCTTAGGCTTTTAAGCATAAGCTCGGTAAGGCGTTTGCGTGGTCGTGCTAGTGAATCAACTATCTCTGGGATTCCTGATAATAAAATATAGTTAAAATATGGTAGATTTTTTCATCTTCATAAAAGTAAACACTGAATTACTTCTAAAATCAGATTTTCTCCACACAGTTGATACATTTGGTAGCTTTAAGATTTCCCTTAATTCTTTGATAGTAAAAGCAGCCTGAAGTGGTCCCCTTCGACCAACCAAGTACACGTTTTTTACTTTACTAGCAGATAAAGCTTCTAGGGCATAATCAGTTATATCTGTTGACTTGAATAACAAATCATTTGAAACATGAAAAAGCTATACAGAAAAAAGACTTATAACCAACAACTCACCTTAAGCGCATCAACATTTGATAGAAGTATTCTAGCAATATCAACAGCAACATTACCCTGTCCCACTAAAGTCACTGTATCTCCGCTTAAGTCAGGATTAAGATTTTCTGCTCCTGGCAATCCATTATACCAGGCTACAAACTTTCTCGCTGATATTAGATTCTTCGAATTTTCATTGGGAATATTCATGCGACGATCTTCATCTGCCCCATAAGTTAAAAGGACTGCATGGTACTTATCTCGTAAATCTTTAACACTAAAGTCTTTTCCTAAAGAAAGATTTCCTAAGAATCTGAAACGTGGATTCTCGGCTGTTTTTGTAAATGTATTGATTACATTTTTCACTTCGGGATGATCTGGTGCTACCCCAAAACTGTAATTAGTTAGAAAAAAAGATAAGAGAACAATTAGAATTAATTATATTAGAGCAAAGTTAGACTGTAATTATTTAAGTGTACGACCTTAGGTCTAATTGGTTTATAAAGTAAAGCTTCCGGATAATTTTTTAGTTGAGTTTTCGATATGAAATCGACGGTTTGGAAATTAGTTTACTTGTTGGTGATCCTTGGATACTCTGAAGCTAGTTCAAGCAGTTTTTTAGGTGACTTAATACCATTGAAATAATTAAGTATGTATGATTTTAAATGGTTTTACTTTTACAGATGGCCTAAAAACTTTCGTCGAGAATAACCAAAATAATAATCTTCTAAATATGAGTACATACTTTTAAAAATAAATAATTAAACTTCAATAACCCCGTAAATATTTTTCAGAGCCCTGCAGCTTTCTTTTCAATGGTTTGGGTTTATCGGACGCATCCTGTACTGTGTTTTGTTTCTTATTAGGTAAAGACACTGGTGGAAAATGCCAGAGGAATACCTGTTCTTGTAATTGATGTTCTAAAAAGTAAGCAATTTTGTTTATACCGCTGAACCAATAAAAGTTTCTTCTTAGTTCTTTTTTCTAAAATTGTACAATATGTATTTTAAACAAATAGAAATTAAATACAGAAAAGGCTTAAACAAATACAGATGCAAGAGATATTTATGTTTTTAACATAACACAACTTGGGATAAATTAATGAAAGTGATTGAGGTATAAATCTCTAAATCGGAAGATCTGAAATGTACTGAAATAGAAACATAGAAAATATATCAATACAAAACAAGTACATTATTATTATTATTTTATTGTCTAAGTCAAGAAGATTTATTTAAAAAAAAATATATTATATTATTGGTTTACAAGAGTTCCTAATTTTTAAAAAAAATTTGATTTCCTCCATTATATGTTTCGAAATTTTCCATTTTATCTGAACATATGCAAGCATTTCTTTCAAAATTGCATCCACCGTATCGAAATCTTCTTACTACACAAAATCTTCGACAGTTGACGAGATCACTTGATGCCCCATTGCACTGATTATCACTTTTGAAAATTTGTAAAGTTGCTTAAAATCATAAATGAATCATGTTATTCTTTATTAAAAAGGCAAAAAAAGAAATGCAAATTTGACCTACGTGCAACTCCTCTGGGAATTCTATTGTGCAAAGATTGATCCGTCAACGTCGTCGTAGTTGGTACGCCAATAGCAGAATTTAAGAAAGAGAAAGAAATTAAAATTGCAAATATAACACGAAATTCCATTTCGGAGAGCAGCTTCAGACTCGGTTGGGATTGAAATGAATAACTTAACAACGATATGATTAGCTCGAGGTGTTATATTGAAGATTTTAGTAAAATTTCTATAAAAATCCCCTCGGGGGTTTTGTTATAAATAACAAAGAAAAAAATATCAAACAAAAGTTGCACGTTATGGACTTATCAAAATTTGAAGAATCTAGATATTTTGTAATTCTTTGTGGGTATTCTACAGTAAAGTTCTTCGAATTATATCGGAACTTTAAAAATTACTTTTTATAGTAAATAAACAATTTATTAGTGCGTTCTAAATAAAAAATAGTGTTGGAGTAACATAACATTGTATATAATAGCGAAATAAAATTCAAGTGATCCTAAAAAGTTTTATAGCACTAGAGGTTAATAGAAAGTCAAAAGAGCAGCTATTCTGGATCAGCTTTGGTTCACATAAAAACAATTTTGTATAAAACTCTGGGTTTAAATTCATTAAACTTAACAAACAAAATTAAAAATCCCCAGGGTATATTTAAACCTTTTTTTAATTCGTTAAATCCTAAAACGATAGGGAAAAAACCAGAGGTACTCCTAAAATTTGATTTTGTTTCGTTCATAGCAGGAATCCGTACATAGCTAATTTTGATCATCGAGATGTGGAGTACTGGAGTAGAACTGTTGATTAAACATTTAGGAAACTTTGAGCTTTTCTTACAAAATGTATCCGATTTTTGTGAAAAGAAAAAAAAATATGAAATACTGTAAGTTTTAAAAGAAGATTTAAAGATGTATTTAGTAGAGAATTTTATTTGCCCAAAATATTTAAGAATTTGATTTTTCTACAAATGTTTTGAATAAAATATGCACAATTATTGATTTTTTGTTTTTCCTTTAACATTTTTTTTTATAATATGCGCACACTTAAAGGGATAATACTACTTACCCTTATTATGTAGAGACAGTGTGGGCACTAGGAAAGGAAGAAAGGAGGTGTCGGTGCACATTGGTTTTGAATTCCTGAATATTGCAATGGCTGGAAAAGACAGAGTGCGGCAACGCATTCCACATCCGCATAGTACGGCTAAAGAACGAATCTCTGTACTTGACAATACGACCGAAGTTGCGCTCGAGGGTATATTGATGAGCATTCCTAGAAGCGAGAGTATTACGGTTGAACTGTTTAAGGGGAGGAATGTAACTGAATATTTCTCTAGAGCATAAACCATTAAAACAACGGTAAAAAAGAGGGAGACAAGAAACACTTCGACGTTGTTCAAGCGACGTAAATGATCTTATGATGGTAATATCACCAATCAATTTAATGCTCTCCATTTAATACTGTCCAAGAGGTTTAAGTAAGTGGCAGGAGCACCAGCCCAGATATGGGAGTTATACTCAAGCTTTGAACGTATATAAGTGTTGTAAATAACAGCTAGATCAGAGGGTGAGAAAAACATTTTGAAATTTTTTTTGGCGACATCGCGTTGGTGATACACATACCGAGAATATCGAGATGTTCAGTCTCCTCGATGCAAGTGCCATTTATGGATAATAGCTAGGGGGTTATATTTCGCTTTAACGATACAAGACAGCATTGGGTTTTCGAACCATTAAATTCCACGCGGTTTCTTATTCCACATTGTACAAATGTACAATGCTGTTTAGGTCGGAATTTAATGAGCTTCTCATATTTTTTTGTTGCAGTTCCACATCCGAAGAAGAGGGATGTGAATCTGAAAACGTACTATTGTCAGCGAAACAATGTATTGGATTAGAAGTTGCAGACAGGAGATCATTAATAAAAATGAGAAAGAGTGTTGGAGATAGAAGAGAACCCTGGGGCACACCAACATTTATTTTGTGGTTTTCAGACTGGAATTCATCCAATACTACTTGTATTGAACGATACGAAATTTAATTACGTATCCAATGAAGGAGGGATTCATGAAAACTAAAAGCACGAATTTTCGATAAGAGAGCCTGATCATGCAATAATCAAGTGCAATAATCTTACTTTCTCCAAAACTATGTAAAGATTTGTTCCACTGTTCGGTGAGATGAACCATGAGATCGCCAGTGGACCTATTGCTTCGAAAGCCTTACTGCCGTTCATTAAGAAGCTTTCGATCTTCAAGATATTTTTTGAGCTGAAAATTAATCAGCGTTTCCATGGCCTTGGAAAGAAGGGACGTAAGTGCAATCGGTCGATAATTAGACGGTGAGGAAGATTCGCCTTTTTTGGGAATAGGCTGGACAAATGCCGTTTTCCATCCGCTCGGAACGAGACCTGAGGAGTAGGACAGATGAAAAAGCTTACGCAGTGGTTTTGCCAGCGTTGAAGAACACCTCTTCAGAACAATAGCCGGGATACCATACGGACCAGCGGATTTATGTATATTAAGATCTTTTAGGACTCTCGCTACAGTAATATTTTTTGATTATAGGCTCAAAACTGAAAACTAAGGGTTTAATGTAGATTATTTTTTTAACATTATAAGCTTTTAACTTCTTCTCAAAGTAGGTAGTTTGTCCTTTTGCGGTCAAACATCCGACATCATAACAAGTTCATACGCTTGGCTGGCAACATTGTGATCGCTTATTTAAGCCAAATATCATTGTTTACGACATAAACACAATCGTTTGTTATAACACCTCATAGTATCTTACCAAATAAATCGTATAGGTTTCACTTTTGAGCACTAGGTATACCATGTCCCATTACATCCTCCTTGAAACTAAGAAAAGTTAATTCAGGAGAACCAAAAAAATGGATGTAAAAGTATTGACCCGCGTTTAGTTTTGAAACTAAAGAAGATATGTTTCATTAGACCCCGACAATTGAAAAAAAAAAGTGCGCCATACCATAAGAAATGAACACTTCTTGGATACGAGGTATTCGATATAGAGCGCTGATACAATGCAACCATTATCTGATCTTTGTATTATTCTCTGCAATATTCAATGCTTACTTATTTCGTACGCTCCATTTAGATCCCCTATCAACTTTCTACTGCTAAGAATCCAAACAGGATTGATTAAAAGTTGTTAATATTTATTAAAAATAACTTTTTAAATTTGTGTCGTAAATTTCTATCTCAAAAATATCTATGTATAAAATTTATTGATTTATAGACAACGACTTAAAAAACTTATTTTGTTGTGTCTAATACATATGTACATAGGTCTTCATAGAATAATTCTAAAAAAATGTATGATAGACTTCACCCTGTATTATCAAGAGGATTAGATAAAATATGAACAAAATACACTTGAATATGATGCAACTAGACTACATAGGTACTTGAGAAATTCACTTTGTTCTTGTCGGTCTTGATGGTAATTAAAGCACAACTGTAGGGAAGTATTTGGAATTTGAAGGGCTCATGTATTCCAATCTTCAATTAATATGCTCTGTCATTTTTCATTTAAGTCGATAAGCTAATTGCAAAAACGATTAACTTTCTAACTGCATAACTTTTGTAATTTACTTATAGATAGTATACAGTCTTATAATAATGTTAACAAAACCAGACTACTAATCTATTTCTGTAGTTCGGCTTGCCATCACCCACAATGGATCACTGTCATAGGCTCGGGCTATCTTTAATTCTTGTGGCATTTCTATTCCTCCAGCCCACCTACTCTAGGCCTACTTTTAATCTCGATTCAGTCGGAAGTACCTTACTCATTTTAACACAACAATATTATATGTACATTCATTCATTTACTTTCTTATTAAAGGTTATTTTGCAAATATATTGCGAGCTATATTATTCGGATAGTCAACAAAATCAGAACTCACCGAACTAGACCAAATGGAACTGGTAATTTCTCCACAACATCAACATCACAATCGGGCAGACGCTTCAAAATATATTGAGCTGCATAGAATCCAGCTGGTCCAGCTCCAACTATACACACTTTTTTCCTAGCTGCACTAATGGCATTTGTACTAAATTTTAGTTCACATGTTTTTTGAATTATTGCATTAAATTTATTTTGTTTTAAAATACAATTGGCAAAAAACATTGCACTTTCTTTTAAACAAAATTAAAAATACACTTCGTCTATTGTCTATTGGGTCAGTGGTTACTGTCAGTTTTTTGACAGTTTGTTATCAAATTTTGGGCAGATTTTGCAGCGCATCAGCTGTTTGTTTTATTGGCTGCAAGGAAACGGATGTAAAGTTGAGAATGAGAAAGACATATTTGTTTATAATCGAACGTTAGTTTTGAAAATCTTAAACTACGAATAATTTTATTTTTGTGTTTGAGGAAAAAAAGTTGATTAATTAAAAAAAATGTTGTGTGTACGAACAATATTTGATAAAATAAGGTTACATTTTGATATTAAATAAAAAAAGTAAATCAAAATACATGAAACGATTTCCATCCACTCTTAAACTAGTACTGGCTAAAACTAGTCAACTACAGCTTCCAACAAAACGAGGTTATAATTTCAAACCCACATATCCTCCTTGGCATATTAAACCCAAATCGATTGATATGATACTATTGCAATACAGAAAAAACAACGCCAATCAATCCGTTTACCGAGCTCTGTTCACTGAAATCAAATCAAAACTTGAAGATGAAGGATGGAAGTTCTACTTCACCGACATGACGGCTCAAAGACACATGAAAATACGTTATTTGCAGTAACACGAGAGGACAGATACATTCTTAGCCATGGGATCTTACCAAGTTTCTCATCTGTTTTTACGGCTGAAGCGTTTGGTAACCTGCAGGCCATCACAACAGCGACAAAGATTCCCGGAAATACTATGATCTGCTCCGACAGTATACCAGTTTTTCAAGCCATATTCAATCCAAATAACAACGATGGCCTAATAGCTTAAATAAGGGACCATATCATTAAGTTAAGTTACCAACCATATTCAATCCAAATAACAACGATGGCCTAATAGCTGAAATAAGGGACCATATCATTAAGTTAAGTTACCAACCATAAAATTTATGTGGGTTCCCGGCCATACTGGTATATGTGGCAACGAAGAAGCAGACCGTTCAGCTAGAACAACGAAAGATTCACCCGTATACAATTTTAAAATCTTTACTAAATGTGAAAACCAATTTCATACGAAATTTAGTGGATACAAAACAGCTCAACGATTGGAGCCAATACCATCACCATTATAAGGAAATCACCAGCAATAGATCTCATCCTCGATACCCAAACATCCCAAAACGAAAATAACTAATTTTGATCGCGTATGACTTGGACACACTTCAATCACACACGAACATCTTCTTAAAAAACTAAACCTTCCCGTATGGTTCTCATGTAACGTAACACTCAATTAACAACATTTGTTAAAAAACTGTACCGAAATCTTAAAAACTCCAAATTTAAAAAAATATCCAAATAATTAATGAACTCCTATGTAATCTCCAATATAAAATGTAATTATGTTAATATCAGAGCTAATATTCCTCGCAGCAAGGCTCTATAAAAAAAAACTGTAATTACCAGATAGCTTTTAAGTATCTGCTAATAAATAATAATAATAAAATAATATTAGTTAAGAGAAATCAATGGATAAAATAAATTAAAATCACACATTAGCGGCTGTATGTCATCCATCGATAACTTCATAAATTAAATTTTTAAATTTGTAAGCTCTTAAATTAATTGTGGACTACTGGTATACATTACATACTTTTATTTTACGGGGCTCTGAAGAAAGAAATCTAAAGGTGTAAGATAACAAGATTTCGGTGGCCAAATATGATAACTTCCTCAAAAAAATAAAACTGCAGATAGGTATGTCCCCATTTTTGTTGAGAATTTTAACAATTTTAATACGTCTAAAGTTACACTTGCCCATAAAGCGGTCTATTTAAAATAAAACATCATATTGGAAAACCATGAATTGAAGATTTACAGTAGTTACAAATATGAGTCATTTTTTCAAAAGGTAAGCCTTTGCGAGATTTTTGGAATCAATACCCACTTAAGTTAATGTTGAACAAATTATGTCAATCACTACTAATTGTATATTGGTTAATAAAAGATTTAAAATATCGTTATTTAAATTTGTTTGCGTTTGTTGGTAAAGTGGTGTTGGCCCGTGTAGGAGTAATGCTGTCAGCGACGGAGAGATCGGACAATACCTCTTACATAACAGTCCTACGGATTAACCACCACACCACTGGTACTATAATTTGTTCTACAAATAATAAATGTGATATTAAATACTACTCAGCACTAAATGTACAGAGTAGAGAACACAGCACCTTAAGCGACTACACTATGTAAGGTGATAACAACACAAGACATTAATAGAAGACAGAAGGGCAGAAGAAAAAGAACAACGGACAGAAAGATCACATGACAACAGCACGCCGTAGGTTTCGAGACGGTCCCCCATCTGTCTACTAACCACGCCCAGTAATGCTTAATTCCGATGATCGATAGGAACCGAAGCTTTATCAGTGACTAGGACGTTGCCTACAGCAAAAAATATTCACTTGCAAACTCGATAATCCAGGCGAAATGTGGTCTGTCCAAGATATTGCGATGTCCAAACTGTTAAATCGTTTCCATAGCCAAACAAACACGATAACCCTAAATATGGATCCCAGTGGCCTGATTATAGGATTCGCGGCGAATCGTTTTGCCATTTTTCAATTATTGCTTCCGCTTTCGCCATTTTCGTTTTGAATTCGACCAATTAACGAATTCGAAGGTGAATTTGAAATGTCATAATGTTTGTTGTCGATTTAAAATCCGACATTGTTCGATTTCGTTGATTCTTTCTTGATTGTAATTATATAAAAAATGTGAGTTAGCTTAACTTTAATTTTTTTATAATTTATCCACAGTAAAATATAAAATTTTAAAATTCATTTATTCTCCTGGACACCCGTAACCTTGAGGATTCTTGGGATTCCTCCCTTTCAAAATAAATATACACCTTAATTGATTGTATTTTTTAAATTTAGCGGATAGCTGTCAAACCAAAAGTGTCAAATCACTGGAATATAGGAACTATTTTCGATTCTTAATAAATATGATTTAAAACCATGAAAACAAAATTTGTATTTTTAAAATCATTAAATGAAAATAAAAATAAACCAGCATAGGTGTTCTTATATGCGTTTCGTCCCGATGCAATGGTTGGGCTCATCAGAAGATGACCATTACACCTTGTCTTGACGTATATTTTAGAAATAAAAATTTTATTTTCATGATTTTATGTAAATCATATTTATTAAAAATAATTGGTGTTCAGGAACAAACAATTCGTCTGTTAACAGTCAAACATTTCAACTATTTTCGATTCGCCGCGAATTCGTTAATAAAGAAATACGACGCGAGTCGAATTTAAAAGGTGGAATTGAAAACGATCGGCCGCGAACGTCATAATCAGGCCCCAGGCCACGTTAACGATTCTAAAATGGCAAATTATTAAAAAGCGATTAGTTCTTTATCCAAGAAAAAAAAAAGAGACCAAACATAACTTAGCCGGCCTCAAGTGTCCTTCGTCTAGAGGGATATCGTAAACACATGAACAGAATAGATATTAGATCATATTCTTTGCAACAACTGCTTCGCTGCTTATGAAAAAAAATCTTGAAATTCTCCCAAAAATTGAGATTGCTTAAAACAACAATCTTACCTTAAATTCCAATAAGCTTTTATTTCTATTACCCAAATCTGGGGAGCACAATAATTGTCAAGTGAGACATTTTTGTCTACTATTGATACGTAAACTTTTCCCAGTAATTTCAAAAAAATCCACAAAGAAAACAACATAAATATTTACCTTTTTTTGTTCAAAAAGACTTGAATACAGTTTGAATGTTTTATTGCACTAATATTTACATACCTTCACTCTGACTAAAAATATATAATATATATTTATACCGTATGATAGTTTTATAGATAGATGTAATAATAAATCGTTATACATACTTCTAATTATTGAGTAATTTTGTATTCTTCTTTCTTTTTATGATTAAGAATTAATTATTTTTTAATTGTTATTGAATTTAAACATAACACAAAACTACAGCGTAATGCAAAAATGTCATCAATATTATGTATTATATTTTGTGTGTAGTGTGTAATTATGTATATTTTGGTTTTACTTTTAATTTAAGGAGAATTTTTAATTTTGCCTCCCTCTCATAACTTATATCTTTGAGAGTTTTTTGTTTAATATTTTGGAATCAAGAAGATCTGATAGTCACTTTAAATACACTGCATTTTTCATTTATACTTTATGGATAGGAAACATTTCTGACATGCAGTTTTAGCTATAAATTGTGTCGTTTTTTCCATAATTTAAGGTTAATTCATAATTGTGTTCAAATTTAAAATGACTGTGTTTGGCAGTTACTTAAATAAAATCAGATTCATAAAAGCAAAGAAGTTCTTTTGAACATTGAATTAAATTCTGGATTTATTTGTACATAGGAAAATAATATCTGGTAACACAATGAACTGCCAAAACCTTTTTAATTTGGAATCTAAGATATGCACTTTGCCACATAAAATTATTCTTTTTACGTTTCAAAATGAAAGAGAACCTTTTACATGACAAAAGAACTTATAAGTTTCTGATTTCTTATTACTTTTAAAATGCAAATTTGCTCATGAAATATTTGTAATAAAAATTTAGCCAAAAAGACTTAAAACAGCAATAAGAAATTTAAACAAAACCATCATCAGTATCATTAAAATCAATCAAATAAAATAATTATCCTTAATTTTGATTTTATTTAATCTCATACAAATTAAAATAGATAGTTCAGAGAGATAAAAAACATAATAATTAATTAGTGTTTAAATATAAATTGTATGACTTGTAAGAATATTATATAATATTGCTTATAAAATTTAAGTTAGAATATTTTTTGTTGGATATACATATGTTATTTCCTTAAAAAACAAAAATACTAAATAAAGATATTGCAAATATTTATCTTTTTTTTATACAATAAATTTTGGTTTAGATTTGTAGGTTTGTTTTATTTTTATATAATAATATACGTAGGGATATAAAGATATATAGTGTTGATTTTCTTTTTCAGTTTGTTCATTGGTTTTAAATATAAAAATATGATTTTGTTTTCATTTTGTGTTTGTTTGCTTTTTTATTTTTGTTGAATGTCTAAGATTATGATTTTTTTTAAATATAAAATAATAATTTATTTTGAATGTGGTCCAGAACCATGGAAGGCTTTCATCATAAAGAATCCGAGGAGTGTTGCCGCCGCAATTCCAATACCAGCTTTCCACCATACTGTTGGATCTTCTGTTGCTAAACCAAATTGACGCAGATGTCTATATTTTAAAGAAAATACAAAAATTCAATTAGATAAGAAGGTTTGAAGAAGTTTTGTTTTTTTTTTTTTTGTCAAGACATGCGGGAGATTGCACAGATTGTCCTAAGCAAAACTGGCAATAGATTTACATTCACTGAGGACAAATAAACTAGAGAAGGGGAAAATACTATTGTTAAATAAAAGCTAGTTAATATTTCATGCAATGTTAATTTGAAGTTAGAAAATGTATTGTAAGCACTATTAAAAATTAAACAAGTAGCAAGACAACGAAGTTGTCAGAGGAAACAAATCCTAGGTTTTGTTTCATTGATCCTTAATACGTTTCTTCGTAGGATGGGATGGATTTATTTATTTTTCAAAAGAGCAATCAAATGTACATTTTTTTGATTTTTTACAAATGCATAGTCAGCTTGGCAATGTTTAACAAGGTAAAAGAAATTCTATAGAACTTAAAGGGTTTCACATATTTTCCTTTGATGAAAACAATTTTTTTTAACGAAAGTTCTATTCAAAGTTCTTATGAAATTTTCAATTAAGGAAAAGCAAGATCAAAGTGGAGCAATTTTTGTTGTCTTTTTATGAAAGCTAGTTGATTTTTTAAATACTATTCATGAAGTCAGTTGATCGACTGCTGATCTGAGCTCAGGGCCAGGTTGAGGAGAGGGCAACCGGGCGGAAACCCGGGCCTCCACAAACGGGGGCCCCCACAATAGAGACTTCGAAACATTTTTGTTTCAAATTCCAACTACTAAACACTAGTAAACAACTTTTCCTTTGATATGTATTTTTTTTGCCGAGAAGTTTTAAGTCTATATGTGCGATGAATGCTGACAATTTACACGCTGCAGCAGAGGCATTGGTGAAAGAGTATCCGGATGATGAAGAGCCTAGTCTTGGTAATGAGTTCAATTTGTGTCTTTGATTGACTCATACTAAAAGGAAAAGAACCATGGAATAGATCAATCACCGGAACTATTTTACTACCAAATTCTCGAACATCCAAATTTCAGAGCTACATTTCCAAAACTCGAAGTTGCATTGAGAATGTATTTGGTTTTGGTGGTAACAACACTGGAGAGCGCTCATTTTCAAAAATGAAGTTATAAAAAATAGGCTTCAAACTACGATGGGACAAAACAGTCTATCGAAGCTTTCTCTTTCGAGCATTGAAAGCGATTTACTCCGAGAACTGGATTACAACGAAATTATCAACGATTTTTCGGCGAAAAAAGCTAGAAAGGTTTCGTTCGTTAACCCTAAAATTTAATTTCGGATAATTCTTTTTTCCGTTTATATTAATATCTGTTTGTTCAATAGTAGAGGAATCTATGGTTTACTTTATTTTGAAAATATTTTGGGGCGAGGGTCCTCCGCTCCTTTATTGCCCCGTGGCCTCTGGACCTCTAAATCTGGCCATGTCTGAGCTGCAATCATACCCCATTGAAACTTTTTTTTGGGGATGAATGTGAAAAGTTTTTAATGATCACCACTTATTTCTGCTGAAGTAGAAAGGTCATTTAACTCAATTAAAAAGCTTCTAAAAGGCAATTGTAGAAGGGTGTTACCTGACGACTTTAATCACTGTTATGCTCTTTACTTTTGTAAAAACAGCAAAATCTTTTCGCTGCTCATAAAGAATCGTCATCTAGTGACTTAAAAATGCGTTTAAAGCAGAAATGAAGCATGTCTGAAATGTTTGAAGAAAATTATACATTTGATCATAAACTTATTTATACATTATTTGTTGGATCGTTTTGTCCAACGCCTGATAACGGGGAATAGGCTGTTATCTTGTTATCTGCAGATGCATGAAATGAAAAACCTTATCTCACTGTTTACCACGGATATACTTGCTACGCTTGCCAAATTGATTAATAAAACATGAAGAAGTTGCTTTAAAAACTAAGCTAATATGATCGTTAAAATAAGAACTAAAGCAATGATTAAGAAAAATTAAAACGAAATAGAGGAAGCTACTAAACTTAAAAAAAAGAAAAGACAGAACTATAGCTACAAAAACACACAAACATAACAAAAGCTCTTAAAATTATCAAAAAAAAAAGATCACTATATAAAGAGAAAAACGTATACAATTATGTATGAGATGAAAAAATTAAGTAGTTTTGGAAAGTCTCTATTATGACTCTTTTTGTTCGCTTTAAATTTGCTCTCTACGAGTGGTTAAAGTAGACGAGTAAAATGAAACAAAAAAAATACATATTTTAGTTTTATTAATTCAGCAATATAAATCACACTTACGCTGACTCCCACAGCTGTACCAACCTGTGCTTGTAAAACAATATCCAAGCGGCTTGAAAACGACTACAATAACAAAATAAATTTTTCCCAACCGCATGACACCACCACATAAAGTAGAGAGAGGAGAGAAAAAAGGGACAAAATAATGTTAAGGCAAAAATATTGTAAAAATGGTTTATGGCAGCGTTTTTCATCAACAATCTATTTTAAATAAATATTGCAAAAATTGGTTGTGATGCAATGCGTGTTTTTTTTTTGTTTGTTTAAAGCAGAATGATTCTATTTGTATTATTATAATAAATTTAAGCATTGGAAAGTTTTCTTTAAAAAAATTCTTAAAACAAAATTTATCAACACGCGTTACATACACATTTTTTCAGGAATACATATTTAAACCTTGAAATAACATGAATTTATTTCAGAATTAAAACATGTAGTTGTATTATTTATTGAATGTAAAAAATATACATATATTCATATTATAGAAAGTCTTGAGAGCTATATTTTTAATAGGTTTAAATAATTCCGAAAAACTACCGTATTACGTTCTCGGCGGTGCGGGTTGTTTATTTGATTTTCAATACAACATTTCCTCTACGACTGTTTTAAACTTAGAAATACAAATCCTAGACAATTTTTAACGAAGGGTTTTGCTACAAGTAATTGATTTTGAGATTTGTAAGAATTTCTAATTTCGTGCAGCATGTTTTGTAATGGATGGGAAAGCGTATTTAAATTCAATAATTTGATAAGTGGAATCTCAGCATAGTATGCCCGATACATAAAAAAGGAGACTCTCTAAATTGCGCCAACTTCAGAGGCATCAGACTCTTTAACATTGCAAACAAGATCCTCTCTTCCGTATGTATTATGTGAACGTCTGAAGCCATTTGTCAACAACCTGATTGGTCTTTTTCAGTGTGGCTTCAGACCAGGAAAGTCCACTATCGATCAAATATTCATACTACGGCAGATCTTGGAAAAAACCCAGGAGCTTCAAATCGATACCCACCATCTCTTTATCGATTTTAAAGCCGCGTATGACAGCATCCATAGGGTAAAGCTCTACAGAGCAATGTCTATTTTTGGCATCCCTGTCAAACTTATCCATTTATGCAGAAAGACGATGGAGAATGCACGCTGGTCTATCAAGGTCGAAAAGATCTCACCGATGCATTTGATGTCGAAATAGGTTTTAGACATGCACTGTCATGCGACTTCTTAAACATCGTTTTGGAAAGAATTATGCAAAACTCAACCGTCAACACTAGAGGCACAATCTTCCAAAGGTCCATCCAACTACTCGGATACGCAGATGATATTGACATAATTGGAAGATCAAAGCGTGATGTCAGTGGAGCGTTTTTGAGCATTGCGACGGAAGCGAAGAAAATGGGTTTAGTGGTCAATGAGGGCAAGACCAAGTATATGCTGTCATCAAAAAAGGACACTGAACGACAACGTCTTGGACAAAACGTCACCATGGACAGCTATAACTTTGAGGTAGTTAAGGACTTTGTCTACCTAGGTACCGCTATTAATGCAGACAACGACACCAGCGCTGAAATCAAACGAAGAATAACTCTTGCAAATCGCTGCTTCTTTGGACTTAGAAGGCAATTGAGAAGTAAAGTCCTCTCTCGAGCATGTAAAATCACCATCTATAAGACACTCATCATCCCGGTTCTCATTTATGGCGCTGAGGCCTGGACCCTGTCAAAGAAAGATGAGAGCGTCTTAGGATGCTTCGAGAGAAAAATTCTTCGGGCGATTTTTGGTCCCGTACGCATAGATGGAGAATGGAGGAGAAGATATAACGACGAGCTGTACGGGCTGTACAGCGACACTGACCTAGTTAGCAGAATCAAAGTCCAACGGCTTAGATGGCTAGGTCATGTAGAGCGGATGGACATCAACGCTCCAGCTCGGAAGGTCTTCGAATCCAATCCCGAGGGGCGGCGCAGTAGAGGAAGACCGCGACTCAGGTGGCGCACCCAGGTGGGAGAGGACCTCAACCAGCTTGGCGTGCGAAACTGGAGACAGCTAGCTAGGGACCGAGCTGGCTGGAGACGCTTGTTGGTTGAGGCCCAGGTCCGCCCCGGACTGTAGCGCCACCTTAAGTAAGTAAGTAAGGTCAATGAGGGCAAGACCAAGTATATGCTGTCATCAAAAAAGGACATTGAACAACGACGTCTTGGACAAAACGTCACCATGGACAGCTATAATTTCGAGGTAGTTAGGGACTTTGTCTACCTAAGCACCGCTATAAATACAGACAACGACACTAGCGCTGAAATCAAACGAAGAAAAACTCTTGCAAATCACTGCTTCCGGTTCTCAATTATAGCGCTGCGGCCTGGACACTGTCAAAGAAAGATAAGTACGTCTTAGGATGCTTCGAAAGAAAAATTCTTCGGGTGATTTTTGGAAGGAGAATGGACGAAAAGATATAACGACGAAGTGTACGGGCTGAACAGCGATACTGACCTAGTTAGCAGAATCCAATACCAAGGGACGGCGCAGTAGAGGAAGACCGCAACTCAGGTGGTGGGTGAAGACCTCAACTAACTTGGCGTGCAAAGGGGGAGACAGCTAGCTAGGGACCGAGCTAGCTG
Organism: Eupeodes corollae; assembly: GCF_945859685.1. NCBI lineage: Eukaryota > Metazoa > Arthropoda > Insecta > Diptera > Syrphidae > Eupeodes > Eupeodes corollae. Next base: position 41,631,376 of record NC_079149.1, read on the forward strand.
GAGACGCATGTTGGTTGAGACCCAGGTCCGCCCGGACTGTAGCGCCACCATAAGTAAGTTAGTAATTTGAAACACAAACTTCTATGCTTTTGTTTTTAAAATAAGGGTCTAGTCTTTTGATTTGAAATGGAATTTACTTCATTTGTGGCATTTTACAAGTATATGAACAAAAATTTTGTGGTTTCAAGCTTTCATTTGATCTGTCATTATATTAATTCAATGTTTGCCATTTACAACAATGGATCGCTTTGTAATCAAAAAACGTTAAAATTAACGTTGCCCACCTTTCACGCAATATGCGATAACTTATTTACATATATAGAATTTATTGATTTCCCTTCTACACCTCTTTTTGTTGGATAAATTAAGATTATGACTCTGAAAGTCACAGAACACTATTAATTGCAGTTTTATTGCTTGAGAACTAATCTGGTCGGGTAATCTAAGTTTTGGCATCGTCAATTGGTCAGCAAGATTATGCGATTTGAAATTGACAGATTTTTCCGCGAAGCTAGACACATTGGGCTGGTTCAGGCGACATAAGAGTTTTGATAGTAAGGCAAGTTTTTGGTATCTTTATGGCCAGCTGCCAAAAAATTGCCTTCTAATTAAGGCAAATTTATTGGAAAGTTGACTGGAAAGTTAGTCAAAAAAATTTCCCTAACTATCAAGTCAAGTGAACTTATGTCACAATGACCATTGATGATGTTTTTTAATTCAACTCAAAGCCGAACTTTATTACTCCATGAATTATTTATTTTCTGCATAATTCCATTTAATCTTTTGTGTAAAAGGATTCCTTGTTAAATTGAAAGATAAATAAGTAATATTTTTCTACAATACAAATTACAAATCGTGATAGGTTTGTACCTTGCCTGAAGAGTGTTTTGTAAACAATAATGTTTTTGATAGTTTTTGTACAATAAACTGAAGGTAGAGGTTAGTAAATTAAAGTTCCAAGTGTCCTTTGGACAGCCGATTCCGAATAAATAAATGACTCAACAAGAAGTTAATTTTAATCTTAATTTTATTATCAGATTGCGACCGTGCGATCATAACGACTTCTACATTCCGAATGAATGGTTATAAAGATGTAAATGAAAAGTATAGACAAAGAGAAGGACAGATAGATACATAAAAGTGAATACACGGATGTTAGGATAGGAAGTATACAAATGAAGGAATGAATACAGGGATGACAGCTCGGCCCTTTCTGACTTCAACTCGTCCCGAGTTACTCTGTGTTATGGTTCAGATTTTGGTCTTCTTCTTCGGTGTCGTAGTCTTCGTCGATCTCTGGATATAGAGCACACCAAGGTTTGAGTTTATCGCTGCTAACTACTGTAGTAAACTTGCGCTTAACTTTCACTCCATCAATGTTCTCCACGACATAACGATCGAATCGCAGAACCTTTGTCACCAAGTATGGACCCTTATATTTGTTTTCTAGCTTCCGAGACTCGCCTGTACTTTGGATCGGACTTTCGATGAGCACAAGATCTCCTTCCTCGTATTTGTGTGGCGTTTTGTATTTAGCGTTGAATCGTTTCTTCCACTTTTCTCTTGCTATTTCGATATTTTTGATTGCTTCTTCACGTTTCTCATTAGCTGGTGGGTTGTCAGCGAGATTGATGTCGTCCTCATGGAGTGCTGATAACAATTTATTGCCACTGATGTCGCGGAGTGGAAAATCGTATATGAGTTCAATCGGAGAAAATTTTGTCGTCGAATTAGTTTTAGTGTTTATTGTCCACTGCAATTCACGGAGCTTGGTATCCCAATCTTTAACATCGTTGGATGAAGTTCTTAAATAGGCCAATATGCTTTGGTTCACTCTCTCAGCAAGCCCGTTTGCTCGTGGAGTCCTCACTGCTACTTTAATATGTTGTATTAAATTATGGTTACAGAAGTCTTCAAACAAAGCCGAGGTGAATGCAGTTCCTCGATCGGTGACAATTGTTTCTGGTACACCGAAACTCAATGTCAAATGGTTCAGCGAATCGATGACAGGCTTACTTTTTGTTGATTTAACAGGAAATATAATAGAATACCTTGTAAGAGCATCGACAATAACAAGTATATGTTCGTTTCCACGACGACTTTTGATAAATGGTCCCAGATGATCCATATGTAAGACCTGAAATGGAGTTTTAGGAATATCCATTCCATGCAGTTGGCATTCTTTCTTTTTCGGATCACGACTATAGCAGCATTCAATACATGACCCTATGAATCCCTTAACAAAATTTCGAGTTCTAGGAAACCAGAAATGTTGTGAAATTCGTTTGACTGTTCCATCGACGCCAGGGTGTCCTATGTCATCATGACACAGTTTCACGACTCGCCAACGCATACCACGAGGAATAACTAGCAAAAGTTTGTTTCCATCACCTTTCTTATAGAGTCGATTGGATTTCACTACGTACTCGCTACAATATTTCGTCTGTTGACTTGACTCTGTTTTCCCAGAGAGAATGTTCATTATTTGAAGTAATTTGTCGTCTTGTTTTTGCATTGTCCACACCCAATCGCTTTCAGAGATTCGTACATTCATTATGCAGGCACCTATGTCTTGTGGTTCATGAACGGTTTCTACCGGAGCACGGCTCATCGCATCAACATGCCTCATCGCCTCTCCAGGTCGGTGGATAATGTCAAAATCATATTCCAGTAGTTTTAGGAACCAGCGGGCTATACGTGGTATAAGTGGTTTCGTTGATCTCAAACTTGATATTGCAGAGCAATCGGTAGCAATCGTGAAATGTTTTCCAAGGACATAAATGCGGAATCGTTCTCATGCCTCGACTACAGCCATCACTTCGAGTTCGTAGCTGTGATATTGACTTTCGGATTCGCTACATGCCCGACTGAAGTATGAAACTGGTTCTAGCTGCCCATTTTTGTTCTTTTGAAGGAGAATCGCAGCGAGGCCCACGCTGCTGGCATCAGTGTGAATATGATGCTCTTTATTTACATCATAGATTTTAAGCACTGGTTCTTCTGTCAAAATGTGTACAAGCTTTCGAAACGCATTCTCACAGTCGGTTGACCACTTGAACACGGCTTCCTTTCTTGTCAGGCGAGTCAAAGGTGTTGCAATATGGGCGTAGTTGGCTACGAACTTCCTGAAAAATCCAGTGAGACCCAAAAATCTTCGTATCTCCGTTGGGTTAGTCGGTACTGGATATTCACGAATAGCGTTTGTTTTGTTCTTTCCTGGGGTAATACCGTTTTCGTTAAGTTCATGACCAAGAAATTTTACATTGTTTTTCATAAATGAGCATTTTGATAAACGCAATGTTAGACCCTCATGTCGAATTATAGATAAAAATTCCGCGAGATTATGAAGACCCTCTTCGAAAGTGTCCGATGCAGACCCAATCTCATCCACATACATGGAGACTTTACTTTTCAACTGATTTTTTATTCTTTGCATCATCTCTTGGAACGTTGAGGGGGCATTCTTGAGTCCGAAAGGCATGCGATTGAATTCAAAATGCCCATCCCTCGTAACAAATCCTGTGTATTGTTTGCAATCTTCTTCGATTTCTATTTGGTAATAGCCTGACATCATATCAAGAGTATTGTAAAATCGCTTACCTGCCATAGATGTAAGAACTTCTTCGACGGTCGGCATTGCCCAAGGTCGCTTTTCTGTAATTGCGTTCAACTCACGGTAGTCCACACATAGCCGCTCTTCACCGTTTTGTTTCCGAACAATAACAATTGGTGATGCATACGAATTATGTCTAAATCAAGTAATTCCTGAACAATTTTGTTCACAGTTTGTTGTTTTGGGAAAGGAATAGCGTATGGTTTTTTTTCGATCGGTTTGTTTGACATGAGCTTAATTTGCATTTTCAACGACGTGCACTTCCCAAGGTCTTTTAAATTATCACCGAAACAACCCGCAAACGAATTCAAAAGAGCGATTAATTTATGCTTCTCCTCTGCGGAGAGTTGATCACCAAAATCGATTTTTTCATGGTCAAGCGCAATTATTTCACAATGTCCGTTTTCGATTACGACGCGGCCTTTACCCAGAACATCGACTCCAATTATAACATCGTACGACATCACCTCATCATCGATGACCATGAGTTCACTCTTAAATTCAGACCCGTCAATTGTTATCGGCACCATCAATTTTTCGCGACACTCAAATTCGCCTCCTGCAAATCCAACGAGTTTTTCATTGCACGGAACGATATTATTTTTGAAATTCGCGGACAATTTTCTACGTACAAGCGAGAAGCTACTTCCGGAGTCAATTAATGCAACACATTTTAAGTTCTTGATAAAAATTGTTTTCAATGTTTCTTGACGCGCACTATTCGTGATTGTATTAATTGGGGCTCTACTTTGATAGGGACAATTTTTCGTTTCGTGGCTATTTGTCATACATTTTTCACAGCGCGGTTTCCTTTGAGGTTGGTTACAATGCCTTTTAACGTGTCCGCGTTCGCGACAATTGTAGCAAATAGGTCCCGAATTCTCTCGTGGTTGACCACTGAATTGCATTTGTGGAGCTTGAGCATAACGTGGTGCATTCACATAAGGAGCTTCACTCGCGCACACCCGGTTCAGAGTTTTCAGTAAATCGCAACACTTTGGGAACGAGCAAGCCGACAGCATTCTACGCAACCCATCATCGTACAGCCCGTTAATTACATAACTTATAATCGCGTTATCATCGAGACAACCGCGACGACCGACTGACAACACTCTATAATAGAATTCAATTAGTGTTTCACCTCTCATTACGCGCATTTGCATCATTTGTCTATGTACATCGGCTGTATTAATATCGCAAGGAAAATCTAACATGAAGGCATTCACAAATTCGGGCCATGATTTAAAAACATTTTGTGCGTCAATCCACAATTTTGCAGCCCCTTTCATTTTACATTGCACTGCGAACAGAACGGATGCTTCGTTCCACTGATACGCGATTTTTAATTGTTCCACACGGTCGACGAATTGTGTGGAAGAAAGACTTCCATTACCGGGTTCAAACTCTGGAATTACACAAAGTAAATCGCGAATATTAACGTTTTGTGCAGGCGGCAACTCGGTTTGTGTTGATTTTCTATTTTCAAAATACAGTAACTCATTCGCGACTCTATTTACTCCAGCCGACGAAGGAGAAACAGAAATGCTTTCGGGCACACACACATTGGATATACATGTCGGTGGCTGTTGTGTTGCCAGCAATGGCAGAGACAAAACATTGGTAGAGCAGGACGGCTGCATGGTTGGATTTTGATTTCTCGTATTAGTGTTCGTTTGCATTGTTGGAGACGGCGGCATAACGGTTGATCTAGAAGCGACGAGACCACTCGTTCGCGTCGTTTGGCTGTTTCCGACGACCGTTACATTCTGTGCATTCGAAACCACTGAGCACGTTTGCGCGTTGTTATTTGCTGCCTCCACTTCGCTCACTAGCCTCGAATTGTCCTTTTGGAGACTCGACGACAGTTGGATGACGGTAGTGAGTTGTTGGGTCAGCAACTCCATTGAACGTTGGAGTGCACTTACATCGTCCCTCAACCTACCTACGTCCGTCTCGTCTTCCCGCTCTTCATTCTGACCCAATTGGCTTTCGGACGCGACCGATTCTTGTGCCTTTTGTACTTCTTCGAACTGGTAGTTACTGAGACGATTGATAAGTTCGTTTTTGCTTCCCGTCGTTTTATCCTTAAGCTGGGCAAGAATTCCCTTTAACTCCCGCACTGTGCACTTGTTAAAGTCCATATTTATTTTCACTACCTTAAACTTTTATTAATTATTTGTTATTGGATATATCCCACTTCTGATATTGTCCTTTGGACAGCCGATTCCGAATAAATAAATGACTCAACAAGAAGTTAATTTTAATCTTAATTTTATTATCAGATTGCGACCGTGCGATCATAACGACTTCTACATTCCGAATGAATGGTTATAAAGATGTAAATGAAAAGTATAGACAAAGAGAAGGACAGATAGATACATAAAAGTGAATACACGGATGTTAGGATAGGAAGTATACAAATGAAGGAATGAATACAGGGATGACACAAGTTTGAAGATTATGACAGTTGAAAAACTGACTAGTTGTCTTGGTCAAAATGTCTCTAATGTTGTCTGAACCTGTGCATTAAAAACCAACATTATCTAACTGATGGCTGTATTACAACCGGAAATGTGCGAAAAGTGGATGGGACCATTTTAATTACGTTGTTTTCCACACTTAATGGCAAAGTCCAAAGTTAACAGTGAAATAAAATTGTCACCATAAAATTGCGCAGCATAAAAATAAAATCTAGTACCGAGTGAATTCAATTCCTTTACCAATTTATCTAACATTTCGTAGACAGGACTTTTTTTTGTTGAGATTGCAACACGCTGTAAACACCTTAACCAAAAAAATTAAAGTTGACCCTTAAAAGATTCCAAATAATCCCAGAACTAATACCTCTTGAATCTCCCCTTTCTATTCCTCTCAAACATAAAACATATTGTTAAACAGGATTCAATGAAATTCGCAAGAAACACAACTACTACATATATTCTTGTTTAGTATTATTCAATTCCAATATTTATATTAATTTTGTAATTATTAGTCATTCTTTGCAAATAGAGGATTATTATAATAATTATTATTTAATACAAAAAAAACGCGCATTGCATCATCATTCCAATATTATAGAATTGTATCTAAGAAATAAAGCTTAACATTCAGTACTCACGGGAAGGCAGCCATAGTCGCTAATTTTATGTAAAGTTCTTTTTTGTTATTTTTCAATGTAAATAAATGTGGTTGAAGAATTTTGTATTTTTCACAAAATTCTGTGGGTTGTAATAAATAATCTTGCCGATTCTCGCCCAGGTCGCCCTTCGTTCCAACAATCATCACTGGGATCTTACTTTCGGCATAATATTTGATGTAGATTCGGGCAACATATTCAAAGGAACGTGGATTTGAGGTATCATACACAAGACAGGCCACATCACAATTGACTTCTTGAGGTTGCAGTGGATCAAGGACTTGTTTCACTTCAATGTCCCTTAAAATTAGATGCTTTTCCTGACCGTACACTTGAACTGTATTCACACAATAGACAATATTTGTTTTGAAATCCTTGCCAATTAGATTTTTCATATCTTCCACTAACAGACCCCGACACAAACCAGTCTTGCCGGCTCCCTTGGGTCCGATTACATGACACATGTACACCGATCGGCTACTCTGTCTTTTGGCCAAGTCGATTCGACGCTCTCGCGTCACATGAATCGCTGCTAATTGTGATTCGTTTTCATGGACATTGAAGCCCAAATAGCCCAAGTACTCTAGTGTTTTTGGCAGATCGATAAGAGTCATGAGTGTCCAACGGCATAGCCAGCCATGCAGCGTTACCCAACCCCTATCGTTCACTGGACACGATTTACGAATATCCGTGGAATATGACCATGGAGCCGAAGGACACGTACTAAACACCATTTTGTGTTCATCTGGGGAAAGAGCTCCATCTCCGTCTTTATCATATCGCTCGAATAGAGCAATTAAAAACTGCTGACCACGATGTGATAACTCCGTACTACTTCCTGGAGGTATTTTAATTGGCGGCTGTAAATACTCTTTGCACATTTCCAAATTTTCACTATAGCCAAATCGACGCAATACCGCCCATGTGGTTTCATTGCGTCCCCTCTGTACGAACAGGCAGTGTAGGAAGAGGAAACCTTTCAGAGTAACTGCATCATTGTAAATACCATCGGGTATATTCTTTAAAATTACTGCCTTAACTTCGTCAAGGATTTGTGGCTGAAGGGGGGTGTTGAAGCATCGTCTTTGGAATAAATTAAGTTCGTAGTCGTTTAGCAAATTGTCACCGTCAATATCGCATATTTTGAAGATTCGAACTAATGATTTTTTGCATGCTGGTGTTAGCTAAAGGAATTAATTATATAAATCATGATTATTTACAATATGAATACAAAAGAATATGCTAAGCTTTTGATTGTAGATAAGCAATAAAAAGAGCTTTTATTCTTACATCTTGCTCTTCCATAATATAAAGCGGTGATGTTGGATGCAAAACTGCCTTTTGTGCGTAATAAAACATTTCCGAAATATTGTGTAAAGTCTTTGCAGAACATTCAACACAGCTTTCAACTTCTGGAAAATCTTCCATTATTGTTAGAACACTCTGAAAAAATCATAAGAAATAACATTTCGTATTAATTCGAAAGACAAAATTTAGTTTTCAAATCAAATCAAAACTTACATCAATTGTCGAGTATTCAACTAAATCAACTTTATTTCCAACCAAGACCACTGGCTTTCTTAACGGCTGTTGATCCTTTTCATTAGCATTGCATGAGTTGCGAATAAATGGTAGCCAATGTGATGTGATACGATCCAGCGTTTCATCGTCATCGACAGCATAAACAATACATACAACATGAGCTTTTTGAATTTCTTCTGCGAGAACCTCGTCTGTTTGTTCGATATCTGAAAAAATAACATAAAAGGGTTTTCATAAATTGAAGATGGTTTGGGCCTTATTTATTAATAATTCATTAAATACTTACGTTAAAAATTCTTAATTTAATTTATACTTTTTATATTATTATTTGTTGAATTAATACAAGAGTAAAATTTATTATAGACTTCAACTAATTGATTTAAGGGGCTAACTACACCATAGTTTGATCTGCTAAAATTAGTATTCAATGGTTTCTGGAGTCTTATACTTGAACGACTAAAACTAAAGTTTAAACTACCAAGAACTGATGGAGATGAAATTTTTCCGTTTATTATTCCAACAATAAAATAAAACCGCAAGTACATCCTTTGATTTTTCAGAGAAGGAAGATTTATAAGAGAAAGTCTTTGTGAATAAGGCGGTAATGGATGAATATCTTGAAACCACGGAGGGGATCGTAGACAAAAACGAAAAAAAACTTTTCTGAATGGCTTTGACTCTTGTGACGTGTACGGCGTAGTAAGGTATTCCAGGACTGGTCTTACAAATGAAACAAAAAGTAATTTTAAAACATATGGATCACAGAAATCACTACCAAATCTTTTAATAAAACCCAGAACTCGATTTACTTTTTTGACTATGAAGTTAATATGTTCATTGAATGTTAGTTTAGGATCTAAGAAACACACAAGTCAGAAAATACATATACTCTACTTAAAGGACAAGAATCAGACATGTAACTAAAAACGATTAGAACTTTTTTGCGTGTAAAACTCATGGTTTTATATTTGTCAACATTTGAAACAAGACGATTATTATTGCACCATTCCCTGAATAATATTAAGTCTTCTTGCAAGAGAAGACAGTCAGATGTAGAGTTAATTTTTTTTTAAATTTTAATGTCATCAGCATATATTAGGACAGACGAATTTTGTATCATCAAAACCAATTCATTTATAAATAAAACAAATAGAATAGGACCAAGGTGACTACCCCGGGGGACACCAGAATTCACAACAAATTAACTTGAACACTCATTACTAAATTGAACACTATAACGTCTATGTTTGATTTAAGTTTTTATTTAGATAGATATTTTATTTATAAGCTTAGTAAGTGTTTGTTGCGATGGCGGTGGTTTATAAGCGAATGGGGCTGAGTTTGAGTTATACTAGCACATTGCACATGGCACATAGAACACGTTCATATCAAAAATACTCCATTACCAAGATCGGAATCTTAGACTGACATTTCGGTTTGCCTACAAGCAAAAATACTCCATTACTCCGTTAGTAAATGGAGTATTTTTGGTTCATATATAATGAACTAGCTCTGCTTTTCGGACCAGGGGGAATCGAAACAGCAAAGACGTGTTTAATAACCTGAACAGTCTATCTTGCAAATATGAGGAGATCCAGTTTATGAAACTGTCGTTAAAACCTTGCTGTGATAGTTTTAAAAGTTAATGGTTTATGACACAATTTATCTAAGGCCTTGCTGAAATCAGTAAAGATACAATCTCCTTGTTCACGTTTTTCAAAAACATCTAAACAAAAGGACGTAAAGTTAAACAGATTAGTAACAGTTGAACGATTTTTAACAAAACCATGCTGGTTATCATGGATAATTGAACTACAGTAAAAAGAAAGGACGCTATAAACGATTGACTCAAACAGTTTAGGTATACCAGATAGTTTGGCAATAGGTCGGTAGTTTATTATTTTGTTTTTACGACCTTTTTTGTGTACTGGTATTATGAAGGATCTCTTCCAGATAAAAGGAAACAGCGATTTACTTAAAGACGTGTTGAAAAGAACACATAACGGGTGTGCTAAATATGCAGCACATTTCTTTAAAATGGTTGATGGTACACCGTCGGGACCAGGACTAAATCATTCGTCAAGTTGTAGGATACTATTAAGGACAGTATTTTCACTTATAACCAAATTGATAGAATTTAAGTGGGGGAAATTTATAAAAGTGGTAGATGTGTTAGGAAAACTAATAGTATTATAATCTACAAAAGCATCTTAGAAGTAGTTTGCAAACATGTTCGCAATTATTTTCGGCTCATTACTATTTGATGTCGAATCAATTACGATTAACGATTTTCCAAAAACTATCAGGATTATTTTTAAGGTTTAATTCAATTTTCCAAATGTAGTCATCATATAGGATGTTAGAGTAGTCAGTGAAAAGTTGTTTTATTATAATGAACGTCCTATAATCATCATCAGTTCTTGTTTGATTATACTTTATCCAAGCTTTGTTCCTTTTGTTTTTTAAGTTTTTAACGTGAGAATCAAACCATTGTGGAACACTCAAGTTATTTCGAGTCTTTTTAAATGGAATCGTTTTGTAGAAATAGTCAAAAAGAGTTAAATAAAAAATGTTACACATTTCGTCAATATTTAAGGTACAAAATAAGTGATCCCAATTGATCGTACATAATAAGTTAAAAATGTTTTCAAAATTACACCTACTAAAGTTGAATTCTAGTTTGTTGTTATTAGATAGCCTATGAGGTGAAAACAGCGAACAAATCACAGCTGCTTTACAGCATATGGTTTCAGAGAAAAATACCAGATGGTTTAGCTACTTTCATTTCATATTTAAATGAAGAACAATTTCTGTTTTCACGATAAAGTTTATTGTTTACAAAGAGAAAGATAAGGAGTAGGGGGAATACAGTGGATGTGCTATCTATTTATTTTTAATTTACTGTTTACTTGACTTATCTTAAAATATATTATTATCATCAGTTGCAGGTGGGGTAACGTTTTTGATTTTTACAGAGTTCTTACCTATTTTTTATTTCATGATCAAAAAATACACAAATCCGCCGGACCTGATGGAACCGTTCTCATTGTTCTGAAGGTTTTGTGAGATAGATAGATAGACAAATTCTTTATTTTTTCTTATTAAAGTTTAACGATAAATCTTACTTAAGAATAAGAACTTGGTAATTGTGCCGTCTGCCTGATTTGACATTTCATTATACAAGCAAAATATAAAAGTAAAATAATTGAACTAAATAATTATTTTATAATTTAAATGTAATCGACGAATAATATCGGTCATACCGCACTAAAATGATATATATCTTCTATTTCTCTTCTGTTACATAAATTACAAATTTGTGGAAGATCAGCACGATGAGGCACATACTTAATATTTAAAATTTCAACTCGGCTCTAAAGATATAACTTATTGCTTCGGTCGATAATTCATTATTGAAATAGTTAGCTTCTGATGGTAATTGGTGATTGAGGTTCGTATAGGTGTTCCTGGAGGATGTTGACGAAGCTTTAGAGAGATGCTGATTGTAATTTTTTTCATCAAATTTAGCAGTAACATTTGCAAACATAGAGCTCCATTCATTGACCTTTAACTCCAATAAAGTTAAATTAGCTCCATGTGACAAAGCTAGCTGATTTCATTCTTTAAAAGGGTGGTCTTTAGATTGCAGTATTCTTAGCAAGATGGTTTAATGAAGACTACTAAATAATCCGATTTCATTTTGGAGTTTTGAGTATATATTGGCGTTACGCCAGATTCCACGTAAATAGCATAATTTGGTGTTGAATTAGGTAATCTAAACAAGCGTTTGAAAAAATGTATTTGAATTGCTTCAAACTCCTCAAAAGCCAAGTATCCAAAAACTGGAGCACCGTAGCACATACAAGTGTTGACAGTTGCTTGAAAAACCCGATAATTTGATACAAGATCGATTTTTGGGTTGGCAAAAAACTTTGGCCATAATAAACTCAACGCAATCTCTTTTTTTGCTTCTTTGCATTTTTGCTTAACATGCTTCAAAAAACTTAAATTATACGTTAACAAAACTCCAAGATATTTAAACTCTTGTACTACTTCAATACGTTCACTTGGATATCTGCAAAGAGTATTTCTCCTGGAAATTCATCATAGATATCATCGATAAACAAAGGAAACATTATTGGGTTCAAAATACTTGTTTGTGGAACACCCGCTGTTGTTGCAAACCAATCCGAAAACTCTGATCCATCCCATACTCTAAAAATTTAAAATACATCATCAGGAATTTTCTAGAGATCCCTAGTAATGAGAGCTTATACATTAAAGTCTGTCTGTTGACCTTATCAAATGCTGCTTTGAAATCTACAAAACAAGCATACAATTTCTTTTTCTTTTCAATAGACCTCCTGGCAATGCTGGTAATTGCAAAAATGTGATCCATAGTTAAAAAGCCCGACCGGAAACCAGCTTGAAACTTGCTTAGACGATTAGTGTTCTCGATCCACTTAGTGAGCCTTTCGTACAGAATTGAAGTCAGGATCTTCCTTATAGAGTTAAGAATAGAAATTCCTCTGTAGTTTTTTGGCGCATAAGCATCATTATATAACCTGTTTAAGTACTCCACAAGATAGTTTTTAAATTGATCATTGCTGCTTTTGTAAAACTCGACAGGAATCCCGTCTATGCCTGGAGCTTTGTTATTCTTGCACTTGCTCAAACTTGTTTCCAATTCACTCCAAGATATTGCACTATCTAATTCACAGATTGGAAATTGGGAAGTGCGTAAGATTTCTCCTAATGTTGATTCCCATTGACCGACAAGTGTTTTAAAATGAGGAGCAAGTGTCTCAGCTCCGAGAGTATTCACCATATTTCTATTTCGTCCACCCAATTCTCGAACATTACTCCAAAATTCCTTTGATTTCTTGCAGTTAGTGAGTTTTTTTGCTAGGTTTTTAAGGTAATCCGTTTTTTTCGTTGTACATAGTTGTTTGTATTCCTTGTTGACATGTAGGTAAATATTTTTGAAAATTGAAGCGTTTGTGGATTTAAACAACTTTAGATACACAAAAGAAAATAAACGTGTTTGTCCTACTCTACAGCTTGGATTCCGAATGGATTGAAGTCTGACTAACGTTCTGTCTAAGGTCATGGAAACGCTGATTCATCATTAGCTAAAGAAATATCTTGAGAAACGAGAGCTTCGTAATGACCAGCAGTATGGTTTTTATAACAATAAATCCACTAGTGATATTCTAGTTAGTCTGAAAGAGCAGTGAAACAAATCTTTGCATCGTTCTATTGCCTTGATATTTCAAAGCTATTTAATAGAGTTTAAGATCAAGCTCTCTTATCGAAAATCAACTATTTTTAATATCGGCGAAAAATATGAAATAAATAATAAACATAAACAAGAAAAACTATAAAATTAAACAGAGTTGACACTTATATCGAAGAATTTTCGCAGATACTTTTTTGACTATAAAGCTTTGTTTTAATCTTTTCTTTGTTGGATTAGAAATTACTTTTCTGATACATCTAGAATATAAACTCTGGTGTTTGGAAGGGCTGTGTTGTTTCTCGAGATCTTTTTCATATATTTATAAACGATCTAATCTATTGAACTATTTCGCAAAGTACTTTAAGCTTTTAATATTCGTTTCCAGATTCACAGCCTTCTTCTTCACTTCTGATGAAATGATCACTGTTTAGAAGTGGTCGAAAATGCTACTAACTATTTAGGATTTCTGCGACGGTGTAATACATTTTTCACTCTTGTTAATTGGCTGTAATTTGAAATGCCTTCATTCATCTAAGATTTGAGGTAAAATTCCATAAAACTTAAATAACTCTTTATATTTAAATCTTATGGGCATAAACAAAAAAATGTTTTCAAAATGATAGGCGTTATGTTGCCCTCTATTTCAGACGAACTGCCCAATAAGGAGGTTCTTTTTTCTGTCGCACATCTAGAATGTGGAAAGCTTAATCCAATTATATTTTCCCCTCTAATTTTGATACTCAAAACTTGAAGTCCAATGTACACCGGCATCTCCTCTTACCTATTTTTCTAACGCTCGCACTGTGTTTAAACACGTTAAAGGTAATAAAAGCCCCTTAAGTCTTGCAATTTGTTATTTAAGAATAGAAAATAGATCTAGGTGTATTTTTGAACTTACTTGAATAGTCCACAATATTGGTGGGAACTTGCTCTGGTGTTACATTAGCAGGAATTGTGATCTCTTCAGCTTTGGCGGGTACATCTTCTGGGAATTCCTCACTGACCAACGAAAGAATAAGTGAGGTCTTGCCAACGCCCGGATCCCCCACAAGAAGGATTCGAACATTCCGACGAGTTGCGTTCCAAACGACCATTTCTTAGCCGTTCTTTATGGATATTTGGTTTATCTTCTATTTCTTTTTGTGTCTGGGGCTCTGGCAGAGACACACAAAACCACACAAACACACACTCTAGGCGCGTTGTAATTTATTACGCCTTCACTATTAAGGTTAGTTTGCACTTTATTCACAGGAGGCGACTGTAAAAGAATCAGAAAAATAAAACATTATTTATCACACAATCGAGTCAATAACAAAACTGGCTAATATGATAATTAATGCTAAAAGTTAAGTGCTAAATTACGGAAGTCTTCCACGACCTTTTCGCTCAATAGAAATGCAAGAACTAATTTTTAAATTTTGCATTTGCAATATTTAAAAACTATCGCAAAAATTGAATTTTCCAAAACAACACCCGAATTAATGTCGCTTTTGCTTTCTTCGACTTCGTCGTGGACGCTTGGGATTGGGATGATGATGAACAATTTGTAATAAAACAAACAGCATTTTATCTTTGCAGGGGTTAATTTGGGACTCGGGTGTTGTTTTGGAAAATAATCTTCGCAGGAGAGAAGACGTGCATAAGATGATGATTTTTCCAATCGAGTTTCTCAATGAAAAAAATTTGACATTTCTCCAAAAGCAAGACGACGACGAGGAAGACTACGGCTACAAGAACAACCACTTCACACGACACTGAATTATGATCTTGTTTTGCATTAAATACCGTTTAATTTGTATGAATACACTTTTAAATAGTTAAAGGATGAAATTATATTGAAATATAATTGTACGATGTATTTTGTTTGGATTTATCAATAAATATTGGTTAATAACAAAAAAAATTACATAAACCCAGACAAACCTTTTTCTTCGTAGACGATGAGCGATGACAAAAGTCCATGACATTTGGTGGAAATTTGCGGTTTTGACATTTCCGTACTATTGGGAGGTGTTTGGAAACTTTGAAGTGAATAATGAGGCGCTGTCGGCGTTAAGAAGCGCAAATTAATGTTGTGGAAAGTTCACACTTTTTTGATATCTCTACATTTAAATTTGCTATGAAAAAAGTGCGTCAGATTTAATAAAATAATTTAACTGAAAATTTGTGTATTCCTCCTACTTATAAAGCTTACTGCAAAGGGAAATCGGTAGAAACAGCCTTGCACACTCTGGTAAGAAATATCGAATACTCCCTAGAGAAAAAGGAATACACTATGGTGGCCTTCTTGGATATTGAGGGCGCTTTCAACAACGTTGACACATCCGCTATCACTTCTGCTATGACGACCTTAAATGTCGAATACTCAATCTGTGAGTTGATTAATCTAATGCTAAAAAGCAGGATCATCAACTCTAGTTTGGGATATTTTTGCACAAAAAGGTCTGTCAGTAGAGGCACTCCTCAAGGTGGTGTTCTGTCCCCTCTCCTGTGGAACATAGTGGTTAACCTACTACTAATATCCCTTGAGAGGGATGGCTACAGAGTGGTTGCGTATGCCGATGATGTTGCTATCGCTGTCACAGGGGAACATTCTAATACACTGAGAGACCTCCTCCAAAATGCACTCAATATGCTCATTAGATGGGCTGATAACTGCGGACTTAGTATTAATCCTCAAAAAACAGACCTCGTCCTTTTCACACGGAAATACAAGATCCCAGTAATTGTACCTCCTTCAATAAAAGGTATACCACTAATTTTTACCAATGAAGCCAAATACCTTGGTCTGATATTGGACAACAAATTAAGTTGGAAATCCAATATACAGGAAAGAGTTAAAAAAGCTACAGCAGCTCTTTTCCTTTGCAAGAAAGCTATAGGAAGCAAATGGGGTTTTCAACCTCGCATAACCTACTGGCTATACACATCGGTCATCCGACCAATACTTATGTACGGGGTTGCAGTATGGTGGACTGCACTGGAGAAAGTCACATACTGCGACATACTCAGCAGAGTTCAGCGCACTGCATGTCTCTGCATAAGCGGGGCATTGAGAACCACACCCTCAGCAGCGTTAGACACTCTCCTCCATCTGACACCCCTCGACATATTCAGTAAACAATTGGCAGCGAGTACAGCGATAAGACTCGACGCCTCATCTCAATGGACCAACAACAATGTGGGGCACTCCATCATTTTGAACCTCTTTGGTTCTATACCAAAGTACATAGACTACACTATACTTAAACCCCTATTTGGAAAAAACTTCCAGGTATCCATTCCATCCAGAGATGAATGGGAAGACAAAAAACTCCTGGATAACAAAAGTATTCATTTTTATACAGATGGATCCAAGACAAATGAGGGAGTTGGTAGTGGTGTGTACTCAGAAAAGCTTAATCTAAGCATCTCATTCCGCCTCCCTAATCATTGTAGCGTCTTTCAAGCGGAAATTTTAGCGATCAAAGAGGTTCTCTCCTGGCTAAGAGAAAATGTGATATCAACTTCTGCTATCCGCATCTTCTCTGACAGTCAAGCTGCTATCAAATTCCTTGACGGTGTCTCGACCAAATCTTTGACGGCCCTCGATTGTCGATCGTCTCTTATGGAGATGGCGCAGCAATTTAACATTCACCTCTGTTGGGTGCCGGGCCACAGACACATCACAGGTAATTGTAGAGCCGATGAACTCGCTAAAAATGGAACCGTCATACCTATTTAACCTGAAAGGGAGAAGATAGGTATACCGATAGCTACATGTAAACTTATGCTAAAAGAAACAGCTTTTGCGATAGCAAATTCTAGGTGGCACAGCTTATACCAACATTCGCAGCCACAAAACTCATATGGCCTTCACTGGACCTAAAGCGCTCTAAAGACTTGTTATCTCAAAGCAGACTTCATATTAGCTCCCTAATAGGTGTCCTTACAGGACACTGTCTAATAGGCAGACACGCAATACGACTTGGCGTAGCCTCAAATGACTTCTGTAGGAGCTGCATGGACGAAGAAGAAGAGGAAACAATCTCTCATCTCTTATGCACTTGCCCTGCTCTTTCACTCAGACGCAAACTTCATCTAGGGGACTACTCTTTTGATAATCCCAGTGAACTAGCTAAAAAGGATATTAAATATCTTCTTCGCTTTATAAAAAGCTCAAAATGGTTCGACTAGTTAGAAGTAATTCTCTAGATTCTAAATCCGCAGCCACGCTAACCTAACCTAACCTACTTATAAAATTTTATGTTTTAAAGTAAGGTACAAAATGTGTTCCAATTTATTTAATGTCATTTCTGAATGAAAGCTGAACCAATTCCGAGTTCATCAATGAACTAGGTTCAATTTTGAGTGTATTGGACTAGATCAGGTTTATTTAAAAAAAAACTATGTATATTTATACCTAATGTCAATGTCACTGCTGTCATTTTTCTTATATCATTATTAAATGTTAAGTAAAGTTCTTAATGTGGGATTTTTGCCACCAGCCTATGCAATTATGCCTCTTCGGTTGCATCGTAAGAGAAACAAGAATATTTTTAATTCCTACTACACATACAAATATGGTTGATGAGAATTATCTTCAGCTCACTGAAAAACTGAAAAACGATGCTTTTAAAAGCAGTCAATGTAAACCACTTAACGAGATTTTTCACTAAACAGCAAAAAAGTACCAAATGATTTTCAAGGCATTTGTATTCTTTATGTTTGTACTGTCAAAATTTCAGATTAAAGAGCAACATTTCTCACAATAAAAAACTTGAACCTTGGCTGAACCATAGTATAACCCACAAATTAGGTGCGTTACTTTCAACAGCGGATCAGCTGTGAGTTCAAATTTGCAACACAAAAAAAGCCTAAAAACTGTTTGGAAATGTTTGGTTCCTAGTTTTTATTAGGAGTTATTAGTACCCTTTATGTGTTTATGTTTAAATAAAGTTTTAGCGTTAGGAACAAAGTAAAGAATATTTAAAAGGAGATTGGTCCTAAAGTCCTAAATATCAAAATGGTAGGGAAAAAAGACTAGGCCAAATTATTTCACATTCCCGATGTGCGGTGATGGATGTTCAAATGGTAGACATGTGCATTCAAGAGGACACAAGCGTCCACAGGTTTTTCTCAAAACCCACCTCTGTCTATCAACTCCTACTCTCACCTCCCCCTGGTGAACATCGGGGGTCTAGTACTTCAAATAGAGATTGGGTTCTATGCGGATTACTTTGGTAACCACGAAAGCAAACAGAGTATTTGGACGGCTTTGTCATTGGAGCCAGACTTATTCAAGAAGTCTTGAGCTATAGATGCATACGCATCAAGGCTAAATTCGGCAATATTAGCCTGATATGCGTGGATTCAGGCTAAATGATTTTTCAGCGGGGCGAAACGTCATGATAGCCAGAACACGTTTTCCACACCTCAACATCCACAATTAACTTGGAGTTCTCCAGATCAATTTACCGTGAACCAGATTGACCATATTGCGATCGACGCCAGACACGCTTCCAGCATCATGGATGTCCAAACTTTCCGAGGAGCTAACATCGACTATAGGGGCACTTCCTCTTTGTAGCCATGGTAGCGCTTCGGGTTTCTAGACCCAAGACGAAACAGGGACGTGATGGGAGAAGGTATAACGTCGAACAGCTACAATCGCAAGAGATCGCCAAATCCTTTTCCGACCGAGTTACAAATAACCTCTCGCGAAGTTATCTGCCACCAACACAATGTATCGAAAACTAGTGGCAACATTGCCAAGATGCAATCAGAGAAGCCGCCTATAAAACCCCTGGTTTGATGAGGAATGTCGGCAGGCAAATGCAGCCAAACAACAGGCTTGCAAAGCGGCGCTGCATAAAAGGACGAGAGCTGCTCATTAGCTCTTATTAGCTCTATGAGCAGAAGAGGCGAGAGGATCACCGACTTCTCAGAAGAAAAAAGAGAGGGCCTGAGAAGCGTGCGATGGCAGATGTTGAGAGGTTTAAAAGCAGGAATGAAGTTCGAAAGTTTTATGAACAGATGAAAAAAATAACATAACATCCCGTCCTCCCGACTTAGACGAAGTAAAGATTGCCATATCTAAACTGTAGTCTAATAAAGCCGCTGGAGCGGATGGCGTGATAGCGGAGCCTTTTAAGGCAGCTGGAGATAAGTTGGTTAGGAACATGCACCAAATTATCTGTAAGATATGGTCGGAAGAAAGCATGCCCGATGAATGGAACCTCATTATTGTTTGCCCTATCCTGACAAAAAGAGACCCTATAAACTGCACCAACTATAGGGGGATCAGTTTACTTAACATCGCTTGCAAAATCGTCTCTGCCATAATATGTGAACGTCTAAATGTCATAATCAACAACCTGATAGGCCCTTATCAGTGTGGTTTTAGAAAAGGAAAGTCCACAGTCGATCAAATATTCACATTACGGCAGATCTTGGAAAAACCCAACCACACCAAATTGACACCCACCATCTTTTCATCGATTTTAAGGCCGCATATGACAGCATCTACAGGGATGAGCTGTATAGAGCCATGTCTAGTTTTGGCATCCCTGCCAAAGAAGTCCGTTTGTGAAGGATGACCATGTAGAATTCATGCTGCTCCATAAAGGTTAGAAACAACTTAACAGAACCTTTCGATGTCAACAAAGATTTTAGACAAGGTGATGCGCTGTCATGTGATTTTTTTAACATCGTGCTTGAAAGAATAGTGCAGAGCTCACACGTCAACACTAGAGGCACTATCTTTCAAAAGTTTGTCCAATAACTGGCATATGCTGATGACATTGACATAATCGGAAGAACTCAGCGTGACGTCAATTGGGCTTTTGTGAGTATTGAGGCAGAGGTGGCAAAAATGGGTACTTGCTGTTGTCAAGAAAAGATCTACAACACCGACGACGTATCGGTCAAAACGTCAACATCGACAGACGTAATTTTGAGGTAGTCAAGGACTTCGTCTACCTAGGTTCCGCTGTAAACGCAGAAAACAACACCAGCGCAGAATAACTTTTGCTAACCGCTGTTTCTTTGGATTAAGAAAGCAATTGAGTGGTAAAGTCCTCTCTCGATGGACCAAAATGTTGCTTTATAAGACCCTTATCATCGCCGTCCTGCTATACGGTGCAGAAGCATGGACTATGACAAAAGCGGATGAAAGCACCTTGGTTCGGTTTGAGAGAAAAGTTCTTCGTGTGATCTACGGTCCCTTATGCATCGAAGGGGACTGGAGGAGAAGATGGAACGACGAGCTGTACGGGCTGTAGACTTAGCCAGAAGGGTAAAAGTCCAACGACTTAGATGGCTGGGTCACGTAAAGCGCACGAAAAGTCTTCGAATGCACACCCACAGGATAGCGCAGTAGAAGAAGATCGCGGATCAGGTGGTGCGCACAAGTAGTGGAAAGAGACCTCACCCAACTTATAGCGTGGAACTGGAGACATCTAGCTAAGGACCGAGCTAGATGGAGAAGTTTGTTGGGTGAGGCTCTAGTTCACACAAGACTGTTGAGCCACCTTAAGCAAGTATTATTTAACCTAGTTATATTCAAAACAAAAGATCAAGGCTACACACAACCTTCTTCTATTTAAACTATTGTGTATATGAACAGCTTGAACATTCCCAAAATCTCAATTAAACGTGTCTGCTCACACTGGCTATAAAGGGATTCTAGGGACTTTGGACTTCCTATTAAAGATTAAACTTGGCTCCAAGTCCAATCATAAACTTGTATGAATTAATTTTTTGAACACAGACCCTATCTAAATATAATATAAACAAATAAAATAATCAACTAAAGACACAAAAACATAAAATCAGCTTAAAATGATCTTGAGTTCACCGCAGGCTTAACCTGTTAGAAAACCCTCAAATTGATACAAAATGTCATCTGGGTTCAGATAAGAGGACTAAAGATTTCAAATGTACACCTTCCGAGTATGAAACTCAATTATCGTGATTGCAGCCTTAAGGCAGATCAAATCATTCAATTAATAAACCCATTAGTTTTCTCAGAAAAAGTTTATAATCATTCTGAGTTCCTATTTACATTTGTTTTTGCCTTCCATCTGATAATTGTATACATGCGCATCTGTTACACTGCCCTAAAATAAAAAAAAATAACACAACATGCGAGCGACCCCTTGATCTTATCTCTCCGCATTCTCAACTTTTTTTCTAACTTTTACCGAGTATCTCAAAAAATCTAACCTCTACTCACTTTGTATGTATTTTTATAATTTTATTAATATTATCTTCAGTGATTTTGTTTTTGTAAAAAAAACCTATTTTAAATTACTCTCATAAGTAAGCCACAGCCACAGTAAAAAAAAGAATAAAAATATCTACGAAAACAAAAGATGAGGTTTGCAATCAAAAGCTGATAAGACAGAGCCCTGATAAGACTAACCGTATAAGACTCTTCAGTCACCCGGACTCCACTTTCAGTTAGTTTGCGGGAATCAATCCTGGCGAGTGTACATATATAGAACTGACACTAGATAAAGGTTTAGGAAATAAGTATAGCACTATACTTGTATAAAGCCTGTGATTTATAAGTTCAAGTTAGAACCGCAAAATAAAACCGAGATACAGCGAAGTATAGTTATCTCCCTACCACGTACCGGTGCGGCAGTGTCTAGCCTATAAAAAGAACGTTGAAGGCTTCAATTCGACTTAGTATTTCAAAGTACATCGGGCTTCGGCATTGTAAAGTGTCTCAGTGATATTTTCTTGTAACAGTTTTTAATTTATTATAAAATTCAAAATGGAAATTCAACCACCGTTAGTTTTGAAACGCCAACTTTTGGTGCCAAATAAAACCTTGATGGGACCAGGTCCATCAAATTGCTCACAAAGAGTTCTTGATGCCATGGCCAATCCAGTTTTAGGACATTTGCACCCTGAGTGTCTTCAGGTTAGTAAAAGTTAAGATTGAATTCATCTCGGTGCTTTGGCATCAGAGAACTAGATTAACAATGATAAAAGATAAGCGTGGTATGTTTTTTACAATTTTGTTTGTTTTTCAAATGTGCGGTAATTAATTCAATATTTACTCTGAAAATCATCACGGACTTTACTCTCAGACATTAGATTCACATTTGAGAGTGTTTATTTTGGAAAGTTATTATCAGTTGTGAGTTTTTCTAAATTTTTAATGGATTCCACATTTATGAAAATATTTTATTCTTGAGATCTTTTTGAGGGACTGACAAGATTTCTTACCCTGTATGCATTCAACAGTGCTGCTTACAGAATCGGATGAAAGATCTGCAGTGGTTTTTTTTACAGTTTTGCTATTGAATCATCAAAATTGACATTTGAATCTCTCGACAAGTTTCCTGTTGGTATGAGTAGTAGGTAATTTCTACCTTAAAAGTTGATTTGGAACTTAAGTTATTTCAGATATTTTTGAAATTATTTGAGTTTTTCAAATCCAATTTTTACAGGAATCGCTCAGACCGTAAATTTTCTTCTGAATCCTAACCATGATGTTAATTAGGTAAACCTAGTAGACATGTAAATTAAACTGGGTTCTAACAGAATGCAGTTTATTGCTTGAATAAAATGTCTTTGGTAGACTAAGCTTTTGAAAAATTCTTGTAAACATAACAGACAGGGCGTGAACTTAGCCATTTTGACATAACATAGGTTTCTGTTCTTTTTCTAACTATAGTTGACAATCATTATCTGTTGTCATCCCTAAACTTTGTCACATCGTTCCTTAGCTCATTGTTGAGCTAAAACAGTTCGTATTTGTAACAATCCACAAATTGTCAAATAGTTAGTTGGCCAGTTTATATTCCTAAGATCTCAGGGATTTCCGTATCACCAGAAATATAAACAATCATACTTTCTGACTTGCTTTGAGAAATCTGAGAACAGACTTTGTGTGATTAGGTCTCGAAAGAACTCTCTGTCGCACAATTCACGAAGGAGGAAAAGAAATGCAAAGTTAATTTGATTGTTTGTTGAGAATAAATAGAAAATTGTGTTTATATTTCATCTGTCTGTCACAGACATTTTAGAAATATACACTGGCCAATTATTTGTAACAATTCTCAACTCGGGAGCTAAGTTGGAAGTGCTGAACTGTCAAAGTGTATGATTTGTTTACAAACAAGCATTTTTGTTTATCTTGCTAGAAAAGAATGAATTTAAGAGCCACGATTCTAGATATAACCACAATTTTTTATTGTAAAATAAGCTAATGTTTTTGTTGATTCCTCTCTTTGCTTTTCATCTTTTTGTTTAAACAACTAAACTTTTCCTTAACCCCTTTGTCACCTGTTCTTGCAAAACTGCGAACTGTATCTCCAAATTTTGCAACAATTTTGTTGTGAATCTTTAAAACTAAATGGCGTAGTTTTAACTTGTCAAAAGATTTCAGTTTTAAAATGGAACATCATATTGGATAGCTCCATATAACACGTAACGTTTACTTAAAAATTCAGTACCCGTGTTTATAATCAAACTACTGCCATCTTATATTTATGTTAAATATTATTATGACCTAATCATATGATAAGTTTAAGATTATAGGCCAGTTACTGGTTGATTTGTTATTTAACAAAACTCTTATGTGATTCATATTGAAGACAGATGAGCTAATTAAATAATTTAAATTTAGACATCATCTAGACAAACACAAGAAATTTCATTCTTATCACTTCAGTTCTTAAAAGTTAATACAAATCTGCTTTATAGTCTTCAAAATAAAAAACAAAGTTGACCTTAAGAACCTCAGACTTTGATTGTTTACCTCGAGAGATGATACATTAATATATTTGTGTTGTCGAAGCTCTTCGAAAGATTCTGATAAGTTTTAATCCTGAAACAGATGTCCGAGTGTCAAACTACTTAGGTCTAGAAAAAACCAGTTATAACTTAAGAACAAGAAAATAAAACATGCAATATAGATATCCTTATCTCTTCACTGTCTTCGCCGGCCGCCTTAATTGGCGCCCAATCAAGTTTTTTAAAGACTGTTTAACACAGACAAAAATTGATCTCAATGTTTCATTTTTAATTCATAAACAAAATTAATAACTTTTTACAGATTATGGATGAAATAAAAGAGGGCATCAAATATGCATTCCAAACAAAGAACGATGCTACGATGTGTGTAAGTGGCTCAGGTCATGGTGCCATGGAAGCAGCTCTGTGCAATCTCCTAGAAGAAGGTGATATTGCTTTGTTTGGTGTGACTGGATTTTGGGGACATCGTGCTGCTGATATGGCCAAGAGATACGGAGCCGATGTTCGATTCCTCGAATCACGCTTTGGACATGCCCTTACCATGGAAGAAGTAGAGTTTGCCATGGAAGGACATAAGCCACAGGTTTTGTTCATATGCCAAGGCGACTCGTCAACGGGTATTGTCCAATCAAATATCGGTGAGATTGGAAAACTGTGTGAGAAATATAACTGCTTACTTGTGGTGGACACTGTTGCTTCTTTGGGTGGTACTGAATTTTTCATGGACGAATGGAAGGTTGATGTAGCGTACACTGGATCACAGAAAGTCCTCTGTGCTCCTCCTGGTATCTCACCGATTTCGTTTAGCAAAAAAGCAATGAGTCGTATTATTTCAAGATCTTCAAAGGTCAAATCCTACTATTGGGATGCGACGTTGATTGGTCAATATTGGAATTGTTTTGGAGGATCAAGAATTTATCATCACACAATTGCATCGACATTGCTTTATGGTTTAAGGGAGTCCTTAGCTTTGTTTGCTGGTATGGGCCTGAAATCAGTGATAAGGAGACACAAAGAATGTTCATTTAGATTGCAAAAGGGCATTGAAGATATGGGACTTGAATTACTTGTTCCTGTTCAAGATGATCGTCTAGCAACTGTCACTGCAGTGAAAATTCCCAAGGGTGTCGATTGGAGAAAGGTTTCTGAATATGCCATGAAAAAGTAAGTTAAAAGATGAAACTTTAAAGCTAATGAAAACTAATAAATATACATATTATTTGCAGATACTTTTTTGAAATAAGTGGAGGTTTAGGTCCAACAGCAGATCACGTTTTCCGAATTGGTTTAATGGGTGAAAATGCCACCGCTGAGAAAGTAGACTTAATGCTTACCATCCTCCGAGAAGCTATTCTGAATACTTCTAACATAACACTTAATGAGAAATCAAAGATATAAGTTTATAGAGATGTTTAATAGTCATAGTAATTAAATTTTAGCTGTAAGTCATGTTCTATACTTGTTAATAACTGATTTTAACAAATATGTATTTAGTTTGTATAAATAAATAAAGTTGAATTATAAGTATTGATCTTAAATTCTATCGTTTTATTTTCGTAGTTTGTTAATTTTTGAAGAGTGTCTTACGATTTTTATTTGTCATAGGACACCTCTAGTTCTCTTAAATAAGTGACTATCATGTTTATGAAGAAGAAAACTACACTGAAAAATATTTTCCATGTATTATTTCATTCAAAAGTATACAGAATCTGGTTGTCGAAAAATCTTCATTCTTGTGTAAGTTAAATTTCCATAGAAATACTAAATGAAGTTTACAATTAAAAAAAAAATAATTTTGAATCAGCTTATTGGGTAACATGCAATAGTTGCCGGGGATTTAAATTTTTGTCAGAGTTGGTAAAATTGAGCAACTAAATATGTTTGGCATAACCCATTAAACAACTTCAAGCTACTTCTCAGAAGTGGCCAATGCATTTTGGCTTCTTTTTTCAAAGTTTTAATAGTAGCACAATTGAGCAACTTAAAGTTGCTAAAGTTATGAATAATATATATCAACTAACATCTTCCAAATTAAAATCTTTGGAATTCAAACCCAAAAACAATCAATTCGGTCAATTTAAAAAATAGCCATCAAGGCTTCGTTTCCAGCACAATATCATTTTCCTTTTTTTCATGGCCAACTCACATTTGTATGGCTCTACAATTACATTTTGTGGGAGAATTTGGAGCTCGTATTCCAGAAATACTACTGTCAGGAAAATGTTGTTACAAATTGCTATCGTTTTGTTTGCTTGTGAGGCATGCAGCACTACCAAAGCTAATGGTTATACAAATTTAATCAATTGCAATTCATCAGCGGAACAGTTGAACCAGCCTGTCGTTTTTGAATAAGAAAAGTCTAACTACACCACCACTACCAGCCCAAAAACTCCACCCCATCCCAACAGTGATGCATTAAGAATAAAGAGGCTTTTAAACAATCTTTCTTGCATCTTACGTGCCCCAGACATTTGACAACGTAGCCTACAAGATGAACATGAGGCTCACCACTGAAGATGACTGAAAATCCACATCCTTTCAAAGCATTGCAAGGACCCAATCAACCAAGATAAAACGTGTCGCAGGTGTTCAATCGGCTTGAGTTCTATTGTTAGCTCACCTTAAAAATCTTAGAAATCTAAAGACTTAAGCTTTTTACAAACTACAGGTACAGAAGCAATATTCTTAGTTATTGTTGACTGTCCCAACTGCTCATACACCAGTTTCAGTGTAATTTGAAGGCGAGTCACGGCGAGCCTAAAGTTCTTCAGTTAGCGAACTATGAATTTAATGTTACCACTTTTGTAGTGATTTTTAACATTTTTGTTGCTGAAGTGTGCATCATTTCATTGAAAGAAATGCCGTTGTTTTTACTTGTAAAATTTATATATAAGACAACTTCATAGGTGGACATTTCATAAAGGAACCTTTACAATAGTACAAACAAACCTCTTTAAAATACGCTGAACATAAATATTATCGTCGATCACTCACAAAAAATCCTTTTCGTGTGGATCTGAAACGGATTCCATACACAAAAGTAGATGTGAACTCGGTATAACTTTACAAATTTACAAAACCCCTCAACGCATTTTATAATTCGACCAATCGCATACATTTTGACATTTGCAGATTTATACCATTCAAATGCCAACAGTTTTTTGTACAGATCCGTTATATCAATTTTTAACCGCGAAAATTAAAACAATTTTTAAAAGTTTTTATTTTTGCAAAGAAAAAGCATTCGCTTATTTTAAACTTAAAAAATGCCAGAGCGAAAAAATCTAGCTCTTCCTACTGTAACAGGGGAGAATATGTCACGCCACGAAATGTTACAATGGGTGAATACGACACTTTCCACGAAATATAATAAAATCGAGGAATTATGTTCTGGTAAATTCTAATCATTTATTAAAAATGAACTTACAAATAATTAAATAAAAACTTATCACTATAGGAGTAGCCTATTGTCAGCTTATGGAAAGAATTTTCCCAAATTGCATCGGTATTAGGAAGGTGAAGACAAATGCAAAGCTTGAACATGATTTTGTGTTTAATTTGAAACTCTTTCAAGGAGCATTCCTAAAATTGAACTATGACAAGGTAAGTCTATGGTTTTCATACCTACCTCGTTTCTCTTCATATTCCCTTTCAATAGAGCGTCCCAATTGATCGGCTGGTAAAAGGTCGCTTCCAAGATAACTTTGAGTTCCTGCAATGGTTCAAGAAATTCTACGACATGCATTCGAATGACAAAGAGAACCATAAGTCTCCCAATACCTTGACTGTTGTGAAACCCATTAGGAAGGCAATAAGTGCCACCAACTTAAAGGCTGATAGTAAGTTGTCAAGTGTTGGTTTGGAAGTTCTCTCAATAAATGCTTATAATTCACAGGTAGTCCAATTGGTCCTGGAAAGAAAACTACACCAACATCCGCTCCCATAGCTAAATCGACAAGAACTAAATCTTCCTCTACCAGCCATCTTACGCCCCGCACTTCCCAACCCAACCGGCCTGTGTCTCCGTCCAGTATCGAAGTTCTCACAGAAACATGCACTCAGCTAAAAGAGCAAATTGGTATTACCGAGAACGACAAGAATTACTATTTTAATAAACTCCAGCAAATCGAAAA
Organism: Eupeodes corollae; assembly: GCF_945859685.1. Lineage (NCBI taxonomy): Eukaryota > Metazoa > Arthropoda > Insecta > Diptera > Syrphidae > Eupeodes > Eupeodes corollae. Next base: position 41,659,791 of record NC_079149.1, read on the forward strand.
CTTGTAAGGATTTAAATTTTGTTAAGATGAACTTGTGTTTGATTTTAATTTATCTTTTATTTCTGTTTGTCCTTGAAGATGTATCGAATGTGAGAAGAAAAACGAATATCCAGATTGGACCAAAAAAATACTCAATGTTCTTTATGAAACAAGAGATGTCGAGGTGTCTCCATCAAATTTCTAGATAAATTTCAATTAAAATTTATTTAAATTGTGTGTGTTAATAGTTAGATTTTTTTTATATTTATTCATCAGTAGACTCAATTTAAGTTCAAAGTTTTTCGTCAGAATTTTATGTCCAAGAAAGTTATAATGCAAAATATAAGTTTATGATCTCTTTTGTAATAAAATATCCCAAAACAGCTTAAAAGTATTTTTTTAGTAATTTTCTATTTATTTTCGCATCTCTATTTTACTATCTTTATTTGTATTCATTTTAAAGGTATTTCATATTTAAGTCTTCCAAGAAGATGTCAATTCTTAAATTTATTTAAAGAACCAGCCATTTTAATTACCTGATGAATGTAGATTTTCAGCAAAAGGTACGAGTCGAGTTTTGTACGAAGTTGTAATACCAGGACCTCCTTCAAGAGCTAAGAGCTTCTTATAGTCAAAAAATTGTAAGATTAATCGCAGTGTGTCTGCTCTTTACGAAGCCGTGATAAAATGGGGAAACAATATACTTCAGTAAAAATAAGCAGAGGCGTAAAAAATGCTTTTAAAAAGATTAGACAAAGTAGAGAGTTAAGTAATTGATTGGTAAAAAGAGACATCATTCTAATAATCCTTTTTAAAGTGTACAAAAAAAAAAGATTATTTCCAAAAATAGGTGAAGATTGCTTGTGAAAGCTACATTAGTTTCTACTTATTTTAAAAATCAACGCAGTAGGTACAGCAATAATAAAAAAACTGAGATATTCCAGACCCGGTCCCTCAGAAGCATCAAGGTTCTACTCCATTGATCTTTAGGATTGAAAAAAAAAAAACAATTCTTCAATAGTATCCATCTTGATAACAGGGTAAATTTGACATATTTCATGGCCCTCATCGGGTCGATAATTGCCTTCGAGTTCCCTGTATTTTTTCAAGATAATTCAATAACCATAAATACAGAATCTAAGTCTAAACATTTCTTCTCCAACAAGAAAGTAGATTATTTTTAAAGCTGATTCGAAATTACATAAAAACTAGTAGCATGTGTTTTAATCTATTTAGATAGTCGAAGTCGAAGACAGTAGAGGACACAGGTCTGCGATTATTTTATAGTCGAGGCTTTCCAATTCCAGCACAAAAAGAATCGCAGTAGGAAAAGGCAAGAAAATTGTTATTGTCGCGGACCAATTCAACGTCACTACTAAAGGCATGTGTAGTAAGGTTATATTGTAAAGACCTTTAAATAATCTTATACAGTAATATACTTAGAAGTTCGTTTATTTTAATTTTAGGATTTTTTATATTGCAATGACTCGTAATTTTAGAGTAGATTATGGTAATGTTCATGTGCTGAGATCGAATTGTTTCAGCTGCTTTGGCATTGAGTGAAACCCAAGTAGTTGAAGATTCCGATCCTGCTGAATTTTTTATTCATGGGTGCCTTTATTCTTTTCACACCGCCATATATATTAGGAATGATTTTGCATATCAACTTTTACCACAACACGGTCATTGCACCAACTCCCTCTTTAATTTCATGTGGTTAAAACTTTCCTTTTGTTTTCATTATCGGAGCCAAACCTGGACATAGTTTCAACTTCCCAGGATTTTGATGCTCTGTCTGACTCCATACAAAGCATTGTCTCCTGTATCCTTACACTGAAATCGTTATTACGGGCGATTTCAATGTTCACAATTCTTCGTGGCTTCGCAATTCGGGCCAGACAACGCCCGAAGGAATGTGTTAACAATGAGCCTACTCGTATATCAGACGTTAACGACCGAGCACATAAGACTTGTTTCTGACTTCTGATCCTGATAAGTACACAATCAGTGTATTGACGCCTCTAGGCACATCAGACCACAGTGTCATATCTGACAATTTCTCGTGTCAAACAAATCCAGTTAAAGAAAGAGCTCTAAAGAGAACCGTTAGGCAGTGCGAGAAAGCCAACTGGGACGGTCTCAATAATTTCTTGAGGATTTTTAACTGGTCGCTATGCTTCCTCGGTGGCGGCGTAGACTCCAGTGCAGGTATGATTTCTAGTATGATTCATCTGGGAATGAAAACGTTTATCCCGAATAGGGTTAAAAGTATTAAACAGAAGGTTAAATCATGGTTCGATTCGACCTGCAAAGAGGTTATCAAGGAGAAAGAGGTGAGCTTCCGGTGTTTTAAAGCCAACCCAACTGAGGAAAACCGGAAAAAGTTTAAGCAAGCCAGGAAGGCCTGCAACGCCTATATTCGAAGGACCAAATTTTTACATGACAAAAAATTATAGCGAAAAATACTGCAATGTTCCGAAGGCAGTAAGAATTTCTGATCATTTGTAAAAAACATAAGGAATTCTTCCTCTTCCTCGGTTCCTACGCCTGTTGTCAATGACACTCCTTAAGTTAGATCTATTGATAAAGCCAACTTATTTGAAAATTCCACCTTACCAGATAGTGTCATGACTCCCCCAGTTCTGAACGCATAAATGCTTCTATGGGACCAATATTTTTTCGTTCTTCCACGCTACCAAAACCACTGCGTAAGCTTTATCATCTATCCTATTTTTCTGGGCTCATTCCGAGTAGTTGGAAAACTGTATATTTGTTCAGCCAATACCAAAAAAGGCGAATCTTCTTCTCCCACAAATTACCAACCGAGAGCACTAACGTCCCTTCTTTCTGGGGTCATGGAAACGCTGATTAATTATCAACTTAAGAAATATCTTGAGGAACGGAAGCTTTTTAATGACCGCCAATACGGCTTTCGTAGCAATAGGTCCATTGGTGATCTCATGGTTCATCTCACCGAACAGTGAGATCTTTAGATCGTTTTGGAGAAAGAAAGATTATTGCATTTGATATTTCAAAGGCATTTGATAAAGTCTGGTATCTTGCTCTCTTATCGAAAATGCGTGCTTTCGGTATCGACGAATCTCTTCTTCGTTGGATTAGAAATTTACTTTTCAATACAAGTTTCCGTTCAATACAAGTTGTTTTGGACGGATTCAAATCTGAAGCACATAAAGTAAATGCTGGAGTGCCCCAGGGCACTCCGACTCCGACTTTCTTCCTCATTTTTATAAATGATCTCCTGTCTGCTACTTCTAATCCAATACATTGTTTCGCTGAAGATAGTACTCTCAGCTTTTTGTATTCGTTTCACTATCTATGAGTGGCACTTGCATTAACGAAACGGAAAATCTAGACATCCTCAAAAATGCCGCAAGATGTGTAGGTTTTTTGAGATGTTGCAAAAAATTTGTCCCTGTCTGATCTGGCTAAAATCTACAAAACCGAAAGTTGAATGTAACTCTCATCTCTGGGCTGGTGCTCCAGTAACTTATTTAAAGCTCTGGGACAGTATTCAAAAAAGAGCCTTTAAAGTGATTGGTGGTGGTTTTCTTTCCTCAGCATTTTTTACCGTTATTTTAACGGACTATGCTCTAGTGAAATAGCCAGTTGCATTCCTCCTCTGAAACAATTTAATTGTAATACCCGCGCTTTTAGGAATGCGCAAAAAGAGCCTTTAAAGTGATTGGTGACATTAACATCATCAACTCGTTCACCTCATTCGACCATCGACGCAAGTTTTCTTTCCTCAGCATTTTTTACCGTTATTTTAACGGACTATGCTCTAGTGAAATAGCCAGTTGCATTCCTCCTCTGAAACAATTTAATTGTAATACCCGCGCTTTTAGGAATGCGCAAAAAGAGCCTTTAAAGTGATTGGTGACATTAACATCATCAACTCGTTCACCTCATTCGACCATCGACGCAAGTTTTCTTTCCTCAGCATTTTTTACCGTTATTTTAACGGACTATGCTCTAGTGAAATAGCCAGTTGCATTCCTCCTCTGAAACAATTTAATTGTAATACCCGCGCTTTTAGGAATGCGCATCAGTTTACCCTTGAGCCCAACTTCGGGCGTACTATGAAGTACATATATTCATTTTTTAGCCGTACTACGCGAATGTGGAACGCTTTTCGACGCTCTATCTTTCCCTGTCATTGTATTGTTAAGAAATTTAAAATCAATGTACACCTACACCTCCTATCCAACCCTTCCCTCTTCCTAATGCTCACAATAATATGGAATATTAAAGGTATACAAAACCCTTTTAGTGTTCGGTAACTATAAAAAAAAACCATTTTTTACTGATTTTTAAATTACCTATAAGTTAATTAGGAATAGGATCTCTTAAATCATATATTTCTCGGCTTTTTTAACAAATTCTATAATATCTTTATAAAGCACATCTGGCTCTTGCAATGCAGCAAAATGTCCTCCTTTAGTATAGTAGGTGCTTTGGATTAATTTCAAGTATTTATTTGCCAATTGAAAATCTGTGGCAAACTGATGCGAAAGATCTCCTTTGAAGCGTGCACATGCTGTCGGAACAATTGTCACAACCCGATCTAAGTTCAACTGACGATGCTCTTTTGAATTTGCCTCTGCAAAAATACGTTGCGAAGTTGTTATCGAATTGGTAAGATAGTACAACATCACATTATCAATCAGAGTGTCCAGTTTGAATTTTTGTGGAAGTCCACCATCAGGCAGCGTCTTGAATGTATCATTTGTCCATGTTGAGAATTTTTCCAAAATATACACCGCTAAACCAACTGGATTGTCCGTTAATGTGATTCCAATTGTATCTGGTTTGGTTGCCTGAAGATGGGAATGACCAGTTTCTTCAAGGAAACTCCGTACAGACTTCGATAGAGGAAAGAAGAAGTGCGTATAGTCTTGTGGAACAAAGAACGATGGAGCTAGGCTTGCAATGAAGAGTTTGATGTGCGACAACGGTGTATTCAAAGTGCATGAGGTCGAATGATAGCCAAGGACATTTTCTGGGAATAGAGTTGCTATGTGTGAACCAATATCCGAACCCCAATCATTGCCATGAATGAAAAACTTCGTATACCCAACTCGAAGCATGAGATTTCGTAAAATTACGGCGATTTGAGCTGGACCCATGCCTTTCTTTGATGAACCCTAAAACAAGTAAATAAGTGGAATGAAGTGAAAAGATTTAAAAGACTTATGATTACCTGAGACCATGCAAAGCCTGGTAAACTTGGTACAACAATATCGAAAACAATATTGCTCTCTTCACTGCCTTCGTATAGTTTTGGTGCAAGGTCATAGAACTCTCGCACAGAGCTCGGCCATCCATGGAGGAGAAGAATTGGATACATTTTCTTGACTTCCTTGACATCGTCGTAGATCTTAAGATGCATGTAATGCAATCGAAGTCTTGAAATGGAAGATTTTTAAATTTTGTTTTGAAATTTTGTTGTTTTCTAACTCACCCTTGAATGTGAGTTATATATTGAGGAAATTGCCAAATGAAAATCTCTCGTTCTCTCCATCGGGGAAGGTAGTCATCTTTCCAATATTTCAAAACCGACTTCAAGTAGTTGGTGTTGAATCCATATTCAAAGTTAACGTCTTCCAACGGTTTGCTAAGGGAAACATTTCTCACCCCAATGCGGTTGGATAAGTCTTCAATGATCTTCGAAATCAATCAACAATAATTAATTCTATTTATTTATTTTTAGATGTTTTGGATTTTTTGTATCTCACATCATCACCAAAAAACGGTCGAACTATTTGAAGATCTTTTGGCTGGTCATAGTCAGCTGGCGGCTTACCTTCGCCCCAGTACTGATTGAGTGGTAGGTTAGGCCGTTCGAGTGCTGCAAAATATTTGGTGAGAATATTGAAGATCAGTCCGAAACCAAGGGAGAGAGCTATCACAAGAATTCTTATTTTCGGCGACATTGTTACTGAGCACTCGACTTATAGCGATCGACTGATTGATTCTCTTAAGTGTAACTATTATCTTGCGACTATAGCAGATATCTCGCTGATAAAATTTAAAAAAGCTTTAAGTGGGTATATAGGCGATGAGGCTAAAGAAATCAATTTAATCTGAATAGGCTTTATCATTATAAATTTCTTATTGTTAAGAATACTTATCAGTTTTGAGATAACATGCATTTATTAGTATCGATCTGATAAGTTTAGTATTTTGTGAACTTTCCTACATTATATATGAGGAGTTGATAAATAAAGAGGAAGCACATGGTTGTTCATGTATTTTGAACTTTTCAAGTACTATTTTTGTTTCAAAATTATGATAGCAATAGAAAAATGAAAGACCGGATAACCAACACACCTTTTAAAGAATTGGCAGTTTGGATGTAGTTTGAAAAAGGAAAACGGTTGACGAATGGAGACGGTCTCCATTCGTCACATTGGACCGTCTTGAGAACAGGTAAAAATAAAACATATTGTTTTTGTTACAAAATTTATTTACAAAACCCAAATAAAAAAATCTAAGTTACAACTTTCTTGACGAATTCAACAAAATCTTCATACAAAACTTTTGGCGATTCTAATGCAATAAAATGGCCACCATCATTGTGATAGGTGCTGTGCACCAAATTTTCATATTTCTCCTTCAGCTGCCAGTCAGTGGCGTGTGCAAGATCATGTCTAAATCTAGCACAACCATATGGAGTGGTTGTTGCTACTCTGTCCATTTGCATATCCCTCTGGTTTTGGGCATATTGTTCAGCATAAAGTCTCTGGGATGTTGTAATGGAGTCGGATAAATAATAAATCATTACATTATCCAACAGAGCATCCATGGAAAACTTTTTAGTAAGACCGCCATCGGGAAGTTTTCTGTACTGTAAATTGGTCCAAGTTGAGAATTTCTCCAGAATGTAGGCAGCTAAACCAACAGGATTATTAAGAAGCGCGGTACCGATGGTGTCTGGTTTTGTAGCTTGAATATGGAAGTAGCCACTTTCTTCAAGAAGATTGTAAAATTTATCCAGAGATGGAACATGGAATTCCTCTTGATGTTTTTCCAAGAACAACGATGGATAAATATTTGTCATAATACTCTTTATATTTGCCAATATACTGTTGGTGAAACACAAATTGGAATGATATCCAATGCTGTTCTCAGGGAAGAGCGTGGCAAGGTTACTTCCAATAACACTTCCCCAATCGCCACCTTGAATAAGGAATTTCTTGTGGCCCACGCGAAGCATAAGATTACGGAAAACGACTGACATTTCCAGAGGACCAAAGTTTTTCTTTGAAGAACCCTGAAATTTAAAAGAAAAATTTGTTAGTCCATGAAAATTGAATGTTTTTTTTTATTTTGTTAACAAACCTGAGACCAACCATAGCCAACCAAACTTGGAGCAATAACTTCAAATACATAATCATGATCTTTGGATGGAGTTGTAAGCATGGGAATAAGTTCGTAGAATTCTCGAACTGATCCTGGCCAGCCATGGATTAAAAGAAGGGGCACCACCTTCTTCTTTCCAGGATTAGATGGTTTCACATGGATATAGTGAATTTTGAGTCTGCAATTAAAAGAAGTTTTAAGGTCATATTTAGTTTAATAAGTATGTGACTTTTGTAAGATTTCTGTTTCAGAAATCAAATAATAGTGTACTAAATCTGAGTTGGACCTCTATTTCAATTTTCTATAAAATTTATTTTTTTGGGAAGCTTTATTATTCAAAAATCTAACACCTTGGCTACTAAATTTATCTCAGAGAATTGAAATAGACAAATTAGATCTTAACGTTGGGCAGGTTCAGGCAACATAAGGGACATTATTTGCAGTCAACTTCATTCCTTGAACGTGAATTTTGACCAAGGCAACTAGTTATTTTTGCAAGTGCCCTGAATTTCAAATTCAGAACTTTACTTCACAAACCTCTACTATAAGTTCATGGTACAAAAACTACACAAAACATGACTGCCTACACTCCTCAGACAAGCTAAAAGTCTATCACGATTTGTATTTTGTATTGTGAAGAAATATTACTTATTTCTTTTACAAATTGATAAGGAACCCTCTTACACAAAACATTAAATAAAGCTATGCAGAAAATAAATAAATCACAGAGTAATAAAGTTCAGCTTTCAGTTGAATAAAAAACATGATCAATTGTCATTTTGACATAAGTTGACTTGACTTAATAGTTAGGGAGATTTTTCTTGGCTAAGTTTCCATTCAAAATTCCAATAAAGTTGCCTTAATTGGAAGGTAATTTTTTGACAGCTGGCCAATTAGATGCTAGAAACATTCCTGAATTTCAAGTCTGAACCTGCCCATTCTTCTCTATATTGGGCGATACCAAGTCTATTTTATAAATGAATAATATGATATGACGGTTGTATTCTAAAATAACTAAGCTTCTAAGTAACAATTACTAGAAAGACTTAAATACAATAATTTCTACAAGAAAGTATTCTAGGTCATAAATCTTTTTAACCTATTCAAATTAACCCTTAAAGTATTGACTCCGTAGTTTGGAATAAGCTTTTGGTATATTATACTGTGTAGTTATCATATTTTAATTAGTACTTCTTATGAGAAGTCAAAACCTATTTACTAATTAAAATAACTTGACTTCATACACAGAACACATAGATTTTTAAAAATCATTCATAATAAATGTCGTGCTAAATAATAATAACTGATTTGAAACAACGATACCATGACGATGATAGTTTGTAAAAATTAAACTTAAACGCAATGAACTAATTGATGAACCATGACATGAAACATGGCTACATATTTATAATTTTGTATCTTTTTTTAATAACATAATTAAATAGACAAATTTTGTACGTTTCTGGCCTTAATGAGATACCACACGATCGTTCAACCAAACTGAGTTCCTTGCAGAGGCGGAGTTAGGGATTTAAGGATTTCAAAATTTTGTAAGAAAGCTATTAAAAAATCGTTACAGTCAAAATTTTGTTGAAACGGTGTTATGAAATTCATTGTTTTGTTTATAAAGTATTTTGATATTTAGTTGGGTTGTCATCGAAATATTGTATGTCAAAATCCTTTATTACAAAATTCTGTGTTTCAGAGTAACAATAACTTTGTACAATATTAAATGTTTTTTAGTATTTATTAAAGAACTTTACATAATACATAATGTTGTGATTTGTTTGCAGTGATTTGTTCATACAGCATTTTGGTATACAGTATTCTAAATTTACAGTGTTTTACTCCGGGATTTATAAACTGCTTGTGCAATTTCCTTTATATTTTATGGATGGATTTGTAGGATGAGATTTTGATTAATATCATGCGACTCATTGAAAATTTCGTCTTAACCTTTCCAATTCGGTTCAATTCATATTTACATTAATAATTGAACAAAAAACAAAAAAAAGTAGTTCCCGTGGCATGATGGTTAGTGCGTCCAGAAGTCGGAGACAATTCTGTTCCGGACTCCGTTGGCTAGGGCCACGAGGGATACGTGCAAGAATTGAAGCAAGATGGTCATCGTTGATCTTCACCGGCAGCCATTAGCGAGCAAAAGTGTAGTGAAATACCTCGGTATCTGGTTAGATCAGTATTTATATTTTGACAGACATATAAATGCTGCTTTGACCAGGCCAGAGGAGCCTTCGCTCTGACGAAACGGCTGTTTTTTAGCAGTCGGCTTGACCCCGGAGTGAAGGTAATTTGCTACATGGCCCTTTTATGGTTGTCCTGTTGAATCGTGCCCCTTCCCAGATGGAGAAGTTTCGGGTGTTCGAGCGACAGTGTTTACGACGCTGTACCGGCTTATACCGAACAGCCGAATCTTCTTATGTGCATTACTATTCCAACGAGGTCCTATACAACGGGACTCGAATCAACAGAATTGACAATTTCGTGATAAAATTCGTTCGAGCTATGTCTTCAACCAACAATTTAATTTTCGGGGCGTTCTATCCGAACGACGAGTATTTTGAAAGTGCACGCTTGAGCGGCTTCATTCCACCAGAGGCATTCCTCTTTTTAGACAAATGCGGTCTGATACAGGATAGGTTGGCAGTTCAGTTAATCTACCACGTCAGACGAAGAACCGTGGATAGGCGACTCCTGTACAATCGGGACGTCATGGCACAAGGCGGAGCAGAGCTCCTTCGGTTCAGTAGGGCTGTGTCTGAACGGGACCGAACTGATAGGGTGAAGCAGGAGAACCAGTTTTGGTGGGTTCAATCGGCACTTGATATTGGGTAGTCGGGATGGGGTTTTAAGCCATGGCCGGTTTACATACTTGTTTTATAGTTTTAGGGTTTAGTTTTAAGTAGAATAGGCATGGTGGCACGAAAAAAAAAAATACAAAAAAAATTAAAAAATAATAGAACAAAAAAAAAAAAAACACTTAAAAAAAATAAATAAAAAATAAAAATAAAAAAAAAAGACAACAAAATATGAAAAACAAAAATGTTAGATAGTTAAATTTGCTGCTGTGGTTGTTCTAGTTTTAAGTAGTTTATAGGTAGAATAGGTAGTTTAAGTGAGTTTTAAGTTTTATATTAGCGACCTTATTTTAAGTAGTTTTTAAGTAAAAATAAAAAGGATATTGATATTAGTTTTTTAAATTTTCTAATTAATACAAAAATAAATAAAAATGAATTGAAGTTTAAATAGATCTAAGGGCCGAAAGGCATTAGTAGTTAGTGTTATAGTTTAACTTAGAGTGTCCGTATGGGACCATTAAGTTAGTTGTAAGTTATGGATAATTAGGCTAGTTTTATGAATTTTTGTCTAGCTTTAAGATAGGTTTAAGAATGAATTAATAAAAATGAATTAAAAAAAAAAGTGCGTTGGACTGTCATGCAAGGGGTCTTGGGTTCAATCCCTGCCTGTGCCACCTTAATTTAAAAAATTAATTTTCGCCTCTTGCGAGGAATTGACAATTCCTTCAGGAGTAATTCTTGTCATGCTTTCTCAAATTAGCCGTTCGGATTCGGCCTAAAATTGTAGGTCCCTTCCATTCCTGAAAACAGTACTCGCACACAGGATTGGTTGCGAGTTGTAAGTCACTAGGCCCTGGTTCACAACGGACTGTTGCGCCACCCAATTTATTTTATTTATTTAATTGAACAAAAATCTTTTGCAGTGTATTTTTTTTATGGAAAAGAAGAAAACTCAGCAAAATTGAATCATTTTTTAAGTTGTTGATGGTGGCTCACTAAGGGACTTGTTGTCGAAATTTTGTAATTTTGGTATCCTAAGTTGGTCAGTTAATTTCTTTTATTTTTGTTGTTCGTATTTCACTACACAGAATCGAAAGTTATATTAAACTTTAAGTCATTTCTTTGTGCCTAAATGACATTATAACTAAGATTGGTCAGGTTCCGACAGCATAAGGGAGTTTTTGAGTGTCATAAACTTCAAACTCGTAACTTTACTTTACTAACCTTTACATTCAGTTTTACTAAACACATAAATGTTTACAAACACTCCTCAGGCAAGGTCAAGTCTACTCGACTTGTATTTTAAAAAAAATTTTACTTATTCTTATTTCAACAATGAATCACATTGTAATAAAGTTCAGCTTTCAGCTGAATAAAAACATATTACTACCTGTCATTTTGAAATATGTAAGTAAAATTGGGCAGGTTCGGACGACATAAAGGACTTAAAAGCAAGGCAAGTTTTTATTATCTGACTGGCTCCTTGCCGAAAAATTAAATTCCATTAAAGGAAATTTCATTGAAAAGTTATCAAATAAAAAATTTCCTTCACAATCAAGAAAAGTTTACTTATATCAACTGATTTTATGAGGCATGTTCGAATCGCTTTTACACTTCCCGAAAACCCTAAGCAATTTCTTAAAAACAGTTTACAAGTATTTGGTGTTTGATACTTTAGTTCTTTTTTTGTTGATTATTGAAAATTTATTTAAATTTTAAAATAAATTTTTATAAACTTGCCAAGCAGGCTGACGGCTTAGCCATAGCCGTCATCATGTTTTTACTATTTAAATAGTTCCTTGTCAAATTGCAGAAGGAATAAGTAATATTTCCTTAAAATACAAAAAATAACTCATGATACTCTTATTTTACTTAACCTGAGAAGTTTTTCTTTGTAGAAAATAATGTTTTTAGTACTTTTTGCACAACCAACTAAAAGTAAAGGTTAGTAAAATTCCAAGTTAGAAATTCATGCCGTCTGAAAAATAAAAAAAGAGGCTGGGATGCGACCCACACTGACAACTTCCCATCCTGTCTGTCTATTTGTCTTGCTCAAAAGTTTGTAGTTTTTTGTGTTGGGTTTAAAAAGTTGTTAGTTGAATTGTTCTTACAAATTTTAAAATCTAGTTTCGTTACATAGAGTTTTAGTCGAAAATAAACTTTTAGCAATTTTAGTAGAATTTCTTAAACTTTTACAAAATGGATGAATGAAATAAATTTAAGAGATATCAAGAACCGATCATCAATTTTTACCAAATTTGCGTACTATTTCTTGTAGTCTTACTAAATGTTGACAACAATATTTATTTAAAGATAAAAGTAGTTTAAAGCCAATATCTCAAAGTTTTGAAAAGATATTTGATTCAAAACTAATTTTTACCAACTTTTATTAATTTTTGTTTAGGTTTTTATTGTTTGTAAAAAAAAACTCTCAAGTCGATTTTTTTCAAAGTTTGACTGAATGTTAAAAACAATATTTCTTATACGTAAAAATAAGTTGGGGGCTATAATATCAAGTTTTTGAAAGATAATTCTGCCGAAAATCACTTTTTACCAACTTTTGTTAAATTTTCTTTTATGTTTTTATTTTTTGTAAAAAAAACTGTCTATTCGATTTTTATAAAAATGTTACCAAACGTTGAAAACAATATTTCTTATAAGATAGAATCGTTCTCGTTATTTATAAATGATATTGCGAAAGAACTTCCTGGTAGATTAAGAATAGCTAGGTGCACCGTTAATGTGTTAGTAACACACCTCGTTATACTTTTAGAATTACCCGAATTTTCGCAATTGATGATTTACCAGTTATCTGCATATTGTAACAGATGGGGACTTTGCCCGTACACAAAGTGCTTATAATTTAAGAAGCTGGAAATATATTGGTACGCAATTGGAGGTAGCAAAAGAGATCTAATATCTAGGCTTGAAATTGACTCCAACATTAAATTTCCAAAATTAATTTTTAGGAGAAAGCCCAAAACTCACAAAGTTTGATAAATTTAACATGGAAAAATATCTTCTCTAACAAACAAATAAACTTTTCTATAAAATACAAAATATTTAATTCAGTAGTGAAATCTAGTCTCTTGTATTCTACTCAGGTTTAGGGAACAGAAGAATATGAAGAAATCGAAAAATTTTATAGGAATTTTATAAAGAAACTTTTCAACCTTCCTCTGAATACGCCTAGTTATGTGATATATTTAGAAACAGGACTGCCAAAACTTCTAACAAGCACCCTCAAGTCTCAAGCTGAATACATCATCAAAGTCTGCAGCAACCATCAGAGCACAAGACTTTCAAAAAAACCTTTTATATGAGCTGAGAAACAAGGGCTGGTGGTTTGCAAGATGACAATCTTTTGGCAATGAGTGTGGAGTGAGATTGGATGATGATTTCAGCAATGTGAACCATGTGAAAGAACAAATGTACAGCATCACAGAGAAAAATGAGGACATAATGAGGCATTCACTGATAGAAGAAGCTCAAGACTCATTCAGTAGAATAATCTACCGTCAGCTCAGCTATAATCTTGGTGCCAGAAATTATTTCAAGGATTCACTGAGATATGAAGAGATATCCCTGATCTTTAAAGCAAGATGTGAAGTTCTCAACTTAAATGAAAGTCCTTATAATGGTAGTTTTAACCAATTCTACATTTCATTGGAATCTGTCCAATATTCAAAACTCAAAGACGCTACTTTTTCAGGAAAAATCCTCTTACTCTACAAGAGACTATAAACATCCTTAACGAGCATGACTGGAAAATATTAAGTACATTTTTGAAAGATATTAATAAGTATAGATTGTTATTAATAACAGAATTCTATTAAATTCAAAGCATATACAAATTTAAATATTCTTAATTTTTTTTTGTCAACCTGGCTGACGGCATAGTCATAGCATAAATGAATTACTTACTTACTATAAGATAAAATAAGTTTGAATTCATAATCTAAAGTTTTTGAAAAGATTTTTGAGTCGAAATTCCATTTTTACCAACTTTGAGTAATTTTATGGTAAAAAATCCATCCACGCAATTTTCTTGAGACCCCTTTCTGCATTATTATCTGTATTTTGACTCTAGGGACCTTGAAACGTCGAGAAATGTCAAAATTTTCAATTTGACAAATCGGACCCATTACAATAACTTCTTATGGGAAGTAAACTAGCTACTTTGGTAAAATCTCGAGTCCAAGGATTCCGTTGACTGCAAACGGAGCCTTTTAAGTAGCCTGAACCTTTACAACTCAAGCTATAAAAAAGTGAAAGAGAATTTGGGTTATATAAAAATGTACTCTTTTTGATCATATGCTCATGATGTCTTTGATCTAAAATTTAAATTAATAAACATAAAATAAAAATGCTATTCAAAAGAACACAATATTCAAAAAATCATTCAAATGTAAAAACATTAAAAATATTCCATTCCAACGATATTCAATCAGCATTTATAAATTATAGTAAATAATTAAATTAACATTCAAACAACTGTCAAATTGTGCGCTTGAATAAGTACAATAATTATGACTAAAGAGTCATCGTGAAATTATAGCTTAGGTACAATATTAAATTTGTATGTACATATGTATATTATTTTTACAAGCTGGATTTTTCTTTAGACAGCTTGAGGCTTGTTGCTTAATTGTCTACAAAAATTGAATAGGAAAATATTATTCGCTTGTTTATTTTAAAGTCACCATTATATTAGTTTGACATTTTTTAAACCTCTAGTATTTCAACGAGGTATTTTTTTAAATTATATAAATCACATCTTTTGGAGACAAATATCATAGTTCTGTTCTCTCTTTCTTAATCTCCAGTTTTTTTTTTTTTAAATCAGTTGTATAATAAAACTAGAGAAATTAAACTTAATTATGTAGCACTGTATATATAGTCAAACAAATTTTTAAAAAGTCTGTTGTCTGGTGTGAATTTCAAATTTTGACCCATGACCCAAAATGTGTATAGGTAAACACTCTTTAGATTTTTATATATAATACATTTTGCATTCGCATTCAAAACTTAAAGGCTAAAAATAATCGAAAAAGATCTAAACAATTTTTTTGTATTATTTAAAAAAAAAATATATCGGTTTTCATTCAATGGATGGTGTAAACAGAGTCTTTCGTCTTAGTTAAAATTCTTGGTAACCTTTAAAATTAACGAACCTCTGTCTGATTGCAAAAATAAATAGAATTATTTTTAAATGGAACTAATAAAAGTCTAACTTAAAAATATTTTCAACTTAAATCAGAGACAAAAAATAGGCCAAATAATAGCGTAACAACAATATAAAATATCAGCCAGGATTAGATTCGGGCTATTCATAGCCTAATTATAATTGGCATTTCATACTTAAGGTTTGGTCAGCACTTTTGGAATAAAATAACCCACATTCTTGTAAATAGTCCAATCTGGAAAATCTACAGCTAAACAAAGTTCAAAATTAAGAATCGAATTTCTATAATAAAAAAATAAATTGGGTGGCGCAACAGTCCTTTGCGAACTAGGGCCTAGTGAATTACAACTCTGTTGTCAGGAATGGAGGGGACCTACTGTTTATATGCCGAATCCGAACGTCTAATTAGAGAAAGCACCACTTTTTCATGACAAAAGTTACTCTTGGAGAATTTGTCAATTCCTCGCAAGAGGCAGTACCCGTGAAAAGACCTTAGATGCATAGGCAGGGATCGAACCCTAGATCTCTGACATGACAGTTCAACGCACTAACCATCATGCCACGGGAATTTCTATAGTAGTGCACTCAATTGACGCATTTGAAATTACTGACGACTCATTTTGACTTTTCATAGCTTTACGATATTCTCACTTCATAGTCAATGGCTGCGTTCAATCTCAGGCAGATAGGGTATCCGGATACCTTTTTTTTTTTAGTGTTTTCGTGTAAAATAACAGCTGATCAAAAACAGCTGAAATGTCAAAAAAGGTATCCAAGAATTTCTGGTACGTAAGTATATGACAGAACGGCTGATTCAACTCATGGTTGAATTTCAAGAAAGTTGAAAATTGATTCGAGCTTTTTGTATTTGTTGGTAAACAAAAAGATTCAAAATGATAGTTGAAGTTGTATTTGAGGATGTTCTGTACATAATAGACGATGAAGAAGCTTTTTGCCTCCGAATTTTATTATTTATTCATTATAATATATTTTAATCTTTTTGACTTTTGACTTCGAAGCTTAAATGTTTCTCTGCTTTTTGTGAACAGCTCATAGTTGTTTTTATTTTTTGACAGCTATCTCAATATAGCTATCCAACTCGTTCAACAACATATAAAAAAATCCACCTATCCAAGACATCCTATTCAACACGAGATTGAACGCAGCCAATGAAATGTGTGAAGTGAAGCAGGCATTTGAATTGTATAAGAAAAAAAAATGGTAGCTAGATAATATAATAAAAGTCAAATTGAGCGGGCTAAATAAAATATGGTGACCCAACAGCTTGTCGAGAACCACAGCCTAGTGACAACCATTCCTGTGTGCAAGTAATGACAGGGATGAAGGTGACCCACTGTTATTTTGTCCAACCCGAACGGATAATTAAAGAAAGCAGAAAAAGTTCTTTAAAAGCCGTTTAGAAAATTTGGAAATTATGTAGGTAATTCAAACTTTCCACAGAATTATAATTCAGGATCATTTGTTCTTCGGATTCGAAAGAAAATCGTGCTAAAGTACACTGCGATATATTTTTCTTTTATTGAAAATCGTACTTCATTATAAAGTTTGAATTCGGTCATTAGTGTGCGAAAAACAACAACAGCTTAATGGTTGACTCTGGAAAAGTTAGCAGCATGCGACTCTTTTAATAATATTTTACCACTTTTTCTAAGTTTTACAGCTGTCAAATGCCAAACATAATATTGTATTAAATGAGCGGGATAAGTAAACGTTTCTACTTAAGAACAAAGTCACAGACTCAATGGCTGCGTTCAATCTCAGACAGATAGGGTATCCGAAAACCTTTTTGTTAGTGTTTTACGTGTTAAATAGCAGGTGATTAAAAACAGCTGAGATGTCAAAGGGAACCCAAAGGTATCCAAGAATTTTTGGGGTATGTACGTACATAGGCATCTGACAGAACGGCTGATTCAACACATGGTTGAATTTCAAGAAACTTGAAAATTGATTTCAGCTTTTTGTATTTGTTGGTAAACAAAAAGATTCAAAATGTGAGTTGAAGTTGTATTTGAGGAAGTTCTGTACATAATAGACGAAGAAGAAGCTATTTGCCTACGAATTTTAGAAGGTAATTATGATCTAAATTTTTTAAACTTCAAAATTGACATATTTTGTTCTCGTTTTGTAGATGACCAATTTGCTAGGTCTTACCTCCAGTATAGTGTCCACGTCCAGCATTCTGAAGTTGAAGAACCTCATCCTGTTCCAGGATAGAACAAAATACAGGTAAATATATATTACTCTTGTGGAAATAAATATATCTAACTTTTTTGTTTTTATGTACATATAAAAGCAGATAGAGGGGGACAGCTTGTTGAGCTACAAGCAAATAAGGTCGCTGAAAGGAAAGGTATTAAGTTATTTTTTCAGATGGTTGAAAACCCCAAAGAAGAACCACTACATTCCCTTTTTTTAAGGTTGGGAACATAAATCCAATCTGCTCTTCTTGGAGGAGTGCAGAAAGAGAAAGGACCAGCTCCGAGAGCCAGAAACTAGGCGAAGAACAATTTTTCAAGAAATTGCAAAAGTTCTTGAAGAACACGGGTCAATTATTGAAAATTAAAAAATATGAAAAAGCGCTACAAAATTATCATAGACAATAACAAGAAAACGTCGACTGGTCGAGGGCGAATGAATTGGCCATACAATTTTGGCTTCGAAGCTTAAATGTTTCTCTGGTTTTTTGTAAACAGCTGAAAGTTGTTTTTATTTTTTGACAGCTATCTTAATACAGCTATCCAACTCGTTCAACAAGGTATCTAAAAACCCACCTATCCAAGACATCCTATCCAACACGAGAATGACTGCAGCCAATGGGAGAAATTTCGGTTGTTTGCATCTTTCAAATGACATAATGTAAACGTACATATGTAGAGAATACTGACGGATACAGCAATAGCTACACCTCTGTAAACACTCATGTAACATCAAATATGTTAAGCGCTTGATAAAATTTTTTATAAATATCGAAAAGTTATCTTTCAAAACAATCTCACAATGACAAGCAAAACCGCAAAATATTGCAAATACTTGTTTTTAGAGTGTGCAAAGTTTTTTGTTTGCTATTTAGTAACAAAAGTATCTATACGATTTTATTTGGAATTAATGAAGCAAATAAAACATCCAAAAACATACACACACCTCACACCGGTTCTTATGCAACATCAAACAAACAAAAAATTAAAAAATATTTAATTTAGCAACAAAACACGCCATCCATCCATTTTCATTTCCATTTTCATCCGTTCAACTTATTTTAGTTCAGTTCAGTTCACTTACCCCTGAATCTGTGTTGTGAATTGTGGAAACTTGTTGAGAAATTGTTCGCGTTCCGACCATCTTGTGAGGTAGTTATCTCGCCAATATGCGATGACATTTCGCAAAGCTTTAGTATTGAATCCATATTCGAAGTTAACATCTTCAAGGGGGGCGTGCAACTTGAGGGGACGAGCTAGTTGTTGTTTGAGTTCATTAGCAGCTTCTGTGTATTTGATGCTGAATGGCTTGATGGATGGATCTTCCTTGTAAGCACTTGCTGGTCCTGGTCCCCAATATGCGTTAACATCGAAGGCTGGTGGAGGAATTGGTCTTGAGATATTTTTGTAATTTTGATAAATTACAGCAGTTCCTAGTGATAGAACCACAAACAAGACTCTAGCTAAGAAGCCCATTTTATAGGGATGTATAATATGGTGTCAGTCGAAGACTAATTTCTATGACGCGCGCACAACAACCGCCACTGCCAAGCAAGAGCTGTAAACTGACTTAACGTGGGGACCGGCAGCGTTGAGAAGACTAGAAAATCACTTTAAGCCAAAGCTTATACCAGAAAAAGAAATAAAACCAGCGACTCGACGTACTTACTCAATTTAAAAGCTCTATATAATCTTTTTTGTTCCTGTGTTCCATTTAGCTTTGATTGAATTAATTAAAAAACATTCATGTTTGTTGTTTTTGTAGAGACTATAGTGATATTGATATGTGTAAGATCAAGAGAAAAGCCTTTTGATAAAAGCTTCAGCTTATTTCAATAAATACGTTGTATAGAGTAGGGATGGAGTGGAAGTGGACATAATTGGAGTTGACATACACAAACTTTGTGCTTCTCTTCGCTAAAAAAAATATCAATCGAACATTGTGGAGAAAATATAGTTTACTGCTTGAACTTTGAGCAGGGTCAAAGACCAAAAGTATATCTAAATATAATCTTTTTTAATGAGATCTTTTTAGTTTTATATGCAAATCGCCTCCTTTAGAAAGTTGCGAATATGAGAACTTGAGAAATAAATTTAAATTAAATAATCCACTTCAATTTCTTCCAAAAATCTTACACACCAATTGATATTAAGGGTTGTAAATCATTATTATTAGTCTTGGTCTCACTGTTATGCTATCAAATTAATTATTCCTTTTGGAAAACAAATTTGTACAAATTTGAATATGAATACAGAGCTCTCTTTTCATGATAAAAGCTTCAGTTCACTTTGAAAGCCAAAATAAAATACACTACGGAGTTAAAAATCTGTTAACTTTTATATAGAGGGCTTTTCAATAAGAGGTTTATTATGCATAGACCGATTTTTAAGCAGCTGTCCCTTTCGAAGCCGACATCTTTTGACATTTGACAAGTAAAAACTACGCCATTACGAAAAATAGATAAAAGATTAAAATTGATGAAATAAACTATAAAAATCGCGAAAAATTTGCAGTTTCAGTTCGCAAACATGAAGCACTTTTGTCGGTTGTCGTGAATTAGTGGGAATTGATGGTTGAATTGATGGTGGATCCCAGTGCAGATATGATTACAAACTTAATTCTTTGCGGAATGAGAAATTTAATCCCGAATAGGGTAAAATCTATCAAACCCAAAGAAAACTCATGGTTTGATTCGAGCTGTAAAGAGGTTATTAGGATCAAAAATGTAAGTTTCCGGAATTACAAAACGAACCAAACTGAAGTAAACCGGAATAAGTTCAAACAAGCTAGAAAGACCTGTAACGGACATATACGACGCATTAAATTTTTGCATGACCAGAAATTACGACAAAAAATATTACAATGTCCCAATGGTAATAAAAATTTCTGGTCATTTGTAAAAAATGTGCGTAACACTACGTGTTCGTCAGTTGTAAGCTCGATTGATAAAGCCAATTTGCTTGCAGCACAGTTTGCTGTTAATTCGATGCTGCCAGTGAGTGACTTGACTCCGCCTGTACTTGAAAGCGTTAACGATTGTATGGGACGAATCTTCTTTCGCACTCGTTCAGTTACTAGAGTACTTAAAAATCTTGACATTCACAAATTCGCTGGCCCGGATAGTATCCCCGCTATTGTTCTGAACAGGTGTTCTTCAACGCTGGCAAAACCATTGCGTAAGCTTTTCCATCTGTCCTATTCTTCAGGTCTCTTTCCGAGTGGATGGAAAACTGCATTTGTCCAGCCTGTCCCTAAAAAAGACGAATCATCCTCCGCCTCTAACTATCGCCCAATAGCACTCACGTCCGTTCTTTCGAAGGTCATGGAAACGCTGATTGATTTTCAGCTTAAGAAATATCTTGAAGAACGAAAGCTTCTTAATGACCGGCAGTAGTTCCACTGGTGATCTCATGGTTCATCTCACCGAACAGTGGAACAAATCTTTAAATCGTTTTGGAGAAAGTAAGATTATTGCACTTGATATTTCAAAAGCATTTGATAGAGTTTGACATCAAGCTCTCTTATCGAAAATGCGTGCATTTGGTATTGATGAATCCCTTCTTCGTTGGGTTAGAAATTACCTTTCGGACCGTTCAATTCAAGTAGTATTGGACGGGTTCAAATCTAAAATCACAAAATAAACGCTGGTGTGCCCCAGGGCTCCGTTTTGTCTCCGACGCTCTTCCTCATTTTTATAAATGATCTTTTGTCTGAAACTTCTAACCCACTAAATTGTTTCTCGGATGACAGTACCCTCAGCTTTTCATATTCGTTTTTAGATTCTCATCCTTGTTCTTCGGATGTGGACAACCAACGGGGAATCAAAAACCGTGTACAATTTAATGCTTCGAAAACTCAATGCTGTCTACTGTCGCAAAAGCGTAACTCTCCCCCAATGCCACTATCCACGAGTGGTACTTGCATCGAGGAGACTGAACAGCTATCAGTCCTAGGTATGTGCATTACAAACCACTTGTTGTGGAGCGATCACATATTTGACATCCCAAAATGCTGCTAAGTGTTTAGGTTTTCTCCGACGATG
This sequence comes from Eupeodes corollae, assembly GCF_945859685.1. Taxonomy (NCBI): domain Eukaryota; kingdom Metazoa; phylum Arthropoda; class Insecta; order Diptera; family Syrphidae; genus Eupeodes; species Eupeodes corollae. Next base: position 41,681,413 of record NC_079149.1, read on the forward strand.
CAAAAAGTTTTTTACCCCTACTGATCTGGCTATAATTTATAAAGCCTATATTCGTCCAAAACTTGAGTACAATTCCCATATTTGGGCAGGTGCTCCTATAACCCACTTGAGTCTCTTGGACAGAATTCAAAAGAGAGCTCTAAAAATGATAGGTGACCATTGTCTAACTGAAACTTTTGCATCTCTCAAGCACCGTCGTAAGGTCTCATGTCTCTCATTATTCTATCGCTACTTCCATTAGCAATGCTCTAATGAAATAGCCAGTTGCATTCCTCCCCTCAAACAATTCAACCGTAATACTTGTTCTTTAAGGAATGCCCATCAGTTTACCCTTGAGCTCAATGTCGGTCCTACAGAGATTCTTTATTAAGTGGCACTACACGAATGTGGAATGGTTTACCAGACTCAATTTTTCCCACTCCCTACAATATGCAGACATTCAAAGCCAATGTGCATCGGTATCTCCTTTCCAATCCTATCCTCCCTTCCTAATTACTCGCACTGTGTATAATCATTATAAGGGTATTCATATCCCCTTGAGTGCGCGTAAAATATAAAAAAAATACAAAAATCATCTGGTTATCCGTTTTTACCGTCTGAGAGTTCTTCACCTGTCCATACATCCGCCCTCGTTCCTCTATATAGGTGCTTAAGAACGCGACCAAACTTCAATGATATTCCAAGACTATATGAGTATTGAGCAACACAACAAATGAAACAAGCTCAATTTTTTCAGGAAAATGTTCATACATCTGTTATTTCTCGAAGGCATGATCTCAAGTGACTACCAAGAGCTTGTTATTTAATATTTATATTTATTCAATAACATGTGTCGAATTTGTATTTACTTTGATTACTGAAGATTGGAAAATAATAAAGTTTAAAATCTACCCTATTATTAATTTCTGTACTAATTTGGTATTGGCAGACTTAAGCGTATACGTACTTTTTTACATTGAAATCTCAACAAATGTTCATCTTATCCACTTTAATTGTTTTTAATGTACTACAGAGATTTAACATTTAATAATTATAATATGCTTATTTATACTTAGTTTGAACAGTCTGTAATGTTACACAATTTCCTCACAAATACAATAAAGTCTTTATAAAGTATATCAGGCACTTCCATTGCTGCAAAATGTCCTCCACGATCCGAGTACTCTACATGAATGATGTTTCGATATTTATCTCGCAGCGCCCAATCAACAGGCGTCGGAAGATCATTCTTAAAGCGAATACATCCCATCGGAACATCCGTTGGAACTCTATCAAACTGATATTTCGATTGTATTCGAGACATTGATTCAGCATAAAATCTCATGCTTGACATAATCTTATTGCCCAAATAGTAAATCATAATATTGTCCAACATTGCATCCAGATCAATGGACATATCGAATAATCCTCCATCGTCTAAATTCCGATGCTGAATATTTGTTCCAGTTGAGAATTTCTCCAAAATGTACGCTGCTAATCCCACAGGATTTGCTGCCAATGCAATACCAATTGTATCGGGTTTGGTTGCTTGCAAAAAGAAGTAACCACTTTCTTCGATTAGCCATTTGAATTTCTCAGTGATTGGAAAGTGATAGGGTTCATGTTGTTTGCGAACGAAAAGTGGCGGATAAATACTGGCTATCATGGTTTTGAATAATGCTAGAGGAGTTTGCATTACACACAAATTGGTGTGGAAGCCAATGACGTTTTCGGGAAACATGGTGGCCATTTGACTTCCGATTACTGATCCCCAATCGCCTCCGTGCACAATGAACCGATTATAGCCCAGGCGAAGCATGAGATTACGCATAACAATGGCCATTTCATAGGTGGTGAAGCCTTTTTTGGACGACGACTGAAATTGAAAAAAAAAATATGTGATAAAATTGAGTTTGAAAAGAGATCATGTATATGTAAAATAGATTTACATGTACTCGAAGTAGTGTAATAAAAACTTTAAAATAAAAAAATTTGAAAAAATATTTATTAGGAGAATTTCGAAATATGGTCCACATTTATATGAAAGTAGGAATGAAAAATAATCAAAAAAATACACAATTTGTTTCGTAAGATTTTGTAAAATTTTAAATTCTTGGTAAGATTCTGAGTTAAAAAGTCAAATCTGCAGAATTTCGGAATCTAACCATCATTTAACTAAAGTCAAAATCATCAAATAAAGATTATTTTAGCTTAAATGTTTTGAACTAGCACTATCAAGATTCACTGTTTTTAATTGAAAAAGTAATACAATTTTGAAATATTTATGAAATAGTTAAATAACAAGCAAAATACTAGGATATCAGTTTAACTTTCCGCTCCATTCTTTTAATAAAAATGAAACCTTGTCCTTTCTTCATAATTTAGTTCTTGAATTCCAAGTAAACTTAAAAATTCACCAGTACGACTTGAGCTAAGAAAACAACTATTTGATAGTTTTTAAAATCAATGAAGGAAAGGAACAAAAATAAATAATTTTTGATAGTTTGTCAAGTAATAACATATTTCGTACATATTTGAGATGAAAAACAATTTTTATTAGTTTATGTTGTATACAAAAATTATCATTTGTTTTTTTTTTTGAGCTTATATTAATTTTGTATAACGTTATGATTTTTAGAAAAACATCAACTTTAGTCGATAGCATTATTTGTTCAGGAGTATTTTTGAAACCATTAAAAATGTTCCTTTTTATAAATTTCTAAAACACAACTAATAGGCTTGGTAAAATAGCAAATAACTATTTCTTTTTGTGATTATATCTCATATAGAAGCATTTTAATTTTTCACTTCAGCCTTTTCGTTAAGTTTTAAACAATTTGGTAAGTTTTCGCTCAAACTAAATTTTCAAAAGTTGCAAATTTTCAAAAACATTTCTTCTTTTATTTGTGATAAATTTAAAAAATAATAATTTAATATTTAAGGCACGATGCAAGAGTTTTGAAATGATCTGAATAATATACTGTAAGCATTTTAAGGTTTTTTTTCTTATATCCCCAGATCAGCAATCTAAAGAGCGGCAGATCGCATCTACTTAAATTAGATCTTTTGCAACTAACCGATACTTGACTTGAATTTTGGATAGAAATTGAAATATCATTTCGTAAAAATTTAAAATTTGACGACAAGTGCGTTTTTTTGGTATTCCATACATAGTACAGTGAGAAATTGCCAACAAAACGATCCGCAGAAGCCAAATTTTTGTATTTAAGAATTGGTACAACTGAAAGAAGATCTGTCAGAATAATATTAAAAAAGGGGGTTTGTTCGTAGCCTACTACATTAACATTGGTGTTGAAGCGAGCTTGAAGATCGCCTCAATTCTTTATATACCTGAATCGAGTTGAAATGAATTTAATTTGAGAAGAAAAACTGAAAAGTTGGTTTGACAGATAATGCATTATGGTCTGTTTATTTTCATGTTTGTGTACAAAAGATATAGTTTTACTTTAATAAAATTACAAAAGAAAAATGGACATGGATTAGGTAGCATATTCTTATATGGTGGTGAACTAATCAATTCTTCATTGTTAAACACGAATCAAACTATGTATCTCATTTGCACTTCACACATCAAAAACATCGAAACAAAATTTGCATTTTAGAAAGTGCTGTCATATTTAATCTTTTTTAAATTTTCTTGTGCGGTGGAAACACCAAAAGAAAAAAACTGAGATAAACCTTTATTGGAAACATAGAAAAACTTAATTATCTTTTCTATTCTTGCAAAATAAGCCCAGTTAGTCAATTTTCATCAAGAAAACCAAGTAATATCAACAGTAGCAGATTGATTTTTTCCCCAATGGAAAACACATACATAATTCCAAATGCACAACTACTTAACGAACACAGCCATCGAGATATGAATGCAATAGCAATGTACCAACATTTGAGAACAAAATAAGATAAGATCTATTCGAGGCTCGTATAAATGTCAAAAACCCATCCATAGTAAGATACTACTCTTACTTTTATCGGTGTTATTCATACTATGAATATTGTTTTTGTTATTTGTGTAAAATGCTACTATACTTTGGATAGATTTTCCAACAAAACACGGGTATTAAAAATATAACAATTTTATAGGCAGTAAAACAGACTTTTGTTGAAAACAATAGAAAGTTTTTAATTTTTTATTGATAATTTTCTAATATTAGAAATATCTTCCAAATAAACGACGTTTTTTTCACTTTCAACTTATCAATTCAAATAAACTCCTCACAATATATCGCAAAAGTGCCGTGAAATTAAGCCAATTAGAATAAGACCAATGTTAATTTTATTTAACTGGACTTTATTTTACGGCACCAAGTCGTTTATTCGTTCAAAATAAAAGCGAATCACTTTGACAAGGCAAACGATGTTTCCCAATATTCTTTTGTGATGAAACACAAATAAACATTTTTAGTTCTGAATGCGGTAGAAATGTAAGGTACCCTATAGATAAGGACTTTTCACTTTCGTTTATTGTGATTAGTTTTCCGTCGGATTTTTTGGTCGCTGTAGTTTTTACAATGAAACAATTAAGGTACGTTAACTTTCCCAACGTTTCGGCATTGATTGCTGCCTTCTTCAGCGGAACTTTATTAACACAAAAAAATATCCAATAGACTAAGTTAGATCAATGGATCCGTTAAATAAAAGAAAAAGAGGCTGGGATGCGACCCACACTGAAAACTTCCCATCCCGTCGGTCGATTCGTCTTGCTTAAAAGTTTGTAGGTTTTCGTGTAAGTTGTTTCGTGTAAAAAGTTGTCAGTTGAATAATTCTTACAAAATTTTAAATTACCAACAATATTTTTATATCAAGGAAAAGTTTAATTTGAAAATAACTAGTCGAAAACAAATTTTTACCAATTTTAGTAGCATTTCTCTAATTTTTACAAATTGGAAATTAATTTGAGATACATCAAGAACCGATCATCAATTTTTACCAAATTTGGGTATTATTTCTTGTAGATTTAATTTTTCAATGAAAAAGAAGACAATATTTTTAGTTTTTTAAAAGCTTTTTGATTCGAAAGTAAATTTTTACTATGTTTTAGTATTGTTTTTCCTAAGGTTCTTATTTTAAAATAAATAGTAAAAAACTATTCATTCAATTTTTCTCCAAATTTTACTGAATGTTGAAAACAATATTTCTTAAAAGTAAAAATTAGTTGGAAGCCATAATCTCAAATTTTTGAAAAGATATTTGAGTCGAAAATCAATTTTTACAAACCTTTGTAGAATTTTGTTTAGGTTTTTATTTTTTTTGTAAGAAAACTGTCAATTCGATTTTTTCAAAATTTTACTTAACGTTGAAAACAATATTTTTTTTTAAAGACAAAAGTAGATTAAAGCCAAAATCTCAAAGTTTCGAAAAGATATATGAGTGGAAAATCAATTTTTCCCAACTTTTATTAGGTTTTTTGTTTAGGTTTTTATTTTTCGTAAAAAAACTGTCAATGCGATTTTTCTCAAAATTTTTAGAATGTTGGCAACAATTTTTCTTATAAATAAAAATTTGTTGGAATTCATAATCTCAAATTTTTTAAAGTAATTTCTGTCGAAAATCAATTTTTACCAACTTTTGTTAAATTTTTTTTTAAGTTTTTATTTTTTGTAAGAAAAAACTGTCTATTCGATTTTTGTTAAAATTTGACCGAATAATGAAACATTATTTCTTATTTGAAGTCGATATCTCTTCTGGTTCTTGAGTTATGGACAACGAAAAAAACGTAGCGAACGTACGAACGCACGAACGTACGGACCGATCTTCTAAATTCTTGGTAACAGATCGTGATATTTCGAAGGAGGGAATGATTCCGTGTGCTAAGGACAATAGAAGGCATTCAAAGCGAGATTAATGGCTGAAACACATACACGCTTCAGCTTCGGCTTCGTCTCCGTTACGTTAGGCCCGCTTCGAGGTTGCTTTGAATGACATTTCTATTATTTCATCCCTTCAAAGAGCAAATATTTTGTTTGTTGACATTTTTTTCCTGCTGATGAGCTGTCAGACAAAGCAAATGTTCAGAAAATTGAACTAGAGCTTCCGTTTGGAGTCACATTACGTTACATTACATTCTTTTCCTTACGATTGTCAAACAAAACGTAAGGTCGAAGCTACATTGTGATAGCATGCATTGAATTCCTATGGCTGAACTCGTAAACGTCAGGCGAAGCCGAAGCTGAAGCGTGTATGTGATTCAGCCATAAGATCCCAAACACTTTTCAAAATTAGTGAGTGCTTGGCATCGCGAACATTGAATCTCAGTGGTACCCCAATCTCCACTCGATTTAGCATTCGTTTCAACAATAAACACCAACTATTTATTGAAATACAAAAGCAATGAAACACCATTCAAGTAAAAAAATGAGATCAACTTTCGGAGTGCACACAAATCGAAAAATACATGGCTTATTATTTAAAAAAATAATAAAATGTCATAATTCGATGGTGTAACTTTCTAAAATTTTTAGAAACTAGTTGGTTTTAGCTTTCCCTATTATTATATTATGAAATACAGGTTTGATTTTGCTAAATATATCCTCAATTTTCCAAAACCATATTCATTTTTTCCGAAAAATCAAACAAAAATTGCTCCTGAAAATAATTCAATGACAAGAAAAAATTATGCAAACTACTAGTTTTATATTTTTCCAAAAAGTTGTTGGTTTTTAAATGTTTTGTTTTAAATATTAGCTTAAAATTTGTATCGATATTTAAATATTTTATTTTGCTTTAATCCATGAAGTCAAAAAATGCGGTTATTTACGATTATTAAGTGAAGTGCTAAAACAAAAATTAAATTCATTGAAAAATCTAAGGAACAAAATTCAATAGAATTTCTATGCACCGTTGAGGTTACATTACATTTTGTTTAAACTGAAAATATAAATAAAACCAATAGCATTAAAAACGAAGCCGTGTGGGTTTAAAAATTAAATCAAAATATGTATCGACATTAGCATCATGTGCATTTCCACAATCTCGTTTTGTTTGATTAAAACCTCAACAGTTTGTATCCGCATATGGATCCGATATTTAACTCAAAATAATAAAATTATGAGAGCCATCAACAAAACAAAACATTTGTATTTGTATACAAAATATTGCTTGATTGGAATTAAAAATAAAAGAAAAAAAAAACTAAATATTGTCTGTGGAAACGTGATAAGCTTATTCATTATCGATTTATCTTTTTGTTGCGTTTCATTGGTTTGCCTGATTAGCATACCAAAATGTAAACAGCGGAAGCTATACTTCGTTCTTAAGCCTGCAAGTATTGTTCAGAATTACCATTGAACATGCATTGAACAAAAACTAATAATTAATGTATTTTGAAATTAAATCAAATCTTACCGATGAAAATCCAAACCCAACCAAACTTGGTGCAACAACTTCAAAACCATAAATATGATCATCCGAATAGGTTAGAAGTTTCGGAATAAAACCATAAAACTCCCTTATTGATCCTGGCCATCCGTGCAAAAGTAGTACCGGTATTCGAATGTATCCAACTTCAGGTGGAAGTTCATGAGGATGTTCGTGAATAAAGTGAATGTGTAAGCTTAATTGGGGGAAAACCAAAAACTATTCACAAAAGTTCCCAAAAAATCAAGTAACTAACTACAACTTACCCATTAACTTGTGTCATGAAATGTTTGAACTGATTTAGATAGTCCTGTCGGACCTTCCATTTTGGCAGATAAATACTTTTCCAATAGTCGATTAGTGGTCGCATAAGTCGACTATTGAAACCATACTGAAATCCAGCTTCTTCCAAGGGATTTTGAAGGTCTAATGGTCTATCGAGACTTCTTCGAAGTTCGTTGATTGTCTAGTTATATGAATTTAAACAAAAAATTAAAAAAACTTACTAATAACTTTTATCAACGACATTTTAAACTCACATCACGATCATAAAGGATTTTGAGAGGCCTAATCCTTTTATCCTCGATGTAAGTATTCCCGTCACCGGGACCCCAGTACTTGGTGGTATTGAATTTTGGTAAAACCAAAGGCTGGGCAATATATTGATATAACAGTATAGATGCACTTAGCACAGTTATCGCGACGATAATTCTAACGTTAATTAAAATAAGTTTTTTGATCATTTTTTTAATTCTATGCTTGATTAAATATTATAAATTTTATTCCGAGTGTTAAATAAAAAAAAAAACAACTCGAAGTAAAAAGAAAAACAAAAAAAACTAAACCGTTCAGTTGGACTCACATAACGTTAGTGATTTTAGTGGTTCTTTGTATGCAGGGCCACATTTATTCTTGGGGATAATTTTATCGAGAAGGTTTAGAATATTTATTTTCCCACGTACGCATAGGTAGGGGAGAATTGGGTATAAGTGTGCCATATAACTTTTTTTTTTTTCTTAAACTTTAGGAACTTTAGTTTTAGACTGGGTAAAGTTAATCACGCCTAAAACAACTAAAATAAGGGAGTCTTGGAAACTTCTTATGATTTCGTATTTTTAAAACAGAATTGCTAATTTCAAGCTTCCCGAAATCTTTTTTGATAGAAATATTTGAAGACCTGATAGGATGCACTTTCAAGCACAAATATTTTACAAAAGTTTCTTTTACCTAAAAATAAAGGCCACAAAAAGTAGAGGTATGTAATATAACATTCTAGAAAAACATGAGATGTGAAAGGGTGTTTTTTTAGTGCTAGTGAAAGAGGTTAAACTTCTACGAGAAACTCACTCCCAAAAATGGTTGGTTAATTCTTTTAAGGAAAAAAGATTCTCCTAGTTCGGTCCGCAGAATAAAGTGATATTTGTTTAAGAAAGACGAAACATTATTTTGGAGCCCACTGAAACCCCAAATTTTACTTAAAGTTCGAGGTATTTTTGAACGCTTGCTGCAATGGAATTTAAGGTGTTTAATTTAAAGCACAATAAGCAAAGTTATCACCCTTTCAAGGAAAAGAGAAACTTAAACACTTAATATCAAATTCTATTCTAGAAAATATTGTACCAAACCTTTTTAAACTTTTTTTTTATAAATTTCGAACAAGAAATTCTTTTAAAAACTCTTGATTGAAATAAAAGAAATGTTGTTTTATTTTTTTTAAGTTGTGGGAAGTTTTAAATTACTATTTATTTTGTAACTTAATTTTTTTTGGTAAACAAACCACTTAATAAAAATATTTTGACACTTCAAAATGGCATATCCTGCCTTAATACATAAAAATTGTTATTGCAAAGATTGAAAAAACCAAGTTAATGGATCAAGGTGAAGTATGTTCCAAAGCAACATTTATTTATTTTTTTAAGGAGCAGGTATCAATTATTATGATGTCAATTTTTCTTTGGAAAGAGGTAATTTCACTTATGGACAGTAAAACTAAGAATTACGGCTGAAGTTGCATTCTGTGACTCGTAAACTATACCTCCTCTAAAGTAAGTCTTTGTAAAATAAATAAAACACCACCAACATTTTACAGAGTAAGGAAATTTTGTTATGTTAAATTTGTTGGCTAAGAAAAAAACATATAAAAGTAGGCGATATTTTGAACTCTTTGTTAGACATTATTTATACGAATCACCCTATATTCTAATGCTATAAATATAATTCTCTCCTAATAGAAGTTTATTTCAAAAATAAAAAAAATAACAAAAGCAGTTTCAATTAAATGATAAACCAGCAACAATGCAACACATTTCAGCTGTTTAAAAGCTTTTTTTTGTGCAGGTTTGTTAGCTCCAAAATGACAACACTCGAGACAGTGGGGGAGTTGATATGTCGGATCAGATCGTTCACCGGCAAATGTGTAAATATATAAGCGTTATCAGTACAATAATAAATTATGTTTCTTTTTATTGTTTACTTTGGTCGAGAAGGAAGGAAAATATAAATAATTCTATTAGCATTATGTACACTTCATTGTACAATAAAGTAAAGGGTGTTTTAAAAATAACGTGATAAATTGGAATGAAGTTCAGGATTAGGCATTGGCATACACGATTAAATTTCTTAGATTTTGACATTTGAACAGCTTGGACAAATAGTGAAATATAAAAATTATGCGTTTTAGACTCTTTTAGTAACACGAAATTGAATGCAGCCAATACAGTAGGGATGGCAAATTTAAAGCCTCATCTATTCTTTGCACTTTGTTCAAATGGTAGACATGTGCATTCAAGAGGACACAAGCGTCCACAGGTTTTTCTCAAAACCCACCTCTGTCTATCAACTCCTACTCTCACCTCCCCGTGGTGAACATCGAGTGCCTAGTACCTTAACTGGAGATTGGGTTCCAACCATAGTTGGAAGTTGTTGGGGGCGAAAAGTCATGGAAGCTGGTACGCGTTTTTTACACCTCAACATCCACAAATTAACTTGGAGATCAAATCAACCTACCGTCAACCAGATTGACCATATTGCGATCGACGACGATTGCGTCCGAACTTTCCGCGGAGCTAACATCGACTCGGACCACTACCTCGTTGTAGCCAAGGTAGCACTTCGGGTTTTCAGACTCAAGGCAAAACAAGGAGATACTGGAAGAAGGTACAACGTCAAACGGCTACAATCGCAAGAGATCGCCGACCTTTGCCGACCGAGTTACAAGTAACCTCTCTCGAAGTTCTCTGCCGCCAACACAATGTATCGAAAACCAGTGGCAACATTACCAAGATGCAATCAGAGAAGTCGCCTCTGAAGTGCTGGGTTTCAAGAAACCACCAACAAGGAACCCCTGGTTTGATGAGAAATGTCGGCAGGCAAATGCAGCCAAACAACTGGACGAGAGCTGCTCATGAGCTCTATGAGCAGAAGAGGCGAGAGGAACACCGACTTCTCAGAAGGAAAAAGAGAGGGCATGAAAAGCGTGCGGTCGAAGATTTTGAGAGGTTTAAAAGCAGGATTGAAGTTCGAAAGTTTTATGAACAGGTGAAACGAAATTCACAGGTACATAAACCTAGAACCGAAGGCTGCAAAGACGAAAGTGGAAACATCATAATGAAACCACAGTCAATGCTGAGGATATAGAAGTACCACTTCTGCAGACTGTATAACAGCGACGACGAACTGAAATCCGCTGTCAGGCAGGATGATCCATTCAACAAAGGCGACGAAAGCGAATAATCCTGTCCTCCCGACTTAGACGAAGTAAAGATTGCCATATCTAAGCTGAAGTCTAATAAGGCCGCTGGAGCGGATGGCTTGAATACCGAGCTCTTTAAAGCAGCTGGAGATAATTTAGCTAGGAGGATGCACCGACTTATCTGTAAGATATGGTCCGAAGAAAGCATGCCCGATGAATGGAACCTTAGTATTGTTTGCCCGATCTTGAAATAAGGAGACCCTCAAATTGCACTAACTATAGAGGATTCAGTCTACTTAACACCGCCTATAAAATCTTCTCTGCTAAAATATGTGAACGTCTAAAGCCCATCGTCAACAACCTGATATGTCCTTATCAGTTTGGTTTTAGACCAGGAAAGTCCACAGTCGATCAATTATTCACATTACGGCAGATCCTGAAAAAACCCAAGTAAACCAAATTGACGCCCACCATCTTTTCATCGATTTCAAGGCCGCATATAAAAACATCTACAAGGACGAGCTGTAAAGAGACATTTCTAGTTCTGGCATCCCTGCCAAACTCGTCCGTTTGTGCAGGATGATCATGGAGAATTCAGGCTGCTTCATAAAGGTTGGAAACAACAGAACAGAACCTTTCGATGTCAAAAAAGGTTTTAGACAAGGTGATGCGCTATCATGTGATTTTTTTAATATCGTGCTTAAAAGAATAGTGCAGAGCTCACACGTCAACGCTAGAGGCACTATCCTTCAAAATTCTATCAAATTACTAGCATATGCTGATGACATTGACATAATCGGAAGAACTCAGCGTGATGTCAATGGACCTTTTGTGAGTATTGAAGTTAATGAGTGCAAAACAAAGTACATGATGTCGTCAAGAAAGGACCCAAAACACCAACGTCTCGGTCAAAACGTCACCTTCGGCAAATGTAACTTTGAGGTAGTTAAGGACTTCGTCAACCTAGACTCCGCTATGAATGCAGAAAACAACGCCAGCGCTGAGATCAAACGAAGAATAACTCTTGCTAACCGCTGTTTCTTCTGGCTAAGAAAGCAATTGAGTGGTTAAATCCTCTCTCGAGTTACGTAAGTGACGTTAGTGGAGGAGAAGATAAAACGACGAGCTGCACGGGCTGTACGGCGACGTATACTTAGCCAGAAGGGTAAAAGCCCAACGACTTAGATGGCTTGTTCACGTAGAGCGGATGGAAACCAATGCTTCAGCCCGGAAAGTCTTCGAATCTACACTTACAGGACAGCGCAGTAGAGGAAGACCGCGGATCAGGTGGCGCGCAAGTGGAAAGTGATCTCATCCAACTTGGAGCGCGAAACTGGAGACATCTAGCTAGGGACCGAGCTAGATGGAGAAGTTTGTTGGGTGAGGCCCTAGTACACACAAGACTGTAGTGCCACCTTAAGTAAGTAAGTATTCTTTGCACCCTCAAAAGTAAGTCTGGTTTAAAACCTAGTCAAACCAAAGTCGAAACTGAAAACCATTAAGAAACTTAGCAAGAAACAAAATATATATAATACTCTGTTTAACTTACAAAAGTGAACATAAGAAGAGTCGATTAAATTGTGACATAAATTGGACCTAATCGCTCTTTAAGCTAGGTGTAGACAATTGTCAGATGTTTACAATATTATTAATCATGTGAATGAACTTAATGTTTTTGGGATTGTTTGAAAAAAAAGAACCGAAATGTTTTTGGAATTGAGTTTATATTTGACTTTAAATGTAGTACAATGGAAGCTGGAAATGAAGCTGAATGAAATAAGAACTGAAGGCAAGGGGTTCGTTCGTAGATTATGATCTAATTATCTTTAGATATTCTACATTAAATCCATTTAATGCTTAGCAACTGTAGTATTTCTGTTTCGTATATTAGTTTATTGTAGATAAAACATAAAATCTCAATAATTTCTGCAACAATAAAAGATGTAAGTTTTCACTGAAAAATGGTTAACAACAAACTATTTACAATACTCTACGAACATGCCTTCCAGATACACAAGGATTATCAATTCTATACCAACATTTATATTCGAGACTTGATTAAATGTAGAAATTTCATCCACAGTTTGATTCTACTTCTACTTTTTTATGCAGTAAAGAGTTTGCATTTGTATTACGTGTAAAGTCTTTACTTTACTACGGATATTTTTACCAAAAAACGCACCTAATATAAAAAAAAACACAAATGTCTTGGTCATTCTAAATTATAGTTAAAGTCGTCCGAATCAATCGGACACAGTCCAATCAAACATGTTAACAGTCAAATTGGCACGAAATGAGCTCGGTCGCATAGGGTCTAGTTAAATACTAGAATATAATAGAAAATATGTTAACCTTGTTAACGAGCACATTGTATTGAAGCGTATTTGTATTTGAAAGCTTTTATCAAACTATTGATAGATTAGACAATATTGTAAGATCTGACTATTGTCAATATTTAGCTTAATCCCATATTAAATTGTTTCCCTCATATCAAAGTTTATGTTAATACTTTTCGTGTGTATGTAATTTATCCATCATTAACACTTTGAACTTTGTCAAGAACTAACTTTATTCCTTATAAATCAATAAATCCCGAAATTTGCGTTTCATTGATACTAATCACGCATATTAAATTAATACCAACACTCGTGTTCCCGTTGTGTTCGATTGCAAAAGTTCCCAAAATCGACGAACGTTCATGTCGTTACTTCTTTAATTTCGGAAATAAAAACAAACCAAAATGCACATATTTATTTTAAACACCAAACCCGCACTCAACCCGCATTCTACTCAAAAAGTTAAAGCATGGGTAGAAGACTTTTGGCCCACTAATTTTAGATGTGTCTATATAGAAGAATAAAGTTATTCCCTTTGAAGGTTTAACAGCTTTTCGACACGCTTGAATCCCTCCAACCTCCACTACAAAAAACCTCCACAGAGGGCCTTAAATTTCAATAGCGCTAATAAAACACCTGAGCCAGCCAACAAGAGTCAAGTCAGGAGAGCTGGCACCATTGCACCGCATACCATATAGTCGTCACTTTACTTTTTGTGTGGCAGTTAATGTAATTACCAGGACTAATGGCATTCCAGGAGCACCGTATTGTGTATAGGTACCTACAGTTTATGGCTAGAAAGGAGCTCCAGTTTGTTTGTGGTTTTAATTTAAGTTTTCAGTTTCAAATAAAAAAAAAAAAGAGAAGAAGAGGAATTTTTGCGTGTTACTCGTAATTACACCGGAAAAGTGTTGGTTGTTTGTTTCTGAAGATTACATGCTTTGAATTTCCTTTGAGTACCTACCTACAGGAAAATAATGTTATGTCGCGATAAAATAATGTTGCTCTTGCTTTATGTGGGAGCAGTTCAGTGAACTTGAATGGTCATCAAATTAATGTTGTTTCTCGTGTTTGTCCTTTATGGCCTCAATGCGGGAGTCAATTTACTGCCAAAAAGGTTATTAAAGAAATTCAAATCAATTAAATGCTCGTATTGTTGCTTTGTACCTTTGTATATACAAATGTGTGGCCAATTGGTTATGGTTTGTGTATCCACTACGATAAATTTGCCTAAAAATATGCACGACTTTAAGTTGACGGATGATCATGGAAATAAATTCTAAACAATCCAAAATTGACCGGAAACGAAAATTATTTCCGCACCTAATTTTATAAAACGTTTTCAAAGAGACATTGAAGGTATTTGAAACACTATCACGCTTCGAAATGCAGCAAATTAAAATATATGAAAAAATGTATTGGGCTCAAATACTTAGTCTTTCATTTTTCTGTTTCAAAAGTAAAGCCAAATAAAAGAAACACAGGATAAATTTTTAACGAAGATGTGATGTTATTATGAAGTTTGGGCTTAAAAGTTATATGTTAAGGTTTGAAATGTTTGTCTTGTTAAGATTCACAGCTTGGAACTCTTTTAATTCAATTTCTAATGAATTTTTCGACCACTTCGGGCTGTAGCTTGAGTAATGTTGGTTTTAAATGCTTCTAGCGTCTGGATACTATTAGAAATGCGTAGCGTGAAATAATGCCACCAGGAAACTTCGCATGCAACAAAAATATAATTGTTCTCATTAACTTGCAGAAACAAAATTTCGATGATGATGCGGCAGCCTTACGTCATCAATAAAGGTTCTTCGAAATTTACCGATTTGCGTAGTCGGTTGATTACTTTAATAACTTTAATCATCTCGCAGTGCGCGAAACCACATTTGTCGTAAGTTTTAATAATTTAAAACGTTGTCTTTTTCAAACTAGACGTTCCGATTCAGCTTAAAGCTATGGGTCCCCTCCATCCCTGACAACAGTAGTCGCACACTCCATTTGTTAGCTCTTTGGAGAAAGCAAATCTCTTTGCTAGGCAGTTCGCCGCCAATTGAACGCTGCCAGTGAGTGTTGCGACTCCACCTGTACTGGAGCGAGTTAGTGATTCTACGGGGGAAATATTTTTCCGCGAGAGACCTAAAAGATCTTAATATACATAAATCCGCTGGTCCGGATGGTTTCCCCGCTATTGTTCTAAAGAAGTGTTCTTCAACGCTGGAAAACCACTGCTAAGTTTTTTCATCTGTCCCACTCTTCAGGTCACGTTCCCATCGGATGGAAAACCGCATTTGTCCATTCTATTTCCAAAAAAGGAGAATCTTCCTCACCCTCTAATTACCGACTGATTGCACTTTCGTCCCTTCTTTCCAAGGTCATAGAAACGCTGATTAATTATCAGCTCAAGAAATATCTCGAAGATCAAAAGCTTCTTAATAACCGAAGGTACAAATTTCGCAGCAATAGATTCACTGGTGATCTCATGGTTCTTCTCACCGAACAGTGGAACAAATCTTTACATCGGTCTTTAGAAAGTAAGATTATTGCACTTGATGTTTCGAAAGCATTTGATAGAGTTTGGCATTAGGCTCTCTTATCGAAAATGCGTGCTCTCGGGTTTCATGAATCACTCCTTCATTGGATTAGTAATTACTTTTCGAAGTTCAATATAACTATTATTGGAGGTATTCAAGTCTGAAAACCACACAGTAAATGCTGGTGTGCCCCAGGGCTCCCTTTTATCTCCAACACTCTTTCTCATTTTTATTAATGATCTCCCGTCTGCAACTTGTAATCTAATACATTGTTTCGCTGACGATATTACTCTTAGCTTTTCATATTCGTTTTCAGATTCACACCTTCTTCTCGGATGTGGAACTGCAACGACAAAATATGATAAGCTCATTAAATTCCGACATAAACAGTATTGTACAATAGGGAATAAGAAACCACGTGAAATTTGATGCTTCGAAAACCCAACTCTGTCTTGTATCGTTAAAGCGAAATATAAGGGGGTAATGGCACTTGCATTGAGGAGACTGAACATCTTGATATCACCAACCACCTCTTGTGGAACGATCACATACGCGATGTCGCCAAAAATGCCTCAAAATGTTTGTGTTTCCTAAGACGATGCAAGAAG
Organism: Eupeodes corollae; assembly: GCF_945859685.1. Lineage (NCBI taxonomy): Eukaryota > Metazoa > Arthropoda > Insecta > Diptera > Syrphidae > Eupeodes > Eupeodes corollae. The sequence goes on from NC_079149.1 coordinate 41,697,935, forward strand.
TTTTTCTCCTTCACTGATCTGACTGTTATTTACAAGACTTATATACGCCCAAAACCTTGAGTATAACTCCCATATCTGTGCGGGTGCTTCTGCCACTTACTTTAGCCTGATTGATTGGTGATATTATCATCATAAGATCATTTACGTTACTTGAACATCGTCGAAATGTTTCTTGACTCAACCTCTTTTACCGTTATTTTAATAGCTTATGCTCTAAAGAAATAGCCAGTTGCATCCCTCCCCTTAAACAGTTCAACCGTAATACTCTCGCTTCTAGGAATGCTCATCAATATACCTTCGAGCCCAACTTCGGTCGTACTGTCAAGTACAGAGATTCGTCTTTCTCTGTCTTTCCCAGCCATTGCAATATTCAGCAATTCAAAACCAATGTGCACCGAGACCTCCTTTCAACCCCTTTATTCCTTTCCAAGTGCTCACACTGTCTCTACATAATAAGGGTAGTATTAATCCTTTGAGTGTGCGCTTATTATACAAAAAAAAACTAGACCCTAGTTCTCAACGGACTGTTGCAACACCTAATTTTTGTCCTTTAACGGGTTGTTAAACGATCCGTTGACGTTATGAAAGGAAAACATTCAACTAATAATATAACACATGACATATGACAGCTCTGCCTGACAGGTGTCAAATACCAGTGTTACCAATTTAAAGCCACGAAATGAATGTGTCTAAAAAAAGTTATTATGAAGGTATTATTGGGTCCGTTCGTGTACCTTCCTAAAACAGTCTAATTTTACGAAAAATTAAGAAATTAACCGAAATCCTGTTCTACTCAATAATTTCGTAGTTTTTCGTAAAAGAGAGCGCTCACTAGAGAGTAAAATATTTCCCCGACCTACGAATTTTAGCCCAAGAAATTTTCTGATTTGTGAAGAGTGTCAAATTTGACTTTAAATAAATTAAATAAATCTTTTCCCAAAGAACAGCAACAAGATTGCAATTTTCAAGTTTCAATTTAATCAAGTTTTTTCATAAAAAAAACAATGGACCAGCATGCTTATTCAATTTATCCATTTCCAAAAAATAAATAAATTCTAAACACGAAATGAAACGATGATGTTTCAAAATTTAAATTTTTTGACGTTCAAACTATGGAAAAAATTTGTTGTTTTTCCGTTCGCTTACTTTTGTAGTTTTGTCTTTTTGTAAGACAATTTTAATCCAACTCTTTAAAATATCTTTTTTTACGAAGTTTAGTGCAGAAAGTAAGCGAACAGATCTATTATTTTTTGTTAGTAAAATATTCCAGGGGACACATTCTTCCAGTATTTTTAAACAAATATTTTGATTCTTGAAATGACAGCTCAGGTTGGCAGGTGTCAAATCCCAGTGCTACCAACCTAATACCACGAAATGAATGATCTTAAAAAAGTTAATATGAAGGTAATAGCGTTTTTTGGAATATATTTCTGCTGCCAATTTTGCTCTGTTTTACAAAAACTGTCAGTTGATTATTTATTAATTTGTAGAATTAAATTTAATTCGAGGTTAAATTCTTTCTGAAAGACAAAATTAAATTTTTGGGAAGAAAAAAGGTAAACCAATCGTAACTAAAAATACAAATGAGCTGATTTAAAAAGTCGACCAAAACACAAAAAATAATGTTAGAAATTTTAAACTTTAAAATAAGAACACTCGTGTTTTGCTTTTTTATTTTTGTTTATGTTTTCAAAAACCATGTGGAAATTTTTTGTAGTTACTATTTTCTTGTCGTTTATTGCCATTTTGCCCTCCTCGGTGTATAGAACGAGCTATCCTTAATTTCTGCCAGTTATATTCGGAATCAGTACCTGAGTTATATCCAGGATTGCCGAAGTAACGTTTTTCTCTAAAAGGTTCTTGGAGTCTTTGAATGTAATTCTTGACAAAGAAATAATAATTAAATTAAGTTTTTTTCAAAAGAAATGTAATTACCTCCGGTCTGGAGATATCTTCAAATTTGTCGGTGTCAAATGTGAAGGCTAAAACAACACCAACACAAAATAAAAGAACAAGAATTTTTGTCAACATTGTTGAGCCTACGAATTGGGATGTGTTGCTGATAAGCTAGGTTAACGAAGCTTAATAGATTGTCAACTAATGAATTTTAAAAAGAATCTCTTATTATTTATACATGCATTTCAGACAATGCAAGATTCAATAAAGACGTTTACGGTGAACACCCGAACAAGGGGATTTTTTGAAGTCATAAACCCCAATATGCAATTTCTGTGTCTAAAATATACATTTATCGTATTATCTCCACATTTCTTCAGAATCTAGAGGTCATTGGTTTCATAAACAAAATACCGAAGATATAAGTTATCTTCAATTTCTCGCAATCTGATGTGAGAAAATCGAAATAAATGAAAAAGAAAACCCTTCAAAAAAAATGTTTACAAAATCGTTGAAGGGAAAAGTGTTTCTTAAGACATAAGTACACCATAGCAATTTGTTTGTAATATAATCATCAATCATCACCTTAATCACAGTATACTTACTGTCAGTGAATCACGAAAAGTGCATTCGTCTAGCTGTCCAATAAATCACTTTAACGAAAAGACGTTTCGGCAGAGCAGTGTTTTTATAGAGAGATGCAAAGTTCATCGCTCACTTAAAAAAATTGGTAATTGGCCTATCTTTGAATTATATCTAAGTACTGATTGTCTTTTGATACCGCTAAATTCTTTTTTACAATAAAACTTGCAACAGTTTCGTGGTATGTCTGCGCATTTTGATGATTTTTTCACATCAAGTATAAAACATTTCAATTAAGTGTTACTCTTTGGTTTTTTTGATGCTCTGATTGAGTGAACAAGAAACAAATCAATGGAAAAATTTATTGGATCTTTGATTTAGTAAACGAAAAATAAAATGAAAAAAGATATTCAATTATTGTAACAATGTATTAAGATTGAAATGTAGCCGTACCTATTCCTATAATCATCTCAGTTGTATATTTTGCGCACTGTCGAACTTATTTAGGTAGGTAAGGTACTTCCCAGCTTGAATTGATAAGAATTGTGTAAGATGATATTTCTAGCAATATTCAATTTATAAAAAAGATAAGGTTTACAAAAATAAAAAAAATTAACAAAAACAAGTTTGTTATCTCTAAATACTTATGTCGTACTCAAGTGAATCCAAGCATTCTAAAAGTGAAACGACACGAAGAATTATTGTATAAGATTTTCACAGCTTAATGAATAGAAAATTATATGTGGAGACATTGATATGATTGAAGGAACCGACTAAAAGTTGTATACGAATCATTCACCCAGATCCAGGACTAAGCGGACGCGCTTCATGAACAAAAAAAAAATTTTGGCACAGTAGTGACTTTACTAATTTCCATAGAAAGTTATTGCAATTGGTCTGAATTGTCGAATTGAATATTTTGACATTTCTCGATTAAAGAAATGCTACTAAAATTGGTAAAAAGTTGTTTTCAACTAAAAATCTATTTAACAAAACTAGATTTTCAAACTGAGCTGTTTTTTGATTTGAAAAATATTGTTTGCCCATTTCCAAATCAGGAAACTTGGGTTCCTAATGCACTAAACTACGTTGAACGCAGTTTTTCACAAGTGGAAAATCACAAGTGAAAAAATTGTTGAGAGACAAAAAAGGAAGAGTTTTCTTCATTACGTGGAGACGTTGATTGAAAGTGGATTAATTACAGCAACCCAAATAAATGAAGTGGTATTACTTGCCCTGATAATTTTCCACCACTTTTTGGGACATATTTCTATAAATAAATATTTATTCTGCTTAATACAAGCTATCATAACTTAACTTAACTTAACACTAGCTTAACATTTTTTTTTTGCAGTTCTTGTTATCAGTTTCCAACAATAATTCATGTGGGCCCTAAGGTCCACATAAAAGCTCTCTAATGTACAAGAACTAACAATTTTGATTTTATTAACTTCCCATAGGAAGTTATTGTAATGGGTCCGACTTGTCAAATTGAAAATTTTGACATTTCTAGACATTTCAAGGTTCTTAGAGTCGAAATAAAAGATTTTTAGAAAGATGTCTGTGCGTGCGTGTGTACGTGCGTTCGTACGTCCGTACGTTCGCGACACTTTTTCGTCGTCCATAGCTCAAGAACCAGAAGAGATATCGATTTAAAATATTTTTTGTTATACAGATAATAAGGCAGAAAGATGCAGAAAGGGCTCTCAAGAAAATTGCGTAGGTGGTTTTTTGACCATAGCAGTTTGATAAAAAGGTGAACATTTTGGTTAACCCTAAATATCTTACGAACCAAAAACTCTAGAGACTTGAATAAAATTGTGTATAATATATTGTAACGTGATATCAAAGAAATATATTTTTGGAAAAAAAAATCAATTTAACGTTTTTTTTTTTATAAATCAAAAAAACTGAAAAAAAAATTGTCAACTCCAAAATTTTACGACTAAAATATTATTTCATCTCCAAAATAATGTTGTGCAACTAAGAATAATGTTTATTACATCTCATAATATTGTGAGGAAAATCGAATTGACAGTTTTTTTTTGTAAAAAATAAAAATCTAAAAAAAACATTGCTCAAAGTTGGTAAAAATTGAATATCGATTCAAATATCTTTTCAAAAACTTCAAATTTAGGCTTCAACCTTAATTTAACTTATAAGAAATAATGTTTTCAACTTTCTGGAAAATGTTGAGATTAATCGAATTGACAGCTTTTTTACAAAAAATAAAAAACCTAATAAAAAATTAATAAAAGTTGGTAAAAATTGTTTTTCGATATCTTTTCAAAACTTTGAGTTATTGGCTTTAATTTACTTTTATCTTTAAAAAAATATTGTTGTCATCATTCAGTAAAATTTTGAAAAAATCAAACTGACTTTTTTTTTACAAAAAATCAAAAACCGAAAAAAAATTAACAAAAGTTTTAAAAAAATGATTTTCGACTTAAATATCTTTTCAAAAAATTGAGATAATAGCTTCTAACTAATTTCACCTATAAGAAATATTGTTTTCTACATTCGATAAAGTTTTGAAAAAAATCGAATTGACAGTTTTTTTTACAAAAAATAAAATTTTAAAAAAGAAACAATACTAAAACTTGGTAAAAATTTACTTTCGGCTAAAATAGCTTTTCAAAAATTAGAAAGTTATCAAATGGGAAGTTATCAGTGTGGGTCGCATCCCAGCCTCTTTTTTGATTTAAAATTACAAGGGACGAAGAATTCGGACTCAAAAAGAGAAAAAGTAAAGGGTATCTTTCATATGGGATTTGGAAATGTTGAAATTGAAGACTACCATAGCAGCGTTGCAGTGACGAAGAATTCTGGACATTGGTTCAAAGTGCCCGCAATTAGTGCGGTTATGAGGGATATAGGAAAGGGAGACAGATCGCAGATTTCGAGGGTTGGTGTTGAGATGAATATCACTCAGGTGTGCCGGGAACTCAATATTGCCCATTAACAATTGGTGAGCAAATAACATATCAGCATTTTTGCCTCTAATATGTAAGGGTTCCAAACCTATCAGATTTAATCGATCGGATTAAGGAGGCAAGTTGGATGTATCATCCCAGGGGAGCCCACGTAAGTCAAATCGAACGAAACGTCTTTGACCATTTTCAATTCGGTGGGAATGGTTTTCATAATTCTCTTAATAAATCTGTTAATAAAACCGAGAGATCTATTAGCTTTATTAATAATTTGGTACCAAAATGTCTAATAGAATTGACTACGTTGACTGCGTCATTAAGGACGTAGTATACTCTATGACAGTGTTTTTCAAACTTTTTGAATAGGCGACCCCTTTGCTAGTAACAAAATTTTGGCGACCCCCCATTATAATGTGTCAGTTATTTAAAAAGTTACATACACTGAACCCCTTCCAAGCCCGACCTTATTACACAAGATTTTACATATTCGCGATGAAATTTTCACCCGTGTTGCCAAAAAAATTTTAAAATTGTAGCAGGCCTAGCAGTAATTTTCATTTTTTTGAATTCCTAAGTGCGCATCAGAATTGTCATTTAATATTTTTCACTTGAGAGTAAATGTACTTATTTAAAGATTAAGTGTTTTGTTGTGTTTTTTACGAGTGATTATGGACAAGTTTCTCAAAAGACCGTTGCAGCCTTGCACATCCGGTGCGAGTGGAAGCGGAGGAAGCAACGAAAAAAAAATAGACTTTATGACGTAAAATATCTTAAATATGGTTTCACAGTTTTAAATAATAAGCCTCAATGTGTTCTTTGTTGTGAAGTTTTATCTGCCGAAAGCATGAAACCATCAAAGCTTATGCGACATCTCTCAACGAAACATTCCAAAGAAGCAGATATGTAAGCCGTTCGATTTTTTCGAACGCAAATTGAAATCGCTTAACCAGCAACAAAGTACTGTGGTCCAGGTAAGAAAAATAAGTCTTATTTTAATGCCCTTTATTATTTTTGGATCAAAAATCGCGACCTAAATACAAACATACATTATGTTCATAGGTAAAAGGGTCTGTAGGTACATGTACTGACCGGCTTAAATTCGCGAAAAATACCTACGCTTTTTTCCATGTTTGATCTATTTTGCTACATACATATACGTATTGTAATTTTGATTTACTGTTTCGTTTGATATATTCTTTTTGTTTTAAAATTTGTTTTAGCTATCGAGTGCCAATGAGAAAGCGTTGTTAGCTAGCTATCAAGTAGCATACCGAGTCGCCAAAGCAGGGAAACCTCACACAATTGCTGAGAATCTTATTTTTCCCGCGGCCCTTGATATGGTTGAAACTATTTTGGGCAAACAGGAGGCAGATAAACTTAAAAATATACCACTTTCTGACAATACAATTGAGCGGAGAATAAATGACATGGCCGTTGACATTCAAGAACAATTAATTGAAAAATTAAAGAAGAGTCCACATTTTGCCTTGCAACTGGATGAATCTACTGATGTTTCAGACTGTGCACAGTTTGTGGTATTTGTTCGCTTTGAAGCAGAGGAAAACATTGAAGAAGAAATTTTATTTTGCAAAGCTCTTCCTGCTAATACTACTGGCCAGTGCTTGTCAGGGATGAGAATGCTAAGCAAGAAAAGTGAAACATTTTGCCCAAAAAAACGAAGTAGATTTGTAAAATATGTAGCAGATAATGAAAAAAACACAAAAAACACCACCTAGTCTTACTTAGACGTAAAATTGTATGTATTTGAAGGTTAAATGCTTCTTGAAATTCACAAAATTCAGTTTGTCGTTTAGAACTGTGAGAAAAATAAAAATAAACATCTTGTAGGTATGTCTCAATTTGAAATTCAATTTTCTTTATTTCCGCTGATGCACATAAATGCAGCGAATGACAGGCACAATGAATCAATTCAACACATCTTAAATGAAATTTTGTGCGTTAGACAACATTTTAAAACGAAGCAGAAATAATTTGCTACGTAGCAGATACATACAAATAAATTAATGAAGTAGATCTGCTACATATGAAGTAAATACTCATCTCTGGTGCTTGTACGATATGTTTTTAGAAAGCTCTCGCGACTACGAGATTGATTGAACAAAATGTTTTGCTATTTGTAGCGATGGTGCTAAAGCTTTGACGGGCAACAAAAGTGGGCTCATTGCAAAATTAAAATTGATAATGCCAAACGTTTCATGGACACACTGCTTTCTTCATCGACAAGTTTTGGCATCCAAGGTGTTACCTTCTGGATTAAATGATGTGCTCAAAGATGTGATTAGAGTTGTGAACTCTATTAAAGGCAAGGCCTTGCAAAGTCGGCTGTTTAGGATCATATGTGATGAAATGGGTTCACTCCATCAAAATCTCCTTTTTCACACAGAGGTCAGATGGCTATCAAAAGGAAAGGTATTGACACGAGTTTTGGAATTGAAAGCCGAATTATTGATGTTCTTACAAGTTTCAAAATCTGGAAATTCGGATCATTTTTCTGATCCCACCTGGCTCTTAAAATTATCAATTCGTGCTGATCTTTTAAACCACTTAAACATATTGAATAAGAGCCTCCAAGGGAGAGAAGAAAGCATTATAACTGCAAAAGATAAAATCAGAGGATTCCTCGCAAAACTTCGTTTGTGGTCAGAGTCTTTACAAACAAACAGTTTTGATTATTTTCCCTGCTTTCAAAAGACGCTCGAAGAAATTTCATCAGATGAATCGATATCATTAGACTCTCATATTCATCTCATGGAAGAGAGTTTACATAATTTAGAGAAGAAACTATTAAGTTACTTTCCGAAACTGGATTCTGAAAGTGGAGATGTACAAAGATGGGTATTAAATCCTTTTTTGAATATGTCAGTCAAACTCGCGGATCTACCATCGGTAAAGATGAAAGAAAATCTTATTGATTTAGCTGCAGATGGCATGCTGAAAATGGAATTCAATTTGAAAACGATTGACAATTTCTGGATAATGAGAAGAGGATAGTATCCTGAGCTTACAAACGAGGCTTTGAAGTTATTGCTGTCATTCGCCACTTCATACCTGTGTGTTTAAAACTAAAAAAGAAACAGACTGAATTTGGAAAATGATTTAATCTTAAATGTGTCAAAAATTAATCCAAGATTTCAACGTTTATTAAAAAATAAACAGGCACACATGTCGCACTAAATTTTTTTTTGTTTTATTTAATTTTTTTTTAGCATAGGACTTTTGTTTATTCATCTTACCGGCTTGCGACCGCGACCCCCCAAGAATCTCTTCGCGATTGGAATTGTTTGTGCGAAAAGGTCATTTGTTTACTTTTAACTCTAGGAAATTATGCACGCACCAAGCATCAAAGATATTAAGACCATTTTGCAAAAGTAAAGACTCAGATGGAGTTGAGATAATCTTAAACATTTTCTTATCATCCGCAAAACACTAGGATATCTGAGTTTTTTAATTTAAGACAGGCATCGTTAACAGACAAGACGAAGAGAAGGGGGCCAACGTGACTACCTTGTGGGACTCCAAAAAGTTTTGGGATGCATGAAAGTCTTGCAATAGGTCTATAATTCTTAATTTCAGTTAAACTGCCTTGTTTATGAATGGGAAATATAAATGAATCTTTCCATATGTGAGGAAACACACATTGGAAAAGAGAGAGCTCAAAGAGTGCAGTTAGAGGCTTTGACAGAGAATGCATACAATTTTTTAGAAGAACTGATGGGACGCCATCAGGACCAGGGCTATAGTTTTCATTGAGGCTTACAATTTTGGCAAGTTACATTTCTTTAGTCAATGTAAAAGATAAAAGCGAGGTAACCAAAGTAGTGTGGATCAGGATTACGATTTGCTAAAGTATTAAGCAAATAGATTTGTTATAGTTGTTGGGTCTGAGGAGATTATTTTTGAGAAACTCATTGAAGGTGCGGAAACCCATCCGATTTTCGTTTGACATTTATAAACTTGAGAAATGTCCTCGCATCAGAAAGAAGGTTATTTTCCATTTGGTTAAGGTATTGGTTACACAGACATTCCCTTAATTCAGAGGAAGAAGTATAGGCGAGAAGATAGTTGATGTAGTCGGTATCAGATTTGGACTATAAAAAGATCTTCCAAATTGTTACGGGTATTTCTTAGGCTACGGAGCTCTCTGTTGTACCAAGGTGGAGCAGAGGTGAAATCTTTTTTACGAGAGAACGGTACTGATTCTTCAATACAGTATGAGAGAATCAAATAAAACCAATTTGTAAGGGACTCTACTGTTAAGTGGAGAGAACTTAATTCAAAGCCGGCTGAGCTTAGAAGATTTAAATAACCACCACATGAATAGTTGCCAGCATCGGTTCTTTTGAGGTGATTTTCGACAACTTTTTGACACATGTTGGTTGGCATCTACGCCATAACTTGACGAATGTGGGTTTTTAAGTGCTCAAGAGTTAAAGGTTAACTGCATAAACACGGTCTTTCGCTTAGCCCAACAAACGCCACGCAGGAAATGTCTCTTGCACTAAAACCATATTCGATCGAATTGTGTGTCATGTGGCTCTGCGGTTGAAAATCCATATTCTCTAAGTCGTGTTCTTCAATAGCAGGAAACAAAGTCGGTAATCATGTGACCATAAAGTTACGAATTAACGGTGACAGTCGTTCCATCGGCGTTTGCGAAGAAGTAAGGTCCAATCACAACTGCGGACCAAAGTGCGCACCGAACAGTATTTTTTGGTGGATGTAATACGACAATTTTGCTTATTAAAAATCCCACCGAGTGAGAAATGCTTCGTCACTAAATTGATCCATTTTCGTAAATGTTAAAACTTTCAACTGAAAAAATTAAATTGGTTTTACAACTTAGATTGGCACATTTCAAATTCTAAGGTTTTCTCTCAGTTTATATTTAATTTTTTAATTATGAAATTGATTGTTAATGTCACATTTTGGAATAATAGAAAATTACATCTGCAGTCGAATCGGTTTGGAGTATTTTGGCTTAATGGCTGCGTTCAATCTTGTTATGGATGAATTTATAAGATATCTTATTGAAAGAGTTGTATACCTAATTTGAGATAGAATTGCAAAAAAAAAAACAACTTTCAAACTCCAAAATTAAGTTTTCAATTGATAAAAAAGTTTATTGAATCATAGCAAAAAAATAAAAATTAGATATAAATTTCAAGCTGCTTCAAATTGAACCACATGTTCAATCAGCTGTTCTGGTAACAAAAAGGTATCCGGATACCTTATCGCTCTGAGATTGAACCCATGCAAGTTAAGAAATAAACAATTAGATCCGTGTAACGGGCAAGGTAAAGCTTTTATTGAAATTAATCGTGATTGGTTATGAAAATTCTATACTGATCGATCGGAAATCACACAAAGTATTTTTTGTTAAGAAAAAAAAACAACAATTGGCCATTTATTTCTCGCTTAAAATATATTTGCTCTGTTTTCCGGACGGAAATTCATTTTCCCGATTTTTAAATCTTACAAAATTCCAATGACAGATGTCGGCCAGTAAAAAATGTTAGATGGATTTTAATCAGCAATTATTTTTTCAATACCCGTGTTTTGTTGGAAAATGTATCCATTGTATAGTAGGATCTTGCACGAATAACAAAAACAATATGATAGTATGAATACTAGTGATACAAGTTAGAGTAGAATCGTACTGGGTTTTTGACATTTATACGAGTCTCGAATGGATCTTATGTGATTTCGTTCTCAAATGTTGGTATGATTGATATTGCATTTGTATCTCGATGGCTGTGTTCGTTGAGTAGTTGTGCATTTGGAATGATGTGTTTTCCATTGGGGAAAAAAATCAATATGTTACTGTTGATTTTATTTGGTTTTGTTAATGAAAATGGACTAATTGGGCTTATTTTGCAAGAGAAAACAATAGGAAAGATAATTAAGTTTTGCTATGCTAAAGTGCTGTCTGGCTACTGCGGGTCATTACGCTGGTAATTTCTCATTGCACTATATATGGAATACCAAAAAAACGCAATCAATAACAGAAATTTTTAATGATCGCTATAATGATCGCCAATGATTGGTTTTAATGATGAAAACCAATGATAGCTATAATTGGCCCATAAGGTCACGAGTAATAGCTAAATCACTTATAACCTTAGCCGATTCCAATAAAAATTCCAACAAATTTGGCATTAATCACTTATTCCGAATCAAACTGTATTGCCGACATTAAATTACTGAACTACGTCAATACATTGTTCTGATTATGTCATAGGGAAATGTCACACAGTGATTTCGTGATGTACAATGAATATTAAATCTTATTTTTTATGATTTATGTTTCTATTAGTCATAATTTTATTTGAGAAACGTGTATCGTTCTTTAATATGTACAAAAAATCCCACATAAGCAAATAATAAAGTATGAATCTATACTTAGATTTTATTTAGTATTGACTAAAGTTTCTCATGTAATTTATACTTATTTTTATATTGGCATAAAGTTAAAGAAAATGTCTAATCTAAATATATTCCAAGCAAATAGTAATAAAATTAATACATGAACATGCATATCAATTTATTTGCAAACAAAATAAACAACAAACAGAACTAACTATAATTTTTTGTATATTGATTAACTCAAACAACCTCATTTTTATTTTCGGATAATTCGTATATCATCTTTGAGAAAATATATAAATCGAACGAAAATAAATCTGGATGCCGTGTGTGAATCTATCGAGAAACGCAATCAAAACATTTCGTGCCACAATGATATTGAACCAAAGTTCAATAAATACGTTCCATTTATTCGCACACATTATATTTATATTTGAACGATATTCCAAACGAATTAAATTTATTTGTTTATTCCTACAAATGAACTTAACCTTTTGATAAATTATTTTCCTCACACAATATTTGGTCGTTTTAAGAAAATAAATTAGGACCCAAACTATATTAATAAAAAAAATATTCATTTAAGCGTCAGTAAGTAACCGCTTTCATTTCTTTAGTAAAACAAACCCCCATTCTGAAGTCCTTTATTTTGATGATATTCCAAGACTTCTTATAGTTCTGAAATATTTCCCTAATATAAATCAAGTCATACTCAAGTCATCCATCTACATTCCTAACATTAATTTTGCAAATTAAAGTCTTATAGGAACTCATACCTATAGTACGTATTGTATAACCTTTGACTTCCATTCCATACAATTTTATTCAAAGGATCAGCAAGAAAAGAAGCTCAATATACAAATTTTCAGCACCTTAAAGTATGTCAAAAGGATCTCAAAAATCCAGATAAAAGTTTCTCTCCGCCACTCAAACCATCTGCGAGCTATATAAAATAAGGTTTACCCTACACGTTATATGTACCTAGGTTCTATTATATAATAGAAGCTCAGAGCATTATAAAATCATTAAGGACCCAGCATAGAGTCAGAGAGTGCATGTTCAAGTTTTTGAACTCCTTTAGTTCGCCTTCCGCTCCCATAAGTATAAAGGATGTTGTTTACCTAAGGAGCGATGGTATTTTCATAATAATAATATTTTTTTTCCAGCCTTAACTCGTTGGTGTTTCTCGAGTCAGTATAAGATGAAAGCTGTAGAATTTCAAAATAAAAAAAATAATAATATTTCTTGGTCCTTCAGCAGGATGAATGAGGAGCTGATTTCTTCATGAAGATGCAGTGTACTCAAGCCCAGAGGGAGTGTTGTACATTTTAAAGGTGTTATGAGAACATAACTGATTATAATAGAGAGACGGTATTTTTTCCTCTACTGAAGAACCCAATTTGTTTTGAAGTTTTGAAGTTAAACAAGAGGGTTAGGTTGGGGTATTGTTGGTAATGGGAGAGGTTAACCACGAGTGGTAAGTCCTTATGAAAGCGTTGATGGATGAATAGGAAAGTGTTGTGCGTATTTTATGCCATAATCAGGGCAGTAGATTAAACAAACATCAATAATTACTTTTTTCCTCGTGATACAAAATAAAATAATTTTTAAATAATTTGTAAACAACAATCAAGGATAAGAGAACAAAAATAAGTTGGTAGTCCGTTATATTAGCTGCATTTTATTACCAAAACTGATCCATTTGGGTAATAATAGAGCACGTAATACAAGAAAAATAAGTGATTCTGGTTTCTATCTGTGTCAATGTTAAAAACTTACAAAATAGTTTTAATTATGACGGGTAGATGGCTATTAAGTTTTTTCAATGGTAAGGTAGTGCGACCAAAAGAAAGCAAACAAGAAAAACAGAGATAGTTGTAAGAAATTTTATATAATTCTATGGATCATTGGCGATAGTATAATGCAGCTATTATTTTAGTGAAAATAGAGTTTCAGATGTTGACATGTAGGAAGCAGTTAGAAATAAATATTAAGGGTGTGTTCATTGATATTTATTCTTTATTTGTCTGCACTAGATTCCATGATATGGTTTCCGCAAGAATTTTTCTGTTATTTTTACATTAATTTATAAAAATATAGAAGACCTAAATCGCATTTACACATGTTGACAGGAGTTGTGGCGATTCCGATTCGGTTTTAAATGTACTTGTATATTACACATTTCGTTAAGTCATACATTTCGCTAAGTCTTACGCAACAACATTTTTGTAAGTTTAGGTTAATTAATAAATTTTATTATATTTAAAGAAAGTGAGTTTCATTTGGTTGTAATTAACACTAACAAAATAACCAACAACGAAGACAAAACAAATAACTCCAACAACGCTACAGCAACAGCACGAGCATTAGAAGATGCACCTGAAACAATTACTCGAGTTGCAATCCGTAAACCTCCATTTTGGGACGAGAAGCCCCAAATATGGTGCGCAAATCCAGGCCCATGTTCAAAACCGCAAATATCTCTAAAGATTCCTCGAAATTCAACACCATCATTGGTGCAGTAGAGTCTCAAGAATTGACTCAAGCCTCTGATGAGGTATTAAGCCCACCAAACGACAACAAATACGAGAATCTGAAGTCAGTGATCATAGAACGATTCGGAGACTCTAAACAACGTAAGATCAAAAAACTACTCTCTGATGTCGATCTTGGCGATAAGAGACCGTCACAGCTTCTTAACGAACTCAAGAAGCTTAGAGGTAATCTTATCGCCGACGAGTTTTTTATATCATTGTGGTTCAATGGTTTAGGTAAACGAAACAAGTACGTGCCATTCTACAAGCTTCAAATGGAGAGCTTATGGCTTTGTCTAAATTAGCTGACAAAACCATGGAAGTTGGCGATTTTTCTCATACTTCAGAAGTTAATGCAATGCAACACCATCTCAAGCTTTCCAAAATGAACTTTCCTTACAGCAACTACCAGTTCAACAAGAAATGCATTCAGTTGGCAATCAGTTAAATGAGTTATTAAGAAAATCACGATGTGACAGCAGCAACCATCGCAGTAGAAGCTTTAGTTCTCGGCCTTTTCGACTCGCTCTTCAAGGACACAACAAAGAAGAAACTGTAACTACTGCTGGTTTCAAAACATGTACGGTAGTGGTGCAGCAAAATGTCGTGAACCTTGTACCTTCAAAAGACAATCAAAAAATAGAAGTGCTCTTGTTGACCACGGCTACAAGAAGTAAACAACGCGTTGGTCAAACAATATTAAAATAAGTTGCTTACGATTCATCCTCCAAAAAAAAATATCTCATCGACAGCGGAGTAGAGATTTCAGTTGTACCTCCTTCATATAGTGATCGATTCTCACCATCGAAGACACATTGTTCGCTGAAATCGGCAGTACAATAAAAACATACGGAGAACGAAGACTTACACTGCACCTAGGATTGAGACGAGCATTGAGACCAAGGGTCCACTAGTTTTTTCTTGCCCACGTCGTCTGCACGGTGCTAAGTCGAGAGGTGGCCAAAAAGAATTCCAGTATTTGATGGAACAGGTCATAGGTTGCCCTTCTAAAAGCAACTGGGATAGTTCATTGCACATGCAGCAAAGACCGAACGGCGAGTAGCGTGCATGTGGGGACTATCGGGCCCTTAACAATATCATAAAGTAATTTTGAAGTTCAAAAAACCTTTCATCGCCATGGCCAAATGATCTTACAAAAGCTTATAAATGGCAACATCAAAAACGATAAAACGCCAATCAAATGAACAAGTGAATCTGAAGTTACATTTGACAGATGCAGTTCCACACTCCTCAATCATATAACTGTTTTAGATGCACCCCTTTTACTTAGTACCGATGCATCAGACGTTATCGGTGCAGTCCTCCATCAGTGGTCATGGAAGTTTGCGACCAATTGGATTTTTTTCTAGGAAGATCACAGGCAGACAACAAAAGATTAGTGTGTATGACCGCGAGTTGCTGGCAGTCTTAAGAGACTTCCGCCTAGGGGCCGACCATACAAAACCCTCACTTTTGCATTCAACAGATCGACAGAATCAGCTTTACCTAGACAAATTAGACAGCTCGATTTTATTTCACACTTCAGCACTAACCTGAGGCACATCGATGGTAAAAGGAACATGGTTGGTGACACATTATACCAAATAAACACAGTACACGAGATGAAGTCCACAGTGATGGAAGCATCAACCATAGCCGAAGAGCAATCAAAGCACCAACATTTCTCGAATATTATGAGTGAAGTCAAATATTGTTCAACAACTGTCAAACCTTTTGTCATTTCAGGTAGTACTAAACCACTCTACTGCGACACTAGCTCTAGAATTATTTCCCACTTACATGGACTATCACATCCTGGAAGAGAGCGACTTTAAAACTGATCTCGGAACGTTCTGTGTGCCCAGGTATGAGGAAAGAAATTACAGCGGCATTCCATGCCAAAAGAACTAAATTCAGCGACATAACCAACAAGAATACGGTTCATATTCGCAACCTGAAGCCCGCTTCGACTACATAAACACTGATCTCGTCGGACCACTGCCTACATCGCAAGGTTGCCGCTACATCCTCACATGTATCGACCGGTTTTCGAGATGGACTAATGCTTTTCCTTTACCTGACATCACCGCTGAAACCATAGCAAGATCATTAATATCTGGATGAATAGCACGTTATGGTATTCCGCTAAAAATCACCACTGATCTTGGACGACATTTTGAATGTAACATTTTTAAAGGGCTTACACGTTCCTTAGGTATAAAACATCTTAAGACAACACCCTACCATCCCCAATCGAATGGGATACTTGAAAGATGGCATCGGACGTGAAAAATAGCAATTCAGTGTTATGAGATGGATGACTGGTTTGGTGTTTTGACAAAGATTTTGCTGGGTTTACGCTCTACCTACAAGGAAGACATCAAGCCTACTTCTGCCGAGATGATGTTTGGAACAACGCTTCGCTTACCAGGAGATTTCTTCGGCAGTCAACGAAAAATCCAAGACCAGACCGATTTCTTGAAGGATATGCGCCGTACAATGTCTAAACATCAGCCTTTTCCCACATCATGCCATGACAAAGCTAAAATATTTGTCCAACCCAGTAGTCAAACAGCTACTCACGTTTTCGTTCGAAGTGACGCTGTTCGAACACCTCTTCAGCAGCCCTATTATGGGCCGTATGAAGTCCTTAGCCGTAAGGAAAAGTATTTCAAGCTGAAAATAAGGAACTGAGCGGTAAACATTTCAATTGATCGACTTAAAACTCCTTTTATTCCTAAAGCTATAGTAAATGATGCCATATAGGAACGAGGTTGTAACCCAAAAGAAGCAGTGCCCGGAAAACTACATACACAACAAGGTCTGGAAGAAAAGTTCGACTAAAAACTCCGTTCTAAAGGGGAGTGGTGTGGCGATTCGGTTCTAAATGTACTTGTATATTACACATTTCGTTAAGTCATACATTTCGCTAAGTCCTACACTTTTTCTTTTATTTCCTTTTAGAAAAATGAACGAATGATGTAAATATAGGTGGCTCAGCGATAACCTTCCTCTTTTATTGTTCTGCTTACGCCTCGTAAACAATAAAAAAAGCTCTGAACCTTACGATCCGTCAAAAATTGAAAGTTGAGAATGTGCTTTGTTGATAATACCAGAGGTCTGTTCTTTTTCCATTGATTGCTTGATTTGAAAGTTATTATGTCAAAAAAAATTTCAAATGTCATTGTTTCAAATTATTGGAATTTGTAAGAATATACGAATGACAATTGTTATAAATTATTCATCTGTCAAACTTCCAAAATCAAAAATGAAACAAAATATTTGAATAACTTTTTTTAACCATGGTAATGAACATTTGTAGTTTGATTAAGATACCGAATGGCTGTTAAATTCATCGTTTTGGCCAAACCAACAAATTATTCACTTTGAAAGTTCAGCACTCTTAAAACTCATCTTCCTGGCATAGTTGTGGATTGTTACAAATCGCATCTATTTGACACTTCAAAAATTATCTAAGGAACGATGTAATGATATAATATTGATACAAATCGATACAAAGACTTAATGGCTGAATCACAAACACGCTTCAGCTTCGTCTGCGTTACGGTGGGCCTGCTTCGAAGTTGCTTTGAATGACATTTCTTTTATTTCATCCCTCCAAAGAGCAAATATTTTAATTGTTGACATTTTTTTACAGCTGATGAGTTGTCAGACAAAGCAAATGTTCAGATAATTGAACTAGAGCTTCCGTTTGGAGTCACATTACGTTCTTTTCCTTACGATTGTCAAACGAAACGTGAGATCGAAGCTCCATTGTGATAGCATGCATTGAATTCCTATATCTGAACTCGTAAACGTCAGGCGAAGCCAAAGCTGAAGCGTGTTTGAGTTTCAGCCATAAGAGCTTTGTCTTAATGCAAAATAACTTAATTTATGGAGTGCCTGGCTCCAGCGATATTCTTAGTTTATCTTGAGTGGTGCAAAATTTTGGAGCGAATTTTTAAATTTATCAAATAGGTAGCAGGTTCAAGTGACAGTTGCTTGGATAACGGGGTATTCGAAAATGTACTTCTTATTGAAAATTTTAATCAATTCAAATTTGAGCTCAAAATAATCTCGCTTCAAATGCGTTGTAATGTACAAGTGTACATAATAATCATAACACCGATTAAACAAACCCTCTAACAAGTTTAAAACAAAGAGCGCACTAGATAATCATTCAAATAATATGAAAACATTCGTTAAGACATGCACGTGCCTCCTAAGGAAAAAACCTCACCCATTTTGGTGTGTGAATGATGGCTTAAAATTTCAAAATAAATAACACCGTAGCTTCCAGATTGCAACGTTTATAAATCTTTTGGAAAAATTTGCATTTTGACACTCCTTTTGAAGCTGCTGCAGCTCTCTATGGCCTCTTGATATGTGCGCGCTCCGTTCCGTTATAGATATTAGATAATCATGTCAAAAGGAAACTATCCGACGGCAACGCGACGTCTCTGTGCCAAAAAGGAACCCCGATGAGAAGCTAAACAAAGAAGCTGAGCCATACCCCAAAAAATCAAAACCTGATGATAACTCCATAGGGGCATCTATACATAACTATGCACCAGCATCTACATACAAAAGACACTTCCTCAAAAAATATGCAACTTTTGGGTGCATGAATAACAGAGGATGCCCACTAATCTTTAACACGTTCATTATTCATTGTCTATAGAGATAAAGACTTTTACCACCACCTGGGCTTCTTCTTGTCTTTCTTGCATTTCCATCTGCAATGTGGAATTGAAGAAATGACTTGAACCAAGATTAAGGTTGCTTCATCATCGATGCGATATGACATTTTATTACCAAATTAAGGTGTAATGCTCATGCTCAATGTTTAGCTCATGCCCTCAATGCAATTGTTCGTTGTTGTTGCTGTTGTTTTGAAGAAATGTCCAAAGGCGGATGACTTCTCGCCTTCAAAAAAAAATCACCTTCTGATGGTTATGGTTGTTATTTTTCTTTAATTCTTCCAAGTCTTTCAGAGGAAACTTCAAACTTAACCAAATAATTCCTATGGCGTTGCTGTGCATTCAAAAATACAATGGAGAAAGCTTGCTGTTACACCCCGTCGTCATCGTTATACTCTTTCACAATCTGGCAAGCCCATTATTTGGATGTGTTTTTTTTTAGGTTTTTGGGCCTTTCAATCTGCCTCATCAGTCATCAGAAGGATACAATCATCTGATATAGCTTTTAATAAAAAAAACAGTAAAAATCGTATCAGAGACAACATTCTCCAGTCCCCAAAACCCCAAGTGAAGTGTTGTGCTTGTAGACACCAAAGATTTAATCATCTGAAGGAGAAAATTTGTCATTTGTCAGAAAGATATCCATAATACAACACGCTGCTGAAAGTGAAGAGGCACGCCAATAACGAGAATTTCCCTGTCTGTCTGTCTGTCTGTAGGTCTATATGTCTGCCTGTTTTTGTCTGATTTTATTTATGTTTTGGATGACTGGGTGCGCTACCCATATAATAAATTTGATGGCAGCTTAAAGATATCGAAAAGGTCTCTATCGCAGCAATTTCAATTAATCTCTTGGATGACCTTTTTTTTCTTTGGTTGATTACTGAACTGAGATGATGATTACCTTCGATACGATGGGTGAATCGCATGTGAGTTTGTGTTTGAGGAAGTGAAAGTGCAATATTGAAACTTTGATGCTTCCTTCTTGGTTGAAAGATGATGATAGAAAAATGTCGGTCAGATGTCATTAGGAAGAAAATTCTCTTAGCTTTCAAATATAAACTAATCGGACTCGACGTGCAGACTACCGAAGAAGGAAATTGGTAATGCAATAAACAAAAATTTAAAGTGGGAGGTTTTGGATATATTTTACGATCCAAGTGCAATCATAGCCTAAAATCTCAGTTTGTCAAAATTAAAACTATCAAAAATAATAACAGTCAAGCCATTGATCTGCAATGTTGTTACAACGGTGAACCAGAGAGAAACAATCTGTCAAAAACTTAATTGTGTAGGAGTAAAACTTAATATTTTTATTTAAAAGAGATACAACTTGGAAAAGTGTAATTACATCCAATTTAAATGAAACATTGGCATGAATCGATAGTTTTGATTGAATCCTTTAATCTCTGTATGAGGTCTTGCATTTCATTCAATTCGGAAGCCCTATTTGGATCGAGCTGTTTTAAGCTTTTTTTATAACTTTTTCAACAGATATTAAGAATCACTGTTCCAGCATTTTTCCACTTTCTTCACATGCTCTTAGATTGGTATCTATTGGATTGATGAACTATCCCGCAGAGGACAGAAAATAAATAGATAGACAGATTAGGAAAAGAGTGATATGCTAACGGTTGATCTAAGATGGTTCATGCGGACTAAGAAGTTGTCAATTCATTTATGTAAACTGAATTAAAGAAACAAGAAGAAAATAATGTTAGTTATGTTCTCGTGGAAATCTTCTGAAATTTGCCATGTATTTTAACAAAAAGAAATTGAGACACAGCTAAGTCATATAACTTTTTTTGTAAGTTAAGGTTCCATTCACACCGAAAAACTGACATCACAAACATTTGACTTTTCTTTGCACAACAAATAATCGATAACAAGGCTAATATTTGTATCGTTGACAGACGTCGTCGTTGCTTACAAGCAAAATCGAGAACTCAAGTTGAAATAGGTTTGGATTTTCAACCCGTGTTTTCATCGCACAGGTTTAAAAAGAGATAAATTGAGTTTCAGGGTTTTCTATTTAGCGTCTTTATCTTCAAACTTAAATACAAAAATTGTGATTGACATATGTATCAATATATTTTGTATTTCATATGATATTAAATATCTGAAATGTTTAAATTGTCAATAACTATGATGTGACATTAATTAAAGATTCTCATTACATTTATATTTAATAAATTACAATGAACATATCAATTATAAATAATTTTCAGAAGCATCTCTTCACTTCGTTTTAGTCAATTACTATTCACTTATTGTCTTTGCAATTCTGGAATCACATAAGCACGAAACTGTTATGTTGCTGGGTACTGCAATTTGCAATCCTGATGCATTATCAATCAGCTTGAGCAAGCAATAAATCAGTCTGATTTCCTTTTATCGATAACAATGGAAAAACTCTCTCGAGGAAAATAGATAAAATTCATCTCTCCACCTCCCCTCTCCCCCGCACCAAACAAAGCATCGCCAATAATGGTTCCCCTCCCGCTATTTTTCTTGAATCTTATTGAATCTTAAAATTTATCCAACATACAGAAATTCGAGTTCGTTGCATTGTTCTATTACATTCGGACAAATTGAACCGTTATTGCTTTCACATATACTCGTTTTCGACTGCGTTTTGTCCTCGCTGAATGACAAGAAACCTTATAACCTACAAAAGTCGGCACACAGCTGAGTATGGCTGGAAAATAATTAAACTCTTTGTACATCTGTCTTTAAGTGCCATTGTGGACTTACTATTACTATCATTCCTCTATCTTAGAGAAGGAAGGTATGTTATATGTACGGTACGTACGTCACTCGCATTCGTTGTCGTTGTCTTCGTCCGTCATTGACGTTTGCGTTGTATGGTCGTCTGAAAGAATTGAAGATTGAAGAGTTGAAGTTCCATTATGCTCCGTCGAAGGAGGATTGGAAAATTGGTACTACTCGTGGTCGTTTTGGTTGTCGTTGTTGGTCGGTCGTCATTCTCCTCCTACTCTGGCAAGATTTATGAGTGAAACTATTTTACTTGATTCCAGGGATTGGTGACTTTTTGTTTGAAAATCTAAGCAGAAGATCTCCCGCCATTTCACTGTATTGATGATGATGACGATGTTGATGATGATGATGGTGATGGGATCCATGATGGGCTGGGAGATGTGGATTTTCCAGAGATTGCGTGGGAATCAAAAGCCGCGGGTATATTTTGGTCCATTATTCCCCCGCAACGACAACAAAAACAAAATTAACTTTGCATTTTGGTTGGATTTCGATGAAGTCCCGTTTTACAACATGTGCTGCGCTGACAAATGAGTCAATAAATATGGCATCAGTTAAATTGTCGACTTAAACTTTACTTTAGGATGTTTGTGAATTTGCATTGATTGGATTGTATATATAAAAGTCCAATAGGTTAAATTGTAAAGTTTTTAGATACGGTCTACCTGATCATTTTGTAGTCTTCAATATTTGACTTTGCCATAGGCACAAGACAATTTTGTGCTTGGGCGAATTTCTCTTGAGGTATAGTTTGATGTGGGATTTTTAAAATGACCTTCTTTATTGAAGTACCTTACTTCATGTAAGTACTTGGCCACACCCACTTTAATGCATCTATCCAAAAGTGGGTCACAAAGCTATTTCTATAGCTCATCTGAGTCATAGTGCAAGCAGGGGTTTTGCGTATTAAGAAAAACAGTAATAAGTTCTTGAATGAAACGTCCTTCTCGTTGACATGTGAGCATTTGAAATAAACTTTCTGTCGTGCAAAATAAAACAGATGTGGTATTGTAACAAAAAACTTTTTGATGGGATTAGATGTAAAACGTCTAATTCAGCCAAATGGGTCATTAACTTTAAATGACAGCTGAATTTGACAGGTGTCTACTGCCAGTGCTGCCAACTTCAAACAACGAAATAAATGACCATTTAATTTAAATAAATACCTGCATGTCTAAAACTTAACAACTTCCCACATGATTTTTTCTTTTCATATACCAACCATCTCCAAGCAACTCAAACGGCCTTGAAGAGAGTAGAACA
The DNA here is from genome assembly GCF_945859685.1 of Eupeodes corollae. NCBI lineage: Eukaryota > Metazoa > Arthropoda > Insecta > Diptera > Syrphidae > Eupeodes > Eupeodes corollae. Next base: position 41,721,002 of record NC_079149.1, read on the forward strand.
TGTAAAATCCACATTTGCCTGATTATTGTGTACCTCCCAGTTTGTTAGCAAACGTTGTTTCTCTTCTTCAAAACACAGTTATTGCAGTAATTTTGTTCCTGCATCCAATTAATATGTTAGATTCAACTCTTCATCGATTTAGGTGTATCCTGCATATAAAATTATATATCTTTTGTTGTAATTGCTCATTAAATTGACTCTTCATCTTCCTTCATTCGCATATATGAACCCAAATCATAACAAAGTGATTATCTTCTGGATGATGATGCAAACAGCATGCATCTATGTATCTTTACCCAGATCATAACATAAAGCCTAGCCATAAATGCATCCAACTTGAGATTGAGAAATGGAATATGCAAACCATGAACATTTTAACAATCACACTACCAATGACCAAACCAATCTGAATACAACTTCGAGTGGAAACGCCTAAAACCGCCCAAGACATCCTAAGAACAGCATCTAACCAAATATAATTTAGAACATATATCAGTATAACTAGATGAAAAAACCTACTTTGGTGCAAGATGTTGTGATTTCGGGAAAAATGTGAGGAACAATAACATGCATTTTAATAAATTTTTGACATTTTTACGAGATTGTAAAGTCCAAACAATTTACCGAGGTTAAAAGAATTCTCCAAAACAAATCTCTTTATATTAACAAAAGCTAAAATTAACTTTATGTCATTTTATTTTTGACATTTGATAACTAGGACTTTAATTACTTTAGTTCAAATCGTGTATTTATGCTTTCGAAACCAAAGCTTATTACTAATAAAAAAAAACATCTATCCATTATAATTGACAAAAATGTATTTTATTTTAAAATTTTGACATTTGCATTAAGCGTGACAAAAGAAATCATTGAAATGGCTACTTGTTGATTTTGTATGCGTCTAAAGTTTCGATGTAGAAAAATAAACGGACGATGTAAGATCGCACGTTCTTATTTGTCATTTCAAGTTGTCAAAACAAATGTACATGTACATCAATGCTACAAATTCGCATTATCATCAACATTAGCAATAGCAGTAGTAATATTTTCGACTAATCGTGCATTACAACGATGCACAGGATTCACGACATCAGTAACGCCTCCACTCTCTTTATATTTATTGACAGTTTAACCGATTGCTTGCGTATCGGTCGATGGCTTTAATGACAATACTTTTGTAATAAGTACTAAACATTTGAACGCATTCTTCGATTGTTTACCTATCCATTATCGAAAATGTTATACGCTATTCTTATATTATTACGCTTTAAATGAAAACTGAATTTGACAGGTCTCAAATGCTTGCGCTTCCTACTTGAATAACCATATTGAATGATCTATACTTAAATATTAAATTCTTTTTATACTTATTGATGTTCTTAAATACATTTTATTTACAAAACATTTAATTAAATAATTTAAAAAAGCTGAACAAAATATTTGCCACCTCATTAATTAAAAAAGAGGCTGGGATGCGACCCACACTGATAACTTGCCATCCCGTCTGTCGATTTGTCTTGTTTAAAAGATTTGTAAGTTTCCGTGTTTTGTTAAAAAAGTTGTCAGTTGAATTATTCTTAAAAATTACCAACAATATTTTGCATATAATGAAATAGTTTGATTCCAAAATCTACTTTTGTTAAGTTTGGAGTCAATGGGTGTATTCATAAACGTCAGCCTAACTAAGAACTGCGTTTTCGATCAAATTAACCTAGTCGAACTGCAGTACCTACCGTTCATAAACGTCAGACTGTCGTCAGAGTTGGGCAGATTTTGCAGGTGAATTTGTTTGGCTGCAGAAAAAATTATAATTTTCTTTTCTTTTTAGGTAAGCACATCAAAAATCAAGTTCGACAAAATTTGTCTGGCAGAAATTTTTCTGACGTTTATGAACTCCGTTTATTTACAAATCGGAATAAGTTAGACCTTTTTGTTTACTGCAGACATTCTGCATTGGGAGTGCGTTCACAAATGCATCAAAAAAGAAATGCGTATGTACTAGCGCAGATTTTCTGCGTTTATGAATACACCCAATTTGTTCACGAGATATCAAGAACAAAACATTGATTTTACCAAATTTTCGTACTATTTGATGTAAATTTTATTTTTTTTATGAACAAATCGACTGTTGGATTCTTATAAAAAATTACTAAATGTCTAAAACAAAATTTTCTGGGAGATAAAATTTTGAAAAGGGTTTTGATTCGAAAATCAATGTTTAGTAATGGTTTTTTAGGTTTTTATTTTTTGTAAAAAAATGTCAATTCGATTTTTCTTGCAAATTTTCCGAATGTTGAAAACAATATTTCTTATAAGATAAAATTTATTGGAATTTATTTAAATCAAAACAATTTTTACCATCTTTGAGTACTGTTTTTTAGGTTTTTATTTTTATAAGAAAACTGTCAATTGGATTTTTCTCAAAATTTTACCAGATGTTAAAAACATTATTGTTCCTCGCAGAAAATAATTTTGGAGATAAAATCTTATTTTTTTTCATAAAGTTTTCGAGGTAACAAATATATGTTTTGATTTATTTAAAAAAAACTTTAATTGGAAATTTTTCCAAAAACATATTTGTTTGGTCTCGCGTGTCACTATATAATATAAAATATAATTCAAGACTCTAGCGTTATTGGTTAGTGAGATATTTAGGGTTAAACAACATTTCAAGCTTTTTTTTAAACTGCTTTGGTAAGAAAACCACCCTCGCAATTTTCTTGAAAGCCCTTTTTGCATCTTTCTGCGTTATAATCTGTACAACAAAGTTTATTTGAAGTCGATATCTCTATTGGTTTTCGAGCTATGGACGACGAAAAGAACGTGGAGAACGTACGACCGTACGTGTACACGCAAGCACAGACATCTATCTAAACATATTTTGTTTCGGCTCTAGAGACCTTGAAACGTCGAGAAATGTCAAAATTTTTAATTCGACAAATTAGATCGATAACAATAACTTCCTATGGGATGTTAATAAATAAGGTTTGGCAACATTCCATTGAGAACCAGAACCATAGTGAATTACAACTCTCAACCATTCCTGTGGTGCGAGTAATGTTGTCAGGGATGGAAGTGACCTTCAGTTTTATGCCAATTCCGAACGGCTAATTTTAGAAATCAATTTTTATGATATGAATTAGTCTTGAAGGATTTGTCAATTCTTAGCAAGAAGCAACACTTACTATCGTCCCCCGTGTAAAATTTAATCTTACAAAAAACTAAAATTTAGTCAATTTTTTATAGAAAAATCGAATCTATAGTTTTCTTACTCATTAAAACATTTACTTAAAATTAGTTAAATACTTCAAATGACTTGAGAAAAATTGACTTCATACCTACTTAATCTTGTTTAAAACATTGTTCAATTAAAGTAAACTTTTTAGAGGAATCTAATTCACATTTTTTTTGTTTTTCTAATATACAACTAAAAATTAGTATTGATTTTCGACTCAAATGTCACGAAAAACATTTTAGTTAATGGGCACTAATGACAAGTGGACAATGTGGGCCACGTTATAATTTTTCATTTTAAATGGATATTTTTGTTTGTTTTAATTTTAGCTCCACGCTTTCTTTTATTTAAAATCACTTTTTAATATTTTGTTTCTAAGATTCCATTTGATTTCAACCTTTCAATCATCTTTTGATTTACCGTAACCTTTACCTACATCTAAATTTAAAATCCGATTCAATTCGATTGCTCAATCCACGAATCCATACATTTTAACCCAAAAAAGTAAATATCCATACATGATGGATGAACGCGAACCCTTAATTCGCAGCCATTTCATATTTACCAAATTCGCCATCATTGCCGCCATTCCACTTCCACTTCCACTTCCGAAAACTCATCTTCTCTATCTATGCTCTTTGTTCAATCGGAATCGGAAGTAACTGTTTGCTAAATTCTTGTGCTCGCGATCGTATCGAATTGAAAATTTAAAAAAATTAATTAAAAGCTTAATTTTCATTGTGCGGTCGGAAAAATGTAATGAAAATGTCAAGTAAGTAGTGAAGTTTAAGTTTGTGTAAAAAAATATAAGTTAATTTCGAAGCTAAGTGCTTTATTTTAGTTTGTAAAATGTGAATTAAAATTCAATCAATTTTTGTTTCATTCATCGCGTACCTCGTCCGGTTGGTTCGTTCGTCGCGTCGTCGTCGGTTGCTTTGGTAGTGTTGCATGGAAATTTGGCAGTTAAATTTGAAAATTTGAATTTAGTTTCTTTCAGAGTTTAGTTAGTTTGTCGCGATAAAAAAAATTTATTTTTAATTAATATTCGTTCATTGTGCAATAAATAAGTGAATAAAATAATTAAGTGCGTATTAAGGTTAAATTTGTATAAAGTTTGAAGTCATTTTTGGTGAAATTATTTCAATTTAAGTTAAATTAAATTTGTTTCTCGGTCGGTCGCAGGAGTGTTTTCAAGGAAGTGCATTTTTGATGTTGGTTGGCTTTCGGCGTAGTTTGAAAATTATTTATTCAAATAGGTAAGTAACTTTTTTTCGCTTTTTTAAATCTTTACAAATATGTACAGTGCTTGAAACTTAAAATTGAAGCTAGGAACCTCAAAAAATGTTGAGATGACTCCTGTTGAGATATTTTACACGTTTCAGCGTTTTCGTAAAGAGAATATCTTTAATAATGCTTTTATATGTTAAACAGGTCTTATGAATAAAGAAATTAAAAAACAAATATCAGTTGTGGAAGAATGTTTTTTAGCGGTTTTGAAACTTTTACTTAAACTTCAATTACTTCCGTTTTAGGAAAAACGGTGTTTTTGAAAGTTGGTTAAAATATTTGATTACTCATGAGGACCAAGAACCAAAAAAAGTCATTTAGATAATAAAGGTTAAAGGGAGTTTTTTTTACGAATGGAAAGTTATCAGTGTGGGTCGCATCCCGGCCCTTTTTTTGGGATGTAATTGAGTCTCTTGAGTGTCATTAAGGATTGTGATCCGTCTAAAAATCACACTTTTACTTGTTTGCATATCAGAAATGGGCCTCATCGCTGCAGATCATTTGAAATTTTGGCCTAGGAACTCGCATACATTTTCACCACTGTATTGCTCGTATCTTCTTTAAGAACTTTAGTTTTTTTTGTTCCAAAAGGACTGACTCTAAGTAGATTCTCATACTCATACGAAATTATGAAATTGTTTATGTGTAATGTAGGTGCATTAAGTAACGTCCAAAGATATTTACTTGAACATACACACGGGCTCTAACTAACGCTGATTACGCCAATCCAAGCTTCATTAATTTGTCTTCATTTCGGTTTGTCCGTATCGTTGCGTTCGTCGTCGTCGTCGTTTTCCGTCTCGTCTGCTTGCTATATACGTTATGTTCATTCGTATATCCGTATACATATATTTTGCTGCTTGAGTTTTATTTTGTTCCTTATTTAAGTCTGGGTCTTAGTCGGAGCCTGGATTCCTGAAAATTGAAAGCAATTGATCACGTTTTCAGTGTTGTAGTTGTTACATTTGTTGTTTTGTTTTAAATCCATTAGTAAGCTGCAGGGTACATTCCATGCTGAGTTATACCCGCCATATACCTAGTTGAGGGTAATCAGCTTTCTGGAAGTAGGTACTGATCGTACCCTGTATATTATGTCTATATACCCTAACCCATGCTGCCACTATACCACCGGAAGGCTTAAGTTTTAAATTTTTGTTTTTTATGTTTGGTTTTAATTCAAGAAATCATTCAGTTTCGCTGATGTCCTGAGGAGAGAAATGTACGAGAAGTACCTTTTTCTTATACTTATACTATGAGAGTAAGATGATCGATTTTTAATTAGGGATTGTAAAGCTTAGGAATATGGCTTGACTTGATGATGGTGCGACTTAGATATAGGGAAAATTATGCGCGGCAACACCAGTAGTTGGTAGCACAACGATTTCTATGTTTGCACAGTTTGATGAGGAGGCGTGAGTTTGTGTCATTGCAACAGGATATGCGATTTATTAAAGGAATTATAATCCCCCATCGACCGACGTTAAAGACTGAGAGATAGTTGAAATCTGAGGTTTATATTTAATCGTCAAGTGATTAAGATTTAACTTTAATGGCAAATGAGATTCTTATTAAAATGAGTTTAGTGCTTTATTTCAATTCTACGATTAATTCAAATCGATGTTTTTCTATATTGGAGACTTCTGTTAAGGCATGCGTTTTCTTCTTTATTTAATCCAAACTGGAATCATTGAACATGACTGTATTCTGTTTATTTCAAAAATTGTCAAAACCTAATATTAAATTTTTTGAATATAGTAGATGCTCTTAAAGGTTATGATTAACATTATAAAAATTAAATACAATAGAATTTGAAAGGAGATACCGGTTGAAGAACATTCGTGCAGTACTGCTAAAAAAAGAATCTCTGTACATAATAGTACTCTCGAGATGTTTTAAAGTTAATCTGATGAAAAATGTGTCAGAAAGTTAAAAATATCCATGTTCGATTCAGATTTATGAATTTTTTAAGTTAAATTAAGAGAATTTTTTTGTTTTAAAGTTTATGATCTTTCGAAAATAAGATTTGAGTTTTGTAAGCCTGTTTCTTATTGAAACTAGTTCCTTACATTTTTTAAAATAAAAGGTGTATTTTAGATGTATAATAGTCTAGACCTTAACTTTCTTATAAATTTAAGTGCATGCTACGTTTTATTTTCCCTTTTATTAATTGTTCGTCTTCTGTACCTTTTCCGTTTGAACTGGTTTGTGCAAAGTTAATGGTACTAAGACTCTAAAAAGTTTAGAGTCTGTTTATAGCTAACTCTACTTGGCAATAGACTTTCTTATCAGTTTGTCCTGCTCGAATACCAATGTTTTACTTCTAGGTGATTTTAATTAACCAAACATTGACTGAATTCTATCCGAAGACTAATACTGCCTTGAAGCCTCTCTTTTTTCTTCACTATTGGAGCTATCTTTTCTCGATAAAATCCTTCTTACTGACTTACAGCAAACAAGCTGTTTTAAAAACTTAAAAAATCGAATTTTCGATGTTGTATTTTCTTCTGACGCTCTAAGCTCTTGTTCTAGAATCTAGATCAGGAATTACTAAAATCGATAAATATCACTCCTCCTTGAACATTTTTCTTGACTAAGGTAATAACTTTACTCAGAAGAGCAAATTTCCAGTTGTTGTCTGAAGATTTAACCATTTCTGGAATTGCTGAAACAGTTTTAAATTTCTATAAGATCCTTAATAATTGTTTAGAACAAAAATCTACCTTTTAAGAAATACTAACTTTAACCACCCTTAGTACATGAAAGAATTGCGTTAACTCGTAACAAAAGAAATAAGGCATAAGAAACTGATCTCAAAACTCTGTCTCCAATCAACTTCTCTTTTTATGTTGAATTCTTTAATGAATTTAAGTCTATTTTTAATTTTGTATACGCTAGTTATGTTACTGATATAGGCACCTCTTTGAAAGAGAATCCTAAAAAATGTTGGAAACATGTAAACTTAAAGAAAAAATCAGATGGCTTTCCAGCTAACTTCACTTACAAGAAACTTTGATTTTATAAAACTGTTGATATCTGTAACGCTTTCGCAACAAATTTCCGTGAGTCATTTGTTAATAGCCCTCAAGAAGTTGATGAAGTATATTTTCATAATCTTCACTCCTTTTCGCAAACTAGCTGTAGTCACATCCCTGTGCTACAGAGTACGGTCCTTGATCTTTTATCTGCGTTGAATGATGACTGCTAAGCCGATGGTATACCCCTGATAGTATTAAAAAAGTGTAGTTGAACACCTTACGTTCTTATTCAAACTTTCTCTAAAAACAGGCAAATTTCCCAGTATATGGAAGAAGTCATTTCTCAAGAAAGGTAACAAGGTAAACATAACAAACTACAGGCCCATTACAAAGTTTTCCCGCATTCCTAAATTGTTTGTACAAGTTGTTTGTGAAATTGTAGCATTTTTTAGTAAAAATCTCATTAGCGAACAGCAACTTGGTTTTTTGAAAAAAAAGACCGTTACTAATCTCCTCACATTCTCAAACATATGTTCAAACGCTTTAGAACAAGGTTATGAAGTTGACTGTGTATAAGCTCGATAATAGGTGTCATAACCGGACACTGTTTAATAGAAAAGCACACCACGAGACTAGGCGTATTCTCAAATGACTTTTGCAGAAGCTGTATGGACGAGGAAGAGGAAGAAACGGTTCTTCATCTTTTCTGCACATGCCTTGCTCTGGCTCGAAACCGCAAGAATTACCTAGGAAAATTCTTCTTTAACGATCTAAACGATCTAAATCATATCGGTATAATCAGCCTCTCACGTTTCATAAGGGACTCAAGCTGGTTCCATTGAGCTTAGGAGGAAGCCTCAAGATTCATGTGGTATCACAATGGGCCATTAAACTGGCCTAAGTGTGTCTGTTTCCATCTTGGACAGCCACTATAATCTAACCTAACCATACACTGACTTTTCTAAAGCTTTTGACCAACTTATGAACAGAATTATTTTATTTAAACACAAAGCTCTTGGTTTTCCTCCACTTTTCTTGAAATGGATCAAATCATACCTTGATCCTATGAGGTAAAATTTAGAAATTGTCTTTCAGAACCTTTTGTTGCTCAATCTGGTGTTCCCTATTGAAGCCATCTTGGCCCTTTTCTGTTCATCCTGTCTATTAACGACGTATCGTCATGTCTACACTCAAGTGAAGTTCTTCTTTTTGCTGACGATATAAAGATTTTCAAAATAATAAAGTCCACCCATGATCGTATTCTTTTACAAGCTGACATTGATAGTGTTGAAGCAGAAAATATTACTACTATTCATCATTAACTTTTAATTTTTAATGTTTTAATAATTTTCAAATATATTGGATTTAAATTCAAATTCTGTAACTGTCAAAATTTACTTTTAAAATTCAAATCTGGCACTCATATTATACCAATCGCCATCTTTTTTATATTTATAAATTCGCCTTAGAAGTTTAACTGAAAATGTAACGTAATCTCTCTTTCGAAAATACATGCGTTTTTGTATAAATACCTTCTACCGAAATAAAATCTTTTGGACTCTTAATGTACAACGCTTAGGGGAAATCGCTGTCTTTTCACTTTTAACAAAACTTGTCGTTGTATTTCGCTCGATTTGATGGTCTTTATTCGAACGCCATTCAAAGTCCTCGATGTATTAAGACAAAGTCAGTAAGGTAAAATTTAAGAAAGTTGCTTTTTCGCTACCGTTGATAATTCGATCAACGCATCAACCAGAATCTACCTATCCTTTCGATAAGGGGTTTAATAGAGATCTCCGGGTTGACGGTCAAGTCTTTTGATCGTTCAGATAGTTTCACATTTTGGTGTGGCTGAAATAGCCTTGCCCCAACCCTTTAAAATGCCACACGATAACTTTTACTAAAAAACGAGTCGTTAGTGAATTTTATTATTGTATATCATAGCAAAAATTCTGGTGCGTCATTTAAGGATTTAGGTGTTTATTTCAGTTCCAACTTAGAGTTTACACATCACATTAGCTTTATTGCCAATGAGGCAAGTTCTATGTTTGGTTTTATCAAACGCTGGGCAAAGGAGTTCAATGATCCCAATGTTACTCTTTCTTTGTACAATTGCCATGTTCGACCTCATCGTGAATATGCATCGTACATACACATCGTTATTCAGCTTCTTCAATTGCAATCTCTCCATCAAAGGCGTGTTAATAATGATTCAATATTTCTTCATCAACTCATTTACGGTGCAATTGATGCACCTTATTTGCTATTTTGTGTACATTTGAATTACCGAGCTGGAACTCATCACCTGCGTACTTTTGTTTTTTTACATATTGATTTCCATAGAACTAACTATATAAAGAATGAAGCAAAAAAAAAGTAATTCCCAAAAAACACAGCAAACAACTCAACAAGTCACGAGTTACGCAATTTTCGGATAGAACGTAATTGCGTTACAGACAATTAAGACCAAAATTATAAAACAAAGACTAATCCACAATAAAAGTAACAAGCGCACAAAAGTACTTAGTTTTATTTTCCTTGACAATATCTCTTCCGATCTAATTTCTCCGCTCTCCGATAACTTCCTTTTCATCTATTTCACTTTTTTTTTAAACAAAGTTCCTTTACTTTAAAAAATTTCTCATGTTTTAAAAACTTTCACCTGCTTCAATCTTCTTAAACAATCCATATTAGATTGACTTCCAAGTTTTTTTTCCTGGCAAGCGGCTGCGATACCGCAGATTTTGATCACGTTACCAACTTCATCTTTCTTTTAAATTTTCTCGAATTTTCTGGAATTCACTGCCCACTGGAATCTTCTTCCACGTTACGATTTTTCCAATAGTTAGTTCACAATCATACCTTTGGCTGGATAAAAAACCTTTAAAGCCTCAAGCAAAATCGGATTCGAAAGGATTATTTTTTAAAAGCTATAAGAAAGTTAAAAAAAAGCATAAAATTAAAAAAAAAAACGAAATCTTTATTCGAATCGATAGCACGGTCTCTATAATTTAATGTTTGCAGATTATTTCATGAAAATATTAACCTTGACTGCGCCACAAATGGTCCATCCGCTTAGTCCAATTCTCTTTCCAACATTTCGGACGGAAACAAGCTGGTCCGTATAGATATGAGCTTTAACATACCCCCACAAAAATATTCTAAAGGCGTTTAATCGCCACTTGACCGGTCCCGAACGTGAAATAAAATATTTAACTAACTCGCCTCTCAATAAGTCCATTGTTGCGCTTGCTGTGTGGCATGTGGCACCGTCTTATTGAAACCATTTGTCATGCAAGTCAAGCTCTTGCATTTTGGGCAAATAAAAGTTGGATATCATTTCGCTCACCATTCACAGTTACGTTACGATTCACATCATCTTTGAAGAAGTTCGGTCCAATGGTGCCACCAGCCCAACCGCACCAAACTGTGACTTTTTGTGAATGCATTGGTTGCTCTTGCAATGCTTCTGGCTGATATTCACTCCAAAATCGACAATTCTGCTAATTTTTGTTCCCATTTAGACAAAAATGAGCTTCGTAGCTGAACACAATTTTTCGGTAAAAAGTGGATCTTCGGCTAACTTTCCAAGAGCACATTCACCAAAAATGTTACGTTGCGGTAGATCGTTCGGCTTCAATTCTTACACCAGATGTATTTTGAAAGGCATCACACCTAAATCCTTCAGCCAAATTTTCCACGTTGACGATTAACAGAGGCCCAATTGCTGGGAACGGCGACGAATCGATAATTGATGGTCATCATTAAAACTGGCCGATACAGCTGCGATATGTTCGTCAGTTTGCACCCTACGTAAGGGTGTTAGTTATTTAATGTCCAACAATGTTCTTTAATTGCGAAATTTAGTAACAGTATCCCGAATAACCCCTTCAGTGGGTCGACTAAATTGACCATAAAATCGAAGAAGCGCGCGATCAACTTTCTTAACAGAGCACGCATTTTGATAATAAAATTCAATAACTTGCAAGCGTTGTTCGTTTGTAAGACGAGTCATGGTTAATTTATAGACTAAATTGAATATGTTTAACAGTGAAACACGAAACGTCAGATAATAAGATAATAGCTACAAAATCACCCTACATAAGATCTCGCGGGCAGTAAACCCCATGGTATTTTTATGGCTGAAACACAAACACGCTTCAGCTTCGGCTTCGTCTGCTTTACGATGGGCATGCTTCGAGGTTGCTTTGAATGACATTTCTAATTTGACATTTATAAAATGGTGCTTCTGTCATTAGCAGCTGTTATTTTTTTTCAAAAGTTTGTATTGATTTTTTATGCAGTAAAAAGAGGCTGGCAATTCGCACTTAACGTCCCATCTCTTATAATTTTACAATCAATCAGTTTTTAACTAAATGGTTTTAGAATGGGCATTCGCCTGTTGTTCTTTTTGAGCGAATCTATGTTTAAAAACTAAGTGTCTTGAACGCTTTCAAATGGGAATCAATGAAAAACACCGCCCGTCTGTTTGTACTACTCGAAGAGGGGAAATGTGGTGTGGAGAATGAAGAATTCTGCGTTGAATTTTTACTGTAACAGTCACTTATGTGTCATTATGTTTCAAAAATAAATTCCGACTGGCTCGAGTGTCAGCAATAAAGTGCCGAATACTTTGTTCAATGGGGTAAATGGTCCCTAGCTAACATTTGTATACTTTACATAACCTCACAAAAAATCAAATCAGCTGTCAAAAAGTATTGCCAGATTAAAAACCACAAGTCTAAAAATAAACAACCGTTATTTCACACTAAAAAAGGAAATTCTTAAAAGTCAATAAATGGACAAATATTTGTCCACATGATTTTTCCAACCTTACGTAAATTTTAAAATAAAAATTTTAACTAACATCTGTTATAAACGTCACTTCAACTACAATAAATCCTGCACTTTAGATTTACTAAAAATACCATCATTTATCATTTAATGTTTGCCCTTTAAGTTAATAGGTTAGGTTAGGTTAAAGTGGCTGTCCAAGATGGAAACGGACACACTTAGGCCAGTTTAATCCCCCATTGTGATAGCACATGAATCTTGAGGCCAGTTTGATTCCCTTACGAAACGTGAGAGAAGATGAAGAATTGTTACCTCCTCTTCCTCGTCCATCACCCTGATGCCAACCCCCATCGCTTATCGAAGGAAGTGGTCCTGGAAGCTCTCTCAAAATGCCTAAAAAGTCACCCGGGAGCTTAACCTTGATCAGCTGATAACGATCAGCCGATATTGTGCCATAATTCGTTCGTGTCAATGACCGCAACCACGACTTTCCCTTCGTGAGGTCACTGAAGCTGGCTTGTTTTCTGATGGAATTGAGGGGAGTGCTGGTGTTGGGCACACGAGACTATTTTGGTGTCGGTTTGGCCCCCTCAAGAGACCTTTCACATTTACTGGTTCTTGTTGCAGCAAGAACACTGTTTGCCCATTCAACGCGACCGGTTTGCTGCGGTGGCCTTTCAGTCTCCAATGATGCACCAGAGGCCTTTAGGATTTTCGCAGCTTGCCGCCTTTGCCTATATAGGCCTTTTGAGAGTTTCCCCTTTCTATTTCTGGATGTACTCTCAGTAGTGCTGGTAGGGCCATTATTTACAACCCAGCCACTACTGGAATTACGTATCGCTACCTTCTTACTCTCGTTGCTAACAGCAGCAGAGAAGAGGATACGGAAACAGGCTCTGACGCCAAACTGCCACCCGGTCTTGAAGAGATACCGGTTTCATCATTCTTTTCTTTTTGTTTGCATTCATCTTTGGTCACACTAGTTGCGAAGGAAGAGAGCACAGTCTGCATAGAGATTCACATTTACAGATAAGGCTAGTTAATCCCGAGGCTGCCAGGTGTTAGACATTCTTCGCTTACAAGGCGAACCAATTACGTTTTTATTTCATTAAATTTAATATATGATGATTTCATTGGTATTGCTCTAGTTTTGCGAATTTGAAATGTTCGTGTTTTGTTGAAAAATCTATCAAAAGTATAGTAGGATTTTACACGAATACAAGACAATATCCGCAGTAGAAATACTACTGATAAAAGTTAAAGTAGAATCTTACTACGAATGGGTTTTTGAAATATATACGAGTCTCGAATGGATGTTATGTGATTTCATTCGCAAATGTTGGTACGATTGATATTGCATTTGTATCGCGATGGCTGTGTTCGTTGAGTAGTTGTGCATTTGGATTCATGTAATTTCCATTGGAGAAAAAAATCAATCTGTTACTGTTTATATTATTTAATTGGACTAACTGGGCTTATTTTGCAAGAGAAAACAATAAAAAAGGTAATTAAGTTTTGCTGTGTTTCCACCAAAGGCTTATTTCAATTTAGATTAAACAAATCTTTTTAGTTTTTTCACCATAAGAAGATTTAAAAATGATTACGTTTGACAGCACTTTCTAAAATGCAAATGGTGTTTCGATGTTTTTTATGCAGGGCAAGTGAGATAGTTTTATTGAATAACTGAATAGTTCAGCAGCATAAAAAAAATTATATTTTTTGTACAAAAACATGCAAATAAATAGACCATAATGCATTATCTGTAAAACCAACTCCTCCACACAGGTTTTTCTTCACAAATTTTAACTCGACTCGTATCACCTACCGGAATCGAGACAAATCAAGCTCATTTCAACTCGATCCAGGTATATAGAAAATTGAGGCTCGCTTCAAGCTCGCTTCAACACCACATGTTAATATAGGAGTCTACGAACAAACCCCCTTCTTGAAATTTTTATTTCATGCAAATTGTTTGGTTAAAACTTTAAAATTGAACTTTTGAACTTTTTTATAGAATCTCTCTTTCTTACCATTTCTTAAAAATTGTCCATTTTATCAGTTTAAGTGAGTTTTTTTTGCTGAAGTTAATTTTAACTTTTGATTTTCACAAAATTTTCTTCTATTTGTGTGTTTTTTATTATTATTCTGTCAGGTCTTCTTTCAGTTGTACCAATTTTTAAATACAAAAACCTGGCTACTGCCGATGGGTTTTATTGGAAATTTTCTACTATACTATTTATAGAATGCCAAAAAACACGGTTATTGAAGCCACAGAGATTACAGTAATCGTTTGTTTCAAAACCTTTTTTTTATTGAGTTACTGTGTTACAGATTTCTTAGTGTAAGCAAGTGGACCATTTAAGTGTCCTAAATTTGCACGTAACTTATTTTGTAACAACCTTTAAACCATTTCATATTCTATTATTCGGGAAAGCGTGACTGATCAAACTGTATAATTTGACCATTTTAACTAATCTATTATTTCAAGAATCAAGAAAACAGAACTTTTTCAAGAACTAACTTTTACTTACGTCTTTTTTTCTCTCCGTCATACATAAAAATAATGTGTTACAATAACCCATATGTGAAGAACCCATTTCCCCACAAAATGTAAACGCAGCATTAATGTGTATTTAATGTCATACAAAATGATTCTTTTACTACATCCACCCACATAAAAGTGTAAGCTAATGGGTAACATGCCTCTTCGCCCTATAAAATAATTATTCTAGGCCAACAATCTTCTTTTCGCACAATAACAATAACACACTCTCGCCATCATTATTGCCATTGCCATTGTCACTGTCACTCTGACATTCACAAAACGCACTAATTCCTTAAATGACAGTTCATACTAGACTTACTGTGTTAATGTGTCAAAAATAAAAATACTATACATATACCATCGAAGTTATCACGGTGACGATGTGGTGGAAGGGAAATGGAAGTGGTGAACCGTTTGTAGGTCACAAACCTGACCATAAAAATTGGATCCACTCCGCACACACCATCTTTTGATGTCTTTCTATAGGACGGTTTATTGTACGAAATGAGCGCCCCCTACTCCATATGAATAAGAAAGTAATATGCAACTTCCCTAAATGGTGGCAATTATATAGTTTTTGGCAAAACTGTAATTAACCGTCACTCAATTATAACGGTTATGCGTATGTAGGGCAGATTTATAAGTTTCTTATTATACAAACGAATGTTTCGAACGAATCGTACACAATATAATTAACTCGTTAGTCGTAAGAGGGATCGGTACTTAATTCGTTTTTTGTTGATGTTGCTATTTGTTAGAAACGACCGACACGGTGTGGCGCTGTGGACGACTGGGATACTAAGAACGTTACCGAATAAAAAAAGAAGATGACGACCGACGACGACGCTTCGACCGATGACGTTTGACGTAGGGATTGATTGACAGGTAGCACACCCGGAAGAATCAGCATTTTAATGTTTTTCTTCGACGAATACAAATAATTGATGAGCTTCAAAGTTGAAGAGTTAGGTGTTGCGTTGTTAAGTTATTGTGCGTCCGTCTTCAGTTTTTTTGTTTTTTTTTGTTTGCGATAAAAAAACATCATCAGAAAAGTGTAAAGCTGACAAAGACAAGTCGCCAATAAGCTGTTAGTTCATCGCTAAAGACAGTCTCTGAGATGAGTACTTGTATAGTGGTTTGGTTGTCCAGTCCAGCTAACGCGGATTGACTCAGAACCGTGATGATGGTTGGTGGTGATGCATTACTTGATGCCACTTTTTATTTCTTTTATCTCTCTTTTCCTCTCTATCGAACATATCGTCTAACTGTGACCTTGTTGAACGGAAAAAAAGGTAAAACATTATGACAGCTGCTGTTTTAGTGTCTAAAGTAAGAAGTAAGCACTAATCGTTAATTAGTTTTTGCTTTTTTCGTTACTTTGAAAGAAACAAAAAATACTACAATTGACGAGTGGTAAAGTCATCGCGTCGCGTCGCGTCGTGTAGTTATTGTCAAAGTCATATACAGTAGTGGCTTGTTTTGTGTGCTTATCGAAACTGTCAATCTTCACGATGCGTTTGCTGAGGTGTCATTATAATTGCGCACGAGCTGCGGATGATTTCGCTGATCCATGGCGAAGATATAAATTAGGTAAACAATCTCTAAACCTTAACTGCTCACGTACCTGTACTGTTCCACGTTCAAGGTGAAGCCATATAACCTTGAAAAGATTCGGCTAAACACATTTTTTAACGGATAATTATATTGCATAAATAATAACCCGCAATTATTTAGTGGGGTTGGGGATTAAATTAACAGAAATAATAATTAAAAACAAAAAAAAGTAGGCGAGGCTTGCAGCTCAGTATATTGGAGAATGTCCGGCTTATGAGACATTAGATGTCGATGATGGCGGGTATCAAATGTATTTTTAACGAGAGTCTTCTTAAAATCAAGCTTAAAAGATGCCGCCGCCTCTCAGAAGTCCGATGATGCTACTGCTGCTGATGCTTCTGGATTTTATGCGGAAGATTGCAACCAAACCCCAAGGTCGTCTTAATGTATCTATCTATACTTTTAAGGTATATGAGAGTGAGCATCTTTTTGAAGATTAGAAGTAGCGAACGAGGTAATAATTTAAGCTAACTAACTACCCATCATAAATTGACTGCTGCACATAATGATAAACCACACATTTCTTCACGAAACTTCTAGTTTTTTCTTTTCAAGTTATTACATACTCGTAGCACGTGTGGTGTGTGTCTTTGGACGTAGCTAGATAATATGCTTATTGAATTTGATTTATGAGCTTAATTGTTGCTCATACAGATATGAGTTATGAGTTACGACATGTTAGATAAAGGTATAAGTATATGTGTGGTAGTGGTTGGTGATTTGAGGAAGTTTTTGTTTCTGTTACTGATGAACATCTAAAGAGGTTCACTTATAACGTATTTATCATTTCTATAATAAATACCTACAATACTCGTATTCTGTTGTTTCCGGATAAACCCTGATGCCTTAGAGGATTTTTTTCTTGAAAATAATAATTATTTTGATACCAAACTTGCAAAGGCTAGAGATTAAAGCTTTTTTGGGATTGTTTTTTTTTTAATGCATGAGGGTTAAGCGAAGTGCGATGGTTGGAATCAAGTCACCGTACTGCTCTTCTGGTAAATATCCAGGAAATTCTCGAGAAGTTGGAGTTGGGTAACTCTTTACAAAAATGACAATCAGAAGCCTTATTTTGTCGGAGCCCCCTGGAGAAATGCATATCAATGCTGGGTTTCAGAATAGAGTACGACCCGTCACCATTATGTTCCGAAGGAGCTCGCATCTGATGAAGAGAAAGAATGCTTTTACAGTCAAATAGGATCCGCCTACAACAACACTCCCCGTGGAGATATTACTTTGTTTATGGGAGACCTCAATGCTAAGGTTGGCAGTAACAACAACGGGTTAAGGCAAGTGATAGGCGTTGCAATGATAATGATGAGAGGTTCATTGACTTCTGCGATGCCAATGGCCTTGTGATTGGTGGCACTATGTTTGAACACAAATAGTGTCACACAACTAGCTGGGTGTCGACGGACAGACAAGCGTCTTCCCACCAAATTGACCACTTCGCGAATAGTCGACGCTTTAGCAGTGTCTTGGATGTCCGAAACAGAAGAGACGCCGCCGACATGGGACTTGCCTGTGACCACCATTTAATGATAGATACCCTAAGAATGCGTACAGCTACAGTTCGAAGATAAAACGGAATTAGACAAATTCAACACCGCTGGACTAAAGAATCCCACGACCCGTCAACAATTCAGGGACCACCTGTTTTTTTCGAAATGAGAACAATCAGCAGCACAGTACATGACGACATCGAACACATCATTTTAAGTGCTGACAGAATAATCGGTCGGAAAGAAGGAAGAAACAACACTTGGCTTTCAGAAGAATCTTTGGCAAGGATCAACGAAAGCAAACAGTTAAGAAAGAAATGAGCTATAGTCCTCGTACCACATGAAAAAGAGAGAGGTTCACGGTAGTGTGACAAGCGTAACTACATCAACGCATTGGTGTAAGCAGCAGAAAATGCTGCAAACAGGTGCGACAAAACCGTTTACATAATAACCAAAAAACTGACCGGTGCAGACGGCTCAAACAACACCTGGTGAAAGAAGTAAATGGTACTGTGATAAGTTCGGTGGATAAGCAAGTCGGAAGGTGGAAAGAACACTTTTCCTCGGTTTTAACCGATATCTTCCGAAACGCCTAAACAAACTAATTCCCGAATCCGCAAAGCACTTCCAGTAAAGATGAGATCGTTGCTGCAATTCAAGCACTTATGAACAACAAAATGGTAGGACTTGATGGAATTTTTGCTGATCTTTTACAAACAGCGCCAACGTCATTAAGCAAACTGCTTCATCCGCTCATAAAAAAGCCTGGACCACGGAAAGCTTCCCCGGTGAGTGGAAGAAGGGAATTATCGTCAAGCTCCTAAAGTTTCACTAGGCAAAAGTTTAAGGGAGCTGATACACATCTCCGGAAACCGTACACGATTGCGCGTAGGCGTAGTAGAGGCCATGTGCCCCTTAAGAGATTCCCAACGGACTTAACAGGTCTGAGAACCAAATTAATTAAGTAATGAGGAAAAAATATAGCAAACTGGAATCTTTGTGATTTAAAAACTGAATAAGTTAATATTATTCCACATTATTGATGTACGGGTGAACATTAATTTAATCTCAACAAAAATTGGTAAGTTGTGTGCACCTTCTGCCACCTATAGTTTTAGAAAAAGAAATATTCCTGTAAAACTGGTTCTTGCATTGGCAGTCCGTAATTTACATCGACTCAGGCACGAGGTTGTATGAGAATTGTTACAGAATGCTTAGAATATCAAAAGGAAAGTATATTTAAAGGGTTTTCCAACAAACGGGAGTCGATTTTAAAATTGAACAACACGTGAGATACCAATAAGGCTTAATCTGTATTTGAGAGCTCCGTCAATGAAATTATGTTCGAAATACCGACTGTGTCCATCACCGTCAAACCTTACCATCTTTACCAGTTCAAAATCGACATCAAACCGTAACTTTATTTTATTTGGATGCATTGGAACCTCTTGAATCTCGGGTGTATTAGTGTCGTCCGAAATCCGAAAATTTTGCTTATTAACCTACGAACTCATTCAAAAATGGTCCTCATCACGAAGCAAAATTCACCATGTTGTGGTCTGTGACAGGCTAATTTCTTGTCATCGATGCGGAGTTGAATTGATTCTGCTTCACATAACAGTGGTGATGTTTTCAATGACGTATAGATAGTCCGGTCAATTTAGACATTTGACCCACGACAAATTCAGGGGAAGCTGAAAATTCTTAAAATTGTTTAAATTATAATTATAAACATTGTCTTAAAAGTCCCAACCGATCCCATGTAAGGAAAAAATTTTAGCGGGGTAATAAGGTCCAAAAAATGAGTTTTTCGCGATTTTCTTGAAAACGGTAAGTTTTATCGCAAAATTACCCCAGACATAATTTGTAGATCAGGGAATTTCCTATAAAAAAGGTATCAATAATTTTTTCCCTAAAAGCCACCGCTTCTGAGATATAACGATGCAAAAAATTGCAAGCGTCATAAACGCACACGTTTCCACGCCACCTCTGAGGTAGTGTACTTAGCGCGTTTTTTTTAACGTGGTTTCCCCAATAGGCCTATTCCACGGGTCTGTTGTGATTAGATTTAGAAATTAATAGTTTATTCGTCGGATTCGGAATCGTCAATCACTTATTCTTCCTCTTCTTCTTCTTCTTCTTCTTCTTCTTCTTCTTCTTCTTCTTCTTCTTCTTCTTCTTCTTGTTCATCCTGACTATAGGTGAATTGTGTTAAAAGTGAAGCATCACATGTTTCTTCGTCAGTATTAAATGAATCCTCTGTTGTTGGTGATTCTACATTAGAACAAGACTGGCCTTGACAATTCGTACAAGCCAGAGAACAAAACAGCCCAACTTTTTTGCAACCACATTTAGCATTGCATCCTTTTTTACAGTTACAAAAGATAGTGTTGAGCAATTTTTCCGGCGCAGGTTGAAGCAAAGTCTGAATTGGTTCTAATATATTATCGACCAACTTCCAACCCCAATCTGTTGGGTTTAGTTGATAACCAAGCCACACTTGAACTTGGTAGTATACCCGAAGAAGATGTTGATGAGCAGAGACTGAGGTTGGAGGAAGACAAGCTAATTGTACTTGTTTCTTATTTCGAGTATTTTTGGCAAAAGATGCATATCGAAACTTGTCTAAGCAGGTAGTTATTTTAGGAGCTCCGTACATACGAAGAAGAAAGTGAATTCCGTTGGTAATAACTTCTTCTGGAGTTGAATTACATTTTTTAAAAACTTCAGCAGTTGCAAGTAAGTCTTGCTTTTCAAACATTTTGAATACAGTTCTTCGTATGTACGGAGCTCCTAAAAAAACTACCTGCTTAGACAAGTTTCAATATGCATCTTTTGTCAAAAATACTCGAAATAAGAAACAAGTACAATTAGCTTGTCTTCCTCCAACCTCAGTCTCTGCTCATCAACATCTTCTTCGGGTATACTACCAAGCTCAAGTGTGGCTTGGTTATCAACTAAACCCAACAGATTGGGGTTGGAAGTTGGTCGATAATATATTAGAACCAATTCAGACTTTGCTTCAACCTGTGCCGGAAAAATTGCTCAACACTATCTTTTGTAACTGTAAAAAAGGATGCAATGCTAAATGTGGTTGCAAAAAAGTTGGGCTGTTTTGTTCTCTGGCTTGTACGAATTGTCAAGGCCAGTCTTGTTCTAATGTAGAATCACCAACAACAGAGGATTCATTTAATACTGACGAAGAAACATGTGATGCTTCACTTTTAACACAATTCACCTATAGTCAGGATGAACAAGAAGAAGAAGAAGAAGAAGAAGAAGAAGAAGAAGAAGAAGAAGAAGAGGAAGAAGAAGTGATTGACGATTCCGAATCCGACGAATAAACTATTAATTTCTAAATCTAATCACAACAGACCCGTGGAATAGGCCTATTGGGGAAACCACGTTAAAAAAAACGCGCTAAGTACACTACCTCAGAGGTGGCGTGGAAACGTGTGCGTTTATGACGCTTGCAATTTTTTGCATCGTTATATCTCAGAAGCGGTGGCTTTTAGGGAAAAAATTATTGATACCTTTTTTATAGGAAATTCCCTGATCTACAAATTATGTCTGGGGTAATTTTGCGATAAAACTTACCGTTTTCAAGAAAATCGCGAAAAACTAATTTTTTGGACCTTATTACCCCGCTAAAATTTTTTCCTTAAATGGGATCGGTTGGGACTTTTAAGACAATGTTTATAATTATAATTTAAACAATTTTAAGAATTTTCAGCTTCCCCTGAATTTGTCGTGGGTTTACTGATTTTTTGGTCTAATTTGACCGGACTATAGAGGGTTGAAATTTCAGAATTGTGATTGTGTGTAGGAATCAATCCCTTTCCATTGCTGTGCCTATCTTTGAATAAGATCAATTTTACAACAAGCTATGGGCAAAAATCCATGTTCAAACTTAAAATGAGAAAATCTCGCTTAAAACGCGTCCTAGCAGGCCAAAAGTTTGCACATGAGGGCAATTTTCGAACTCCATTATTTCTTGATCTGGTGTTGGCTGATTGTTCATTAAGCACTTAACAATTTTCCAGCTTACTATCACTTATTATGAGTAAAACACCTTACTTTACTGCTATGGACTAATTTAGTATCTTCATGGAAAATATTTGTTTTTTTTTAATAATTGAATTTATTTTTACTCGGAAAATAAAACGAAAATTCATTAAAAAGTTAAATTTTGAATAGCCCACTATTTGGGCACCTGTCACTCTTAAAGCTGTTTTCTTTTGACAGATTCTGTTTGCTTTGAAGGTAAAACAAATACAAACGTTATAAAGGTTTTAATCTCCCAAGAAGGCCTCCCTACCAAACGTTATGCACTTATGGAAATATTCTTGAAATTTCATGATAGTCTTGAAATGTGTCCTCATAAAGTCAGAGAAGACCAAACCTCTTTTGCATCCTTCATTTCTTCAAAACGATTATCTCATATCCAAAAATACCTTGCAAATATGAAGAAACCTAAATGTCTTAGCCTTTACTATCAAAATGTAAGAGGGTTAAGGTTTAAAACGTGTGCCGTCTTTAATAGCTCCCAAAACCTTCCTTATGACATCTTTGCCCTTACCGAAACCAACCTCACACCCGATATCCTTAATACGGAACTCTTCACTAACGACTATTCCATCTATCGAATGGATGTCGTGTAATGTGTGAGTAACACACATGGCGGTCGTGTGCTTTTAGCTATCAATAGTAATTTTGAAAGTTCATTACTCCATATTCCTACCTCAATCGAATGTGAAGGTGCATCAGCTAAAGTTACACTTCCTAAGTTTTGTCGTTTGGTCCTATGTTTTTATATTCTACCAGCCCAACAAATCAAAGCGTACCAAGCTGCTGTTAATGCCATTGATTATGTGCTTGAACAAGTGCAGCCTAATGATTTGATCATCATTCTTGGCGTCTTTAATCGTTCCCATCTCAATTGGTCGACCTCAGATGATCAGAAATCCTTCTTTCCAACTAATATCTCCTCTAAAACTGAATCGCTGGTCATTGATCGTCTGTCTGACTGTGGTCTATTTCAACTAAATGGAGTAGCAAACTTTATGGGGAGACACCTCGATCTCATATTCTCATCTGATTGCCATAACTGTGTACCTTCTCTCAACCTTGGACCGCTATCATTCTCCCTTAACCTCTCCTTCCCCATTGCATTTGAAAATAACTTTTTTTAAATAAAGAATTATTGTTATGATTTTCGTAGGGTTGATTTTTCCAAACTTAACAATCTTCTTAAGTTCCCTCCACTTAACAGTAGAGTCCTTTACAAATTGGTTTTATTTGATTCTCTCATACTGTATTAAAGAATCAGTACCATTCTCTTGCAAAAAAGATTTCACCCTTCTCCCCCTTGGTACAACAAAGAGCATGGTGGCCTAAGAAATACCCGTAACAAGCTTTGGAAGATCTTTTTGCAGTCCAAATCTGATACCGACCACAGCAACTATTTTCTCGCCTATAATTCTTTCTCTGAATGAAGGGAATGCCTTTATAACCAATACCTTAACCAAATGCAAAATAACCATTTGGTTTGATGCAAGGGCATTTTTCAAGTTTATAAATGTCAAACGAAAATCTAATGGGTTTCCACCTTCAATGAGTTTCTCCAACATAATCTCCTCAGATCCAACAACTATAACAAATCTTTAAAAGCCTTTAACTGCACTATTTGAACTCTCTCTTTCCCAAAACATAAACAAAGCAATAAAACTGAAATTAACAAGTATAGACCTATTGCGAAACTTTCATGCATCGCAAAATATTTTGAAAGCCTACTTTATAATTCCTTATATTTCCACTGCAAGCCGTTATTATCCCCTGCTCAACAAAGTTTTCTTAAAGGTAGATCTACTACGACTAACTCAATTGAATTTATATCAAATTTTTTTCAGCCCTTGAGAACGGTAATGAAGTTGATGTTGTATACACTGATTACAGCAAAGGCTTTGATAAAATATCCCATACTACAATTTATCTGACACTTAGAGCCCGAGGCCTTCCATATGTGTTTATAAACTGAATAGGCTCCTACCATGCGAATAGAACTTATAGAGTCCTCTTCCGTAACTCTGTCTCCAGTCCCATACATGGAACTTCTGGAGTCCCACAAGGTAGTCACCTTGGCCCCTTTCTCTTCGTCTTATCTGTTAAGGATGTCTTTTTTAATTTAAAAAAACTCAGATATCCTAATGGGGTGAGGCCCTAGCTCACAAAGGACTGTAGCGCCACCTTAAGTAAGATATCCTAATGTTTGCGGATGATAAGAAAATTGTCAAGATTATGTCAACTCCATCTGATTCCTTACTTTTACAAAATGATCTTAATATCTTTTTCGTTTGGTTCATGCATAGTTTCCAACCCCTATTTAACTAAAGCGCTTTACGTTTCTCTAGTCCGTCCTCATCTTGAATATGCCTCCCAAGTTTGGTCTCCCTTTTATGAAAACCATTCACACAGAATTGAAAATGGTGAAAGACGTTTCGTTCGATTTGCCTTACGTAGTCTCCCCTGCCGATCACCGCACTAATTACGGGCACTTTGAACCAATATCCAGGATTCTTAGTCACTGCAACGCTGCTATGGTAGTCTTCGACATTTCCAAATCCCATCTGAAAGACACCTTTTACTTTTTCAGTCCGCATTCCTCGCCCCCCCCCCCCCTTTTAAATTTAAGTCTTATAAAGTTAAAATTGATACTTCTCGTATATTAAGCTGAATAAATAAATAAATTGAGTAAAAATAAATAAGAAGCCGTTAGAAAGACGAATTAACTTGGTCCAATCATACTACGTCAATAGGACATATCCTATTAAAAGTATTGTAGTTCGGGGTTCTGACTTCACACAGCTGTTCTTTTATTGATAGCCCTTACTTTTCCGACGAATAAAACTCACGTTTATGAGCTTTTTCCTCTTAAAACTTGTTTCTATGTTTAGCCTTGCCCTGTTCAACCGACTGTATTTCCCATCATGATAGATTACCATGCGGTAAATTGACTTTAACCTCACCAAACCAAATTGATCCGATGCTGCCTGCATCCTGGGTTACTCCACGAATATTATGTAAACAAAATTGGCAAACTTATAACTTTCGTGCATTATAATCCAGGAACATAAACATACACATGCAGGTATACACCATACAACACTATAACAGTGAGTGCATCCGTTTTTGGATCAAAATCCATTAAGATTAATCTGTGGCTTTATTAGTTTATTAATGGTGTTCCTAGGGCTATTAAATTGTGCCACAGATCTGTATACCTGTACATATGCCGATATATAATATCGATACCGACTTTATACAAAGTCTCTTAGTCTATCTAACTTCAAACTCGAACAACAACAACAACAACAAAAACGGGTCAAATCGGTAGACCGAAGTGTGGTTTGGTAGGCAAAGTTTCGTTATACTCTTTTTTGAGATAAACGATTTATTTGTTATGGCTCTATCATCCAGAAAAACATACAACCACCATTTTTCCGTACTTTATCATGTTCCGAGGAGCACCGCACGCATCAGGATGCTAGATTTGCTTATAGGCGCTCCATCTTGCCTTCCTCGTCCTCGTTTGCTTGGTCCCTCTCTGGGATTCGTTTGGGAGTTGGAACGCACCTTCGACAAATGGCTATGGTCTTTCATCTTTGGATAAAACTAAACGTGTGGCGCACGAATTATTATAGCCCGTGCAATCACCATCATGAAGACGATGAAGATGATGACGACGACCGACGCGGCTACGACGACGACGTTAACGCTGATGGTGGTGGTGAAACCGTTGAAATAGCTTGTAAAACAATGAATATTAAGTCACCTGGTTGTTTGGATAGTTGCGCGTGAGTGATCGAACGAACGATTATTATGGTTCGCTTGGAAGGATGGTAATGCACCACAGCCATCATCATCAGCATTAGCAGCATGGGCGGCTGCATAGAAGGCGAGAGAACCGTTATGAAGAAATTTAATCAAAATCAAGCAAATGTGATCCCATACACGTAAACCTGCTTCGATTGCCTGCATTGGCCTAGCCGAGCCTGGCCCGTCCCTAGAGCTGAGGACGCACATCCCAAAGACCGACCTAACAGTACTTTACTTGCCTAATAAGAAAGATTCATTTGGCTAAAGCAAATATTGTAAGAAGGACATGGCCTGGTTGGGGATGGCTGCTGGTAGCGCAGTGTTTCGGCCGGGATGATGAACATCATGATCTTGCGCACTGGGTTTTTAGAGTTAGATGCTCAGCCGGCAGTGCAGTGGTAGCGTTCCACCAGCTTTGGTGATGGCGGCAATGGCATCGTTATCAATTGGCTTAAAGGCTTTGCAATTGTTATCCATTTAGCTTTTTCATATTCCTACTAAATGTTCAGCACGTACAGCTTTAGCTTTAGCTATACAGGTACCTGCATAAGGCTCTATATACACAACATAGCACACACCAAACGGCAATTCACAATAACCGTAAATTGCGCTAAAGTCTGCGCGAGGACTTCCGAGCGGCATCATCAAGCGCGGCCCGCAAAAGGTTCGATTATACATTTTGTGATTATATTTTTCTTTAAATTCGCATTCGCCATTCGCATTCGTGTAATAATTTCCCGCCCGCATTCGATTCGTATGCAATGCGAGGCTCTTCTCACTGCAAGTTCCAATCCAACAACCGACGACGAGACGCGACGACGATTATAGGTAAATACATATGTACAAATATACGGACCTCAAAAGAACCATGCAGCAACAAAACCAACATCGCATCGTGGTGGAGCCTTTTTTGGCAAATCGGTTGTTTCTGTCATCATCGTCTATGAATTTATGACCTTTTGGCAAAGTGCAATGGAATAGCTAGGTATTCAAAAGAAAACCAGCCACAACAACAACAACAAAAAAGAAGATAGAACTAAGGAGCAAAGGAATCGTGTATATATAAAAATCACCCGCTTTAATTAATAAAATCAATACAATACGACTCCAATATTGTATTGGAAGGAATTTCTTAGAGGTTTTTAAAAGGAATACGACACTAAAAATAAAGATCTAGTTTCATGAAATTGGTTTTAAATGAGCAGAGAATTGTAAAAAGACTCGATCCTTAATATGCCTTGGATATATAACCTAGGAGCTGAAATTATAATGCGATTCCATTTATAGGCCAAGAATGCAATACGTGAGTGTTTTTTATGGTTTGTTCTTAAGACGAGTTTATCAGTGACATTTAAAAAATGGTATTTTATTATGTGGATGTGCAGTGTGCATTCTTCGTTATATTTACACAATTCTGGAACCGATATTCAGGTTGATTGTGAGATTTTAAGTTATGAAAAAATTGGAGATAACCTCTTGTTTTAAGAGCTTTATCTAGATGGAGTTTTTCTTATAAATTCGTTGTTTAAATTTTCTTGGATTTATTTTAATTTGTTTTAATGTGTTTTTGAAAAAAAAAAAAACATGTCGACTTATTTTGAGATATAAAAAGCAGGCTGCGGGCGCAGTCGAAACGGTACGATTCCATTGGCTAAAAATTGTGATCACTACTTCGAGAAATAAAATGTTTAAGGAATTTCTCTTACAAAATTGGTTCGTTGCAGGTTAGACACGTCTTGTTTTATAATACAAATACTCCGAACACTTCACTGTAGGATGTAAAGGCTTTCCAACAGTCATTTTTGCATCTTCTAACCCCAAAAATGAAAATTCTGCTTTTTTAATAACCTCTAAGTTGAAATTAAGCCCCATCATTGAAGACTATTTTTCGATGAAAATCCCAATAAGTTCGATGCATTTTAGGCACCAAATTAGAAAAGATACAAAAAGAGTGAACAGTAAAAACTGTAATACTAAGTCTTTATACACAATACTTTGTAATGTCGTTTCTGTAATGACTTTTTTCAAAGATCGACGAGGAATAAAATTAAAAACAGATTTCTTCCACACTATGGGGCACAGCACCAATATTACCCGTGTTTTGTTGGAAAATCTATCAATGGTATAGTAGGATTTTACACGAATAACAAAAACAATACCCGCAGTATGAATACTACCGATAAAAGTTAAAGTAGAATCTTACTACGGATGGGTTTTTGACATTTATACGAGTCTCGATTGGATCTTATGTGATTTCGTTTTCAAATGTTGGTACGATTGATATTACATTCGTATATCGATGACTGTGTTCGTTGAGTAGTTGTGCATTTGGAATTATGTGTTTTCCATTGGGGAAAAAAATCAATCTGTTACTGTTGATATTATTTAGTTTTGTTGATGAAAATGGACTAACTGAGCTTATTTTGCAAGAAAAGATAATTAAGTTTTGCTATGTTTCCACCAAAGGTTTAATTCAGTTTAAATTAAATAAATCTTTTTGGTGTTTCCACCACACAAGAAGATTTAAAAATGAATGCAAATGGTGTTTCGATGTTTCTTTTGAAACATGTGTGAGCTTCAAGCTCGCTTCAACACCACCCGTTAATGTAGTAGTATAGTCTACGAACAAACCCCCTCCTTGAAGTTTTTATTTTATGTCAAATTGTTTGGTTAAAACTTTGAAATCTCAATTTCCAGATGTTTCTTACCATTTCTTCTTGAAAATTGTAAATTTTATTAGTTTTAGTTAGTTTTTTGCTTTTAATTAATTTTAATTTTCACAAAACTGTTTTCTATTTGTGTTTATTTTTATCTTACCATAGGAAGTTATTGTAATGGGTCCGATTTGTCAAATTGAATATTTTGACATTTTTCGATGTTTCAAGGTCCCTAGAGTCGAATTAAAAGATTCTTAGAAATCGTTCGTACGTCTGTACGTCCATACGTCCGTATGTCCGTACATCCGTACGTTCGCGACGTTTTTTCGTCGTCCATAGCTTAAGAACCATAAGAGATATCGATTTCAAATAAATTTTGTTATACAGATAATAAGAGAGAAAGACGCAGAAAGGGCTCTCAAGAAAATTGCGTGGGTGGTTTTTTTACCATAGCAGTTTGAAAAAAAGGTGGACATTTTGGTTAACCCTTAATATCTTACGAACCAAAAACGCTAGAGACTTGAATTAAATTTTATATTAAATATTGTAACGTAATACAAATAAAATATATTTTTTGAAAAAAATCCAATTGACTGTTTTTTTTATAAATCAAAAAAACTAAAAAAAAAATGTGTCACCTGCAAAATTTTACGTCTTAAATATGATTTCATCTCCAAAACAATTTTGTGCAACGAAGAATAATGTTTTTGACATCTGATAAAATTTTGAGAAAAATTGAATTGACAATTTTTTTTATAAAAAATAAAAATCTTTAAAAAACATTACTCAAAGTTGGTAAAAATTGATTTTCGACTCAAATATCTTTTCAAAAACTTGAAATTTAGGCTTCAAACCTATTTTTACTTAAAAGAAATATTGTTTTCTACACTCTGTAAAATGTTGAGAAAAATCGAATTGACAGTTTTTTTACAAAAAATAAAAACCTACAAAAAAATTAACAAAAGTTGGAAAAAAATGATTTTCGACCCAAATATCTTTTCAAAATTTAAAAATATTGGCTTCAAACTTATTTTATTTCACAGAAAATATTGTTTTCAATATTCAGTAATTTTTATATAACAATCCAACAGTCCGCTTTTTTCATAAAAAATAAAATCTACAAACAATAGCACATAAATATGGTAAAAATTGATACGAGTACATGTAGACAAACTTTTAAGCAAGACAAATCGACAGACGGGATAGGAAGTTATCAGTGTGGGTCGCACACCAACCTCTTTTTTTATTTTTGTATTTATTGGAAAATTAAAAAAAAAATAATATCAAGATCCTTTTTTATTTTTACCTAAAAACTACTTACAATTAGGTCCTTAAATAAAACTTAAAACTAACTTCAACTACCTATTCTACCTTATAACTACTTAAAACTAGAAGAATCACAGCAGCAAATCGAACTATCTAACATTTTTTGTTTCTCATATTTTGTTGTCTTTTTTTTGTTTTTTTTTTTATATATTTTTATTATAATCCATGGTTTTTTTATTTTTGTGTTTTTGTTTTATGTTTTTTTAGGCCATCTATTCTATACTTAAAACTAAACCCTAAAACTATAAAATAAGTATGCAAGCCGGCCAAGGCTTAAAACCCCATCCCGACTACCCACTATCAAGTGCCGATTGAAGCCACCAAAACTGGTTTTCCTGCCTCACTCTATCGGTTGGGTCCCGTTCGGACACAGCCCTACCTCCTCCTTGTGCCATGACGTCCCGATTATACAGGATTCGCCTATCCACTGTTCTTTGTCTGACGTGGTAGATTAGCGGAACTGCCAATCTATCCTGTATCAGACCGCATCTATCTAAAAAGAGGAATGCCTCTGGTGGAATGAATCAGCTCAAGCGTGCAATTTCAAAATACTCGTCGTTCGGATAGAACTCCCCGAAAATTAAATTGTTGGTCGAACTTGGTTTCCACAAAGGACACATTTGAGCAGGGTCAAATCCTCAACCCCTCATTTCTCGGCTTAAATTCACCTTCGATGTGGGTTTCTGAGTACCTGACACAGCGCAACTGCATATTGCAGTTGGCTTTAACGTGGCCAAACCTCTGGCACTTCGTACATTGTAGAATGTGGTCGTGCCTTTTTAATGTGTCCCAGTATGCAGCGATAATGTTACGAGGAACATTGGCAGCCTATAACCCCCTCGCCAGGACTTCATCGTAGTGAAAGGCTTGACCCCGATAAAATCGAGATCATCAGTGGCTTTTTGACGGAGCTCAGCTAGAGCACCTCCGGTTCCGTGCAGGAAGAGCATACCCTTCAATAGGATCGTCTTAATTTTCTCGCTTTTAGAACTCGACTGTGGACTCTTTTAGTAACCCTTCTACTAACTTGTATTCGGCCAGTGAGAAACACTAGATCGAATAATTCTTTTCTTTTTCGTTTAAAATTTTTCTGAGAAATTTGCCCTTAGTGGCCGACCTACATACCTGTTTTATGTCGTCCAGGTCAACTCTGTGTGTCTTTATTGATGGTATTTTTTCTTTCTTGGTCTGTGGTTGTTTCTGGTGGTGCTGCTACTGTTTCTGCTGCTTCTGTTGATGTTGTTGCTGCTGTCTCTGCTGCTCTTGCTCCCTTGGTTGTAGCTGTTGTTTAGTCTTCGCCGAAGTCGATGGGCCCTGGACATTGGGCATGTCACTACTGATGGCCTTTTTTTTATTTTGCTCCGCTATGTTTTTGGAAACTTGCTTGGGTTGTGACTGTTTTTGCTGCTGTGGTTGTTGTTGCTGTTGTTTTTGCTGCTGTTTGCGGGCCTCTTGTTTCAGCTTTAGCTGACTGAGGAGGGGCTCAATTTCCTCCTTGAGCGTATTGAGGCTTTCCTCGAACTAGCTGATGGCTGCCTGTTTGGCTTGGAGGGCCTGCACCAGTTCTCTCTCACCTTGGCGGTCCGCTGTTACCTCCAAGGCCTTGCTTGTCTGCGGGATTGGCTCTGGCTCCTGTACGATTAAATCCCTATTCGGAGACCTGAAGAGCCCCTCTCCACTTTTGGACATGTACTCTGTTTTCTCAGACTCAGTGTAGTCTGAGAACTAACAATGGTAATTCCTCCCTTACCCCTCTCCATGTCTTTTCGGCGACGCTTAGCGGATTTGGCCCTCTCCACTTTATCTGGCCTATGCTTCTTTAGCCTCCTCTTTTGGTTAGTTGTTGCTACTGGTCAGATGCTGTTGCTGTTGCTTGTGGTACTGTTACTGGCACCACCGTAACATCGCCTGATGTTACCATTTGCTTCCCTTCCCAATCGATGGAATCAACAATTTCTCGATTGTGAAAGAAAGCAATCATATTTCTCGTTGACTCCACCTGGGACTCTAACCCACAACCCTTCGCTTTGTCTGCAGACACCACCTCCACTTATCATATTAAACTGTGGCAACTTGCCAACTTTTATTTTCTACTTGAAAATAGCACTTCTTCCTGGTTGGAAATCAAATAACGACTGGACATTTCAATGTCTGGGTGTCTCTGAATTGTGAAAAGAGCATAGAGTTTGCGATTATCACTTTTCAGATACGATGTTTTCTTACTGGAAAAAAACGACTGACTCGGAGTAAATAAAAAAAAACTAGTAAAATTTGCATCCGGCTTTCTTCTAATAAACAAAACAACACGTTTGTCATTTGACAGCTAAAATTCTTACCACAGCAATTTAGAAAAAAAAAAATTTGTCAAAACAAGTAAATACATCGCATCAAATTTTTGTTGGATTTTACATTTTAAAATGGACGTACTGTCAAAATTACAAATACAACAATGTAAAGAAATGGATGTTAGAGGTTAAACGGAAAGATTCCTGTCTTTATATGAAGTTTCTTTGGTTCATTATCTAGTTTGTTATTAGGGTAGTGACATGAAGCTTCTCTTCCAACCGATTATTCCGTGGTTATCTTCTTCTTAGGGCTCCACGAACATAGTTTGTAATGTGAGGCAAGTCAACGAAACCTTCTAGTTTTCTGCGAGGGGCACGAAGGGAATTTAACTCTGTTTTATTCCACCGTTTACTTCTTCTAGGTGTACGATGGACAAGGATCAAGGATCAACGTTTGAAAACTATAAACCCAAGTTTTGTTTTCCTTTTTTTGGTAAAAATCCTGAAAATCGACGAGTCAAAATCAGCCTCGTACAAAAAAAAGCTTGAACCCGATTTCAAGAAATTCTTATCAGGGCTAGGTTCAACTAAAAGTACATTAAATTATTTTAAGCATCAAACTTTTTATGTTCAAAAATTTCTACAAAGAAGTTAATCTTGAAAAAGTCCAAAAATAGAACCTTGTCAGTATAATATTGTTGTTTAAAAATAAAAATATGCCTATATGCCTTCTCTATACTTCCGGCATCAACAATTGATTTATCACTAAATTTAACATCAATACAATTGGCAAACATTTATCCAAACATTTTTGAAAGTAAACAAAAATACGAGAAGGTACTAATGTATCTTTTGCTAAAATATTAATTAAAACCAAAAGTACAATATACGACCTTTTTCACCTTAACGCATAACTTACAAAAAAAAATATATTTTATGTTTAAATTCACTTTCCTCATTCTTCCATCGATCGTATACGGTTGCGGCAGAATATCATCATCTTAAAAGCCAAACATGAAAACAAAACCATAAAGTACGTAAACGTATATTCATCTTGATTGATTACCAAAAACAAAATGAAAAATCGTCACGAAATTCAACCAACCAACGAAATTAACAAAAACAAAAAAACTAACCAACAACATTTGTTAAATATCTGCGATCTTTAGATCGCCTCACCGCGCGCACCATCTCTCGGTGGCTAGACGCAGCATCTCTCGCTGTAAGAAGACACTATTTTTTTAACATATACCACCCATATACAAATCGATGGCAGTTAAAACAAGTAAGGATCGTCACCGTCTTCGTCAGTATCATCTCGTCTTCTTGGAGTCTTACACTCTTAAGCTGTAAAATTGTACACGGTTGTAAAGTTTTTGCACTTTAGCATTCAAACATTGTAAACGGCTGAGCTCGCGGTTTTGGATCGTTGTCGTCTTCGTTCTTGTCGTTGTGCACTCTCCTCTGTTTTCAGACAGAAAAGTCGTGTCATCATCGCACTAATGCCAAATGTAGAATCTTTACTATATCAAACCATAGCACTGCAGTATCGGTGTAGTGTTCCGAGCAAATGAGGAACGAACCTTGTGACCAGAAACGAAGCAAAGCAAAAAAAAAATATCAATAGCTTTTCAGAGACGTTAAAGAAGCTATCGACAGATTTTTTGTGTCGATTTTTCCAAATTACCAAATGCCAAATGAATATGGTTAAAGGTTCCATTCTTTTAATGTGCTATGGCGATGGTGATGGTGATGGAAAATGGTGTGGTACCGCACCATCATTTTCTTATTGTTGGCAAAGAAGTAAAACGCGAATTCGTGATTACACTTCTTCTTCTTGTTCTTCTATTTTTTTCTACCAATTTTTCTTCTTCAAAGAGGATGGTCCCTCTCTCAGTTTCAGGTAAGTTAAAGATCTTCTCCCAACGATATATTCAGATGCCAAATTGACTTATGAAGTGTTGCATGGTTAGCGGCCAAATAATGATGGCGATAGAGTGTTGGATCGGCTCGGCGGCAACTCGCGATCAATAGATCACTATTTTATGTTAGGTTGACATTTCTAAACAACGTAACGGGGTTAATGTTTTCTTGACATGGAATTTAAGTT
Organism: Eupeodes corollae; assembly: GCF_945859685.1. Classification (NCBI taxonomy): domain Eukaryota; kingdom Metazoa; phylum Arthropoda; class Insecta; order Diptera; family Syrphidae; genus Eupeodes; species Eupeodes corollae. The sequence continues at coordinate 41,755,207 of NC_079149.1, forward strand.
CTTATAGCAAGGTTACAGTGTCAGGCGACAATATACGAGCATAAGATCTTTGAAATATTCAAATTTCGAAATATTGTAACCCTGTCAGCAAATAATTTACAGCTATAAGTAAAAATATTGAGAACAAAAATTACAAACAAAATTTATGACCCTGAGGTCTTGAAAGCGTTAAAAAGACCTTTTAAAGTCAAATATTAGTTTTAGCTAGTCAATATTATTTCCCACTTTACTTCAAGTCAGCTAGTAAGATGTAAATGTTAAATAAGATTTTATACTCAGCGTTTATGTCCTTTGACATAGCACAACGGGCATCATTTTGATTGTCAACGACGTAAAACTTTAAGAATTTGCATTTTTACTAAACAATTTTACTGACAAACTTTACTTTTGAGATTTATATTTTCCTTTGTCTAATTGATACCTAAAATAGGTGAATCCTGCTCCCCGTCGAATTGTGGGAAGATCGCACTTACTTCTCTTTTTTCCAAGGTAATGGAAACGCTGATAATTTATCAGCTTAAGAAATATGATGAAAAACTGCGATATTTACTTTGGTGACTGCTACCGAGAAAACCAACAGCGCTTATTTGTATGCGGATTTGTTATTGGAGCCAGACTTATACAACAAGTCTTAAGGTGCATCAACGAGCGCCTCATGACCATCCGCATCAAGGCTAAATTCGGCCTGATATGTGCACACGCCCCCACAGAAGAGAAGGATGACAACCCCAAGAAATGTTCTTCGAGCTCTTAGACAAAACATATGAGCAGTGTCCTAGCTACGATATTAAAGTTGTCCTGGGCGATTTTAATGCCAAGCTAGGAAGGGAAGACATCTTTGGTGGAATTATCGGAAAAACAGCCTGCACGACAACACTTCCGACAACGGATTCAGGCTCATAGATTTTGCTGCGGGATGAAACGTCATGGAAGCGCCAGTACGCGCTTTCCACACCTCGACATTTACAAAGGAATTTGGAGTTCTCCAGATCAATATACTGTCAATTAGATTGACCATATTGCGATCGACGCCAGACACGCTTTCAAAATCATGAATGTCCGAACTTTCCGAGGACTCGTAACATCGACTTGGACCACTACTTCGTTGTAGCCAAGGTAGCTCTTATGGTTTCAAGTTCCAAGGCAAAACGGGGAGATGCTGGGAGAAGGTACAACGTTGAATGGCTACAATAGCAAGAGATCTCTAAATCCTTCTCCGACCGAGTAACAAGTACTCTGCCGCCAACACAATGTATCGAAAACCAGTGGCAACATTGCCAAGAAGCAATCAGAGAAGCCGCCTCTGCCGTGCTGGGTTGCAAGCAACCACCAACAAAGAACCCCTATTTTGATGAGCAATGTCGGCAGGCACATGCAGCCAAGCAACAGGGACGCAAAGCGGCGCTGCATAAAAGGACGAGAGCTGCTCATAGAGCTCATGAGCTCTATGAACAGAAGAGGCGAGATGAACACCGACTTCTCAGAAGGATAAAGAGAGGGCATGAGAAGCGTGTGGTCGAAGATGTTGATAGGTTTAAAAGCAGCTATGAAGTTCGAAAGTTTTATGAACAGGTGAAACGAAATTCACAGGTACATAAACCTAGAACCGAAGGCTGCAAAGACAAAATTTTAAACATCATAGTGGAACCGCAGTTAATGCTGAGGATATGGAAGGACCACTTCTGCAGACTGTATAACGGCGACGACGAACTGAATTTCGCTGTCAGGAAGGATGATCCATTCAACATAGACGACGAAAGCTAACAATCCCGTCCTCCCGACTTAGATGAAAATAAATAAAGCCGTCTGGAGCGGATGCTTTCAATGCCGAGCTCTTTAAAGCAGCTGAAAATAAGTTGGTTAGGAGTATTCACCAACTTATCTGTAAGATATGATCGGAAGAAAGCATGCCCGATGAATGGAACCTCAGTATTGTTTGCCCGATCCTGAAAAAAGGGGAACCTCTAAACTGCACCAACTATAGAGGAATCAGTCGACTTAATATCGCCAACAAAATCTTCTCTGCCGTAATATGTGAACGTCTAAAGCGAATCGTCAACAAGATGATATGTGTTTATCAGTGTGGTTTTAGACCATGAAATTCCAGAGTTGATCAAATGTTTACACTACGGCATACCCCGGAAAAAAACCCAAGAACACCAAATCGACACCCACCATCTTTTCATCGATTTCAAGGCCGCATATAAAAGCATCTACAGGGACGAGCTGTACAGAACCATTTCTAGTTCTGGCATCCCTGCCAAACTCGTCCGTTTGTGCAGGATGAACATTGAGAATTCACGCTGCTCCCTAAAGGTTGGAAACAACTTAACAGAATCGTTCGATGTCAAGAAAGTTTTTAGATAAGGTGATGCGCTTTTTTTTAACATCGTGCGATTTTTTTTAACATCGTGCTTGCAAGAATAGTGCAGAGCTCACACGTCAACACTAAAGGCACTATCTTTCAAAAATCTGTCCAATTAATTACTGGCATATGCTGATGACATTGACATAATCGGAAGAACTCAGCGTGATGTCAATGGGGCTTTTGTGAGTATTGAGGCAGAGGCGGCAAAAATAGGTTTAACGGTTAATGAGGGCAAAACAAAGTACATGCTGTCGTCAAAAAAGGTACTACAACACCAACGTCTTAATCTTAACGTCACCATCGACAGACTTAACTTTGAGGTATTCAAGGATTTCGTCTAGCTAGGCTCCGCTATAAAAACAGAAAACAACACCTGCGCTGAGATCAAACTCAGAATAACTCTTGATAACCGCTGATTCTTTGTTCTAAGAAAGTAATTGAGTGGCAAAAGGACCAAAGTGTCGCTATATAAGACCCTTATCACCTTTGTCCTGCTTTACGGTGCAAAGCATGGACTATGACAAAACCGGATGAAAGAACCTTGGGTCGGTTCGACATAATAGTTCTTCGTGTCATCTACGGTCCCGTATGCATCGAAGGGAAGCGGAGGAGAAGATGAAACGACGAGCTGTACGGGCTGTATAGTGACGAAGACTTAGCCAGAAGGGTAAAAGCCCAACGACTAAGATGGACGGGTCACGTAGTGCGTATGGAAACCAACGCTTCGGCCGTTTGTTGGGTTAGGTGCTAGTTCACACAGGACTGTAGCGCCACCTTAAGTAAGTAAGTACTCGTAAGAAGACAAGAACAAAAGAACAGGCACCTCATGTCAAAAGTATAATCTTCTACACCAGGCAGTTATACGGAAACAAAGTCCCACTGCACTCTGCCATAATTTTGAAATGGAGGCTTTTGGAAATACCTTCGAAAAGTATTTTTCATTAAACGCAACTTGTACAGAAGCTGAAGATCGAGTCGAAATAAACATTCACAAGAATTGAGACGTGTCTTTTATTTCGTTCAAAAATATTTTCAGTGGCAGAGAACTTCGTAAGAGGTTGGTTACTAGTAACTCAATCGGAGAAGGTTTTGGTGATCTCTTGTGATTTTTTCTTAGATAAGGAAACGCAAATTACTTCCTTGATTACGAGTCGATGTAAATTCTCCAGTAGTTCGGTCATCCGTAATGCCTTAAGTGTGTGTAGCGTCGATTGCAATTTGGTCAAACTGGTTGATCTGAAGAGCTCCAAATTCCAAAATGATGTAATACAAAGAGTCACCCACTGAATTTTCAAAACTCCCTTTTTGCATATTTTGAGGTTATTATCTAGAAAATAGAATTTACTTAAAATCGCTATATCGAGGTAATCCGTTGTTAACTTAACATATAATCAACGAAAAACGGTATCCCGACTGTAGGTGCCTATGAACATAAGTAGCTTAGATCCTATGCACGTTAAAACGTCAAGAACTGCCAAAATTATGAATTCGAACAATTGATTGATTACAATAACTTCCAACCTTACATCGAACTGAAAAAAAGCTAAATCAAACAAATTTGCCGCAAGATACAATAATTATTCGCACTATAATAAATTACATTGACCTCTCCGCTCTCTTTGAATTACAATCAAATTTCAATGAACAATTGTTCCAAATTTTATTTCAAAGATATACGGTTTTTTTTTCGAATCAGTCACAATTATTATTCACAAATAGAACACAAATTCACTGAACACCGAAACAACAACAACAGTAACAACAATTCTCATATTAAAAGCAATCAAATGCAATTTCCCGCCAAAGTCCATACCACGGTTCAGTGTTTACATGAACCCATAGGTAGATACACTTAAATTGGACATTGGGAGACAATTATTGAAACCTTCATTTATGTAGATATATGCGAAGTTCACAATCCTATAGACAGCATCCATCTATCGCCCATCCAAACAACTGCAAAAATCCATATATTCTGCATTTCTGGCCGCGCAGCACAAATATCACAGAAAAAACATTCCGTCACGTTTTCCAAATTAACAAAATTGTTTCTACGTTTCGAACTGATCCAAGATCACCGCAGTCCACGCCACACAACATACTCATAGGTTACAGCTGGTGTGATTGGTGGACAATTGAATTGTTGTGTTGCCTAGGCCAATGTGTGTAGCTGCAATGTGCATAGCTTCACAAGGAGTCACCTTACATCGCTAGTCACCAGCACAGCATACCGACTACTCCTCCAAATAACCTTCTACCGTCATCATCGATCGAGGAGCTGAAGCACAGCGGCCGGCACGGTGCAACCTCGTTAGAGATGTGGTTAGGTTAGAGACGAACTTTTTTAAGTGTGTTTGGGATTTGTTGTTGTTGTTGATGATCTATCCTCTCTCTCTCTGTCTGTGTTCACATGACCAACAACGGTGTCTTCGTCATCATTGTCATAATCAGCGTCATCCCAAAGTCCACTTTGTAGATGATGCCATGGCTCTAGGTCTCTGAGATTCCTCGGAGCGAGGTCACAATCACAAGACCCCACATGCCATACACCGGCCACTGCGATCTTGTTATAGCCGTATGTTGCGTAGGTTCATCTATCTATCGACTATCGAACGGTCCTGATGAGCTTCCCGAATATATAAAATTGTGTATCTATTGGATTCATCCGAATTCCGCATAGCAGTAAGGCAGACGCAAACTCGAAAGCAGAGATGAAGGCACAGCATAAGGTCCGTTGTGTTTGGGTCATCACCTTTGGGGCCAATTTATTCAATCAACGAGCAAAAATTTGCTGTGTGCCAATTTTGAGCGCTCCTTTGGAATATATTGGTTAGTTGGTTGTTCGGTTGATGGTTTTGGTTAGTTGGTCTATGAACCTGAAATTAGAAGTCGAACTCATGCGAGCCTGCAGTTTGGAGGCTTAAATCGAATACTGTTGGCATTGAGGGTGCTGCTTGGTTTTAGCTATCACTAGAAATATGAAAACCTCAGCGAGCGCGGAAATATCTCAAATATTGTGGGCAGCTTATTAAATAAAAATAATTCTTCAGTGAACTGAAGATAAACGACTATACGACGAAGACGAAGACGATGACGACGCGATGCATTGCGGTGCGGTAATGTAGTTGGTTCACTCTGGGTGATGTAATCGGTCAATATTGCAGTGAGGCGACTTCAACGACGACGTCGATTATGATGACGATGACGCCTTCAACGCTAAGAGGCAGTGTGTTTTTCTAATTTGTTTTTTTTTTTTGTGTAAGGATTGGAAGTTGGGTCATGGAATTCTCTGGGGCTGTTAAAAAGATTTACGACTTGAATAGAGGTTATGGTACGTCTGAGATTACTTCATTGAAACGAATTGCTTTAGTAATTGGCAACGACTATAGAATAATCGAAATGACACCGTGAGCTATGCCTGATTGTTGTGTGGCTTCTATGCACGAGTATATTGAAGTGACATGAGGTTTGACAATTATTATTATAAAGGTATAGTAAAGTATTGAATGTACATTATTGTATTCGCTCTGGTACTGGACCTCAATTTTATTTTCTGTGAACCAATCAATTAGCTTTCAAAGCAAGTCTGGCCAAATACGTATAAAATTAATGGGTACTTACTGTTGCCAAACATTTTAAGGGTTTGTTTTAACTATGCATCAGTTGCAATGAGACAGTTCATAGCGGTTCCTTGAGCTGTCAATTTCCCTTTTTCTTAATTTTTCACAACCTTTAAATAAGAAAATATGGACACTGGACAGTTATAGCTTCGAAAATCTTGAAAGTCTTAATGACACCATTATCATTAGAGGTCGATGTGTTGTAACGCTACGTGTTAAACAGATGATACTACCGTGAAAAATCTGATGTGACGACCTTGGTTGGGGATCATTTGTTGGTTTTCGGTATAAAGTTAGTGTCATTTATTTTATAATCAGCGCAGGGAGAGAGGGTTTGAAAGGAAGGAAATGTTGGTGCACATTGGTTTTGAATTCCTGAATAATGCAATAACAGGCAATGATAGAGCGTAGTAAGTCATTCCACATTCGTGTAGTACGGCTAAAGAACGAATCTCTGTAATTGACAGTACGACCGAAGTTGGCCTATAGGGCATATTGATAAGCATCCCTAGAAGCGAGAGTATTGCGGTTGAACTGAGTCAAGAAACTTTACGACGATTTTCGATCGACGCAAATGATTCTATGATGGTATTATCACTAATCAGTCTAAATGCTCTACGTTAAATACTGTCCAAGAGGCTTAAGTGATTTACAGGAGCACCAGCCAAAATATGGGAGTTATACTCAATCTTTGGACGTATATCCATGAGTCTTGTAGATAAGAGCCAGACCTAACATTCCACGTGCATATCCTAAGTTCGTTGTCCTTAATTCGTTTGCGTAGGTTGTCAACAGTAAATCCGTCCGCATCCGAGGCCAGGACGTTGATCAAATCATTAGGTTGCACTTGTTCAAGCACATAATCAATGACATTCACAGCAGCTTAGTATGCTTTAATTTGTTGGGCTGGTCGAATATAACAACAAAGAACAAAACTTAGGGAGTGTAACCTTAGCTGGTACACCTTCAAATTCGATTGAAGTGGGAATACGGAGTAATGAACTGTCAAAATTACTGGTGATAGCTAAAAGCACACCACGACAGTGTGTATTACTTGCATATTCCACGACATGCATTCGATAGATGGAATATTCGTTAGTGAAGAGATCCGTACTAAGGATATCGAGTGTGAGGTTGGTTTCAGTAGGGGTAAAGATGTCATAAGGAAGGTTTTGGGAGCTATTAAACACGTTTTGGACCTTAACCCTCTTACATCTTGATAGTAAAGGCTGAGACATTTAGGTTTCGTGGTCTTCAGGTTAGGAGCGATAGCATGTTTTCATATTTGCACGGGATTTTTGGATATGAGATAATCGTTTCGAAGAGATGAAGGACCCGAAAGAGGTTAGGTCTTCTCTCACTTTATGAGGAGAAATTTTAAGACCATCATGAAAGAACAGCTCACACGACATCAGAAAAGTTGCGTTCATAGAGGATGGCGCTTCGTTTTACGATTAATCTTTTATGTACCGCATTCCCAAATTGTAATATCAGTCGTCTTCGCAATTTCAGCTGGCCACCTCGGAGCTGATATTTGCCACGTTAAATCTCATTTGTAGGAAATCGTGAAACACCAATGCTATCGAAATGTGTCCAATATCAATATCGTGACCTACGAAATTAACAACAAGGTGTTTTGGGCGACACAAATTTTTGGAGCTACAACATTTTTCTTAGAAAAATCCATTTAAGGCTTTTTTACCAAAAATTAAATCCTAAAAAGAACCTTAATTTCTTTTTCCTTTCATATTCAATACTGTTGTAGATGGAATGGTTTTTCAATTTCTAAAAATAACACCTTGGCTTATTACCAAAAAACAAAATCATTTCATATGACACGAAGGGAAAGTTATGAGTTTGGATCGAATCCCAACCTCTTTTTGAAGTTGGCACACTTCAAGTTTGTTCAAGATATCAAATAGTTTTAAAGTTCTTCACCAAAACAAACAGTTTGATGTGTCATCGTTTATACCCCAAGTTACATGGAATTGACTTTTTCAAAAATACTCGTAAAATCACGACACGAACCACGAACCAACGAAGATATCAAACATCTTAAACCATTAGTTTTTTATTCAATTGTGTCTCTTATCTTATCATCATTGGTTTCAAAGTTTTCTGAGGACATTGAACATAATTCCGTGAAAAAATGTCCGTTCTTCTTCTTCTTTGTTTCCTATTTTTGTATTCTCCCTGCAATCTTCCATACAACAAACTTTTATCTTAACTTTTAATACCACTTTGAATTCCTACGCATGAAAAAAAAGACAACACAAAAACTTTTGCTTTGAAAGACGAGAATATCGTGAAGTTGAAAAACTTTCCAGACACCTTCCCAGAGTTCTAGAGCTGCATCATTCTGCTGAAAAAAAAGAATGAACATAAAAACCTAAGTCAGCTCATTTAAAATACAAACAAGTTCAATCATTCTAAAAAGGGTCTTACTCTTAAAGCATGTTAGACTTCCGGTATTTAGAGACTCAGAAAAATTCGCTATTTGTTCTTGAAACAAAAAAATACCAGAAGAAATTTAAAAAGCAACAAACAAAAATATTTAAATAAACTAAAAGAAGAACTAACGACACAACCAAGACGACAAATAAAGGCAAACTTAAGCTTAAAAAAACGGAAATGCAAATCGATTTGTGTAAAGACTTGACTTGCATACCTATAGATACAAGTATATGTAGATATGTTTCTATCAAGTTATCATCATCGTAAAGTCATTGTCGTTGTTTGACTACAAATGTTCGAGCAATCGGTGACGGCGGCGGCAGCAGCGCAAACATGGTCCGTCGTCGCCACACCATGGACTCTAAAGTCTAAACCATCTCCATCAGAACCGCCACCACAATAGTTAGCCGTTCAGGCAGCCAAGTCAAGCCAGTCGAGTCGATTCTATACGGATGGACGTACCTACATAGAACTTCAACTTCAAACTCTTTTGCGTGCAATTCATTGCGGGTTGGTAATTATTACATGCATGCGACTAAGTATACGCAGTTCATATAATACGGAACGGATGCATATATTCTTCCATAGGAGGACGGGATGTGCGAGAGACGGAGAAAGGTCACAAGGAGGAAAAGCATCAATATTACTGTGGTGTCTTCTTAATACTAATGGAGCATTCTTTAAATACTTTTTTGATTGTCAGGTATTAGATGAGGATTTAGTCGTAAACTGTCATGTCCGTCAGTTTGTGAATACGCAAAATTACCAAACAAAGATAAATGTCAGCACGATAGAATTTTCCTCCTAACAGTTTGACAACAAACTTTTTTCAGTGGAAATGTAATGCAAGCTGTCAGTCCAGAACTTTTTGCCTAGGAGCTCGTAGAATATGTTTTTGGTGTAATCATATTTCTCTTTTCTCTTTTCTGTAGCGACATGCACACATATGAGGCTAATGTTGACAAATTGAGCCTAAAGAAATCCACACTTAAATAATTCCTTCATATTTTTTCCGTGTTTTATTTGTATGAACTGCTTTTCAGAAATTTTAAACTTAAACTGATTGTTCAGCTGTCTTCTATTAATTGACCTAATATTTAACATTCCAAGATCAGATCAGGAGTTCGTTGTTCTTATTTCGTTTTCTTGGTTCGTTATTGATAAATCCGTCCATATCAGAGGTTGGTTGGTGCTTCGCATCTAAGTATTTGTACGTGGTCAGGAAATCACCCGGACGGCACAACTCCTAACGTGAAGTGCCATATCCTTAGTAAAACTCCATGGAGGGGGAGCTGGATAAACCACTCCTTACAGGCCTGAGCTCCGAATATGTCTTAGCAGTTCTTTAAGATGTTCATTAATTAGTTCAACCTAACTGGAACTGTAGATGCAACCACTGGATAAAAGAAGAGGTGTTTAAGTCGAAACACCTATCCCCCTGTCTTGTTTGCTACTTCCAACAACCTTAAATCTGAGAATATTGAAACATCACTTCTCCAAAATATACAACAGCGATCACGAATCGAATTCTGCCGCAAGGTTGATATTTCCCGAAAAAATGTTCCGCCTACCCGACATTTACAAAGTGAAGATAGCTTTATCGCATCTGAAGTCCCTCAAAGCTTCTGGAGCTCACAGAACTGTGTAGCCATCTCCGTAAGAGATGATCGACAATTTAGGGCTGTTAGTGAGTTAGTGGAGACAGATTCTAATTACTTTAACGCAGCTTGGCTATCCGAGAAGATGCGTATATCATTAGTTGATATAACGTTTTCTCTAAGCCATGATAGTACTTCTTTTATAGCCAGGATTTCATCTTGGAAAACGCTACAATGATCGAGTAGACGAAAGGAGAGACTTAAGTTTAGTCTATTTGAGTATACGCCTTCACCAACCCCACCTTCGTTTTTGAACCGTCTGTATAAAAGTTTATAGGATCGTCGTTCGAAAATGATGTATTCTCCCAAGAAGACCTGGGAGAGGTATAGTCACTTTGAAGTAATTAAACTGAGGATAATGTATGGTGTAGTCAATATTACTGTTTATAGTTCTGAATGAGTTCAAAATAGTAGTGTGGCCAATTCCATTATCGATCCACAGAGAGGAGGCTTGAAACCGTATGGCTGTATTAGCAGCCGTTTGCTTGCTGAAAATGTCCAGCGGTATAAGATGGAACAGAAGATCAAGTGAGACGGAGGGGTTAGAGCGAAGTGCTCCTCCCATACACAGGCAGGCTGTTCTTTGGACTTTGCTGAGTTTATCGCGATTCGTCGCTATATCTAGCGCCGTCCACCATACCGCTACTCCATAAGTAAGGATCGGCCTTATGACCGTGATATATAGCCAGTGTGTAATGCGGGGCTGTAGGCCCCATTTATTACCAATGGCCTTTTTACAGGAGAACAGGGCTTCTGTGGCCTTGTTTATTCTCTCATGAATATTGGGTTTCCAACTTTATTTCTTATTTAAGTGGTACACCGTTTATGAGTTAGGGTCGATGAGTGGGACCATGTATTTCCTTGTAAAGAGGACAAGGTCGGTTTTTTGTGGGTTAACGCCTAGTCCACACCGATTTGCCCATCTGGTGAGTGTTTTGTAAGAGTTCTTTTAGTATATTGGGATGTTTACCCGTGACTGCAATAGCAACATCGTCCATAAGCAAACACTCTGTATCCCCCTCTTTCTAGAGTAATTAGTAATTCATTTATTACTAAGTTCCAGAGGAGAGGGGATAGGACACCACTTTGTGGCGTACCTCTGCTGACACCTAATTGTGCGGTAAAATCGCCCAGTTTTGAATTGATAATCAGCATATGATTAATCAATTCGCTGATCGACTTATCTACCTTCAGAGATGTCTATACACGTGCAATAGCAGATGTGTCGACTTTGTGTACTCTTTATGATGGAGGGAATATTCGATTGTACGTACTATACTGTGTAGAGCCGTTTCAACTGATTTCCCTTTGTTGTAGGCGTGTTGAGCCTTTGAAAGGAGGGACTTATCAATACTTGCCCTTAAGTGGATATCGATCAAACGTTCAAAAGTTTTGAGAAGGAATGATGATAAGCTGATAGGTCTTAGGTCTTTAGGGTTAACGTGGCTGGATTTTCCAGCTTTTGGATAAAAACGACTTTAGCTTGTCTCCAAGACATCGGGATGTATGCTTATTTAGGGCATCCCTTGAAGATGTTTTCTAGGATGGGTATTAGAAAACTTGCATTTTCTTGCAGTTCATCTGGAATTATACCATCCAATTCAGGTTTTACTAAACTATTTAACGTTCTCTTGTATATTGGCCAATTTGATATTTTTAGATTTCGAAAGATCGTTGGTTCATTTATAAAGTTAAATTGAATGTATCTATGACCAGAAAAGGAGTGATCTTTAGATACCTTCCAGTTCAAAATATTATTATTAATGAAGTCGGAGACAAGAGTTATATCTAAAACTTCTTGTCGATTTTTAGTAATAAAGGTTGGCTCTTTACCAATGTTACTTATTAGTAGGTTTGTGTTAGGAATATATTCGAAAAGGGACTCACCCCTGTCGTTTATATCCGTGCTACCCCACACTGTATATTGGGCGTTAGCATCACTTCCGATGATGAGGCCAATGTTGAGCCTTTGCGCTTCAGCTGTTAATCTCTCCAGGGTGTCACCCGGAAGAGGGCCAAGGTGGTCGTGGCCGAGATAGTAGATATACATTTAAGCTACGTGTTACTAATATGCAAGATCTGGGTTCATCCTCACCTGATGCATACAGCACGTAGTATTTTAGAGTCCTGATTTCTCGAACAATGGTAGGAGCTTCCACTGCTACTGGAGATACCAGGGATGCATCGTCTTCCAATGAAGGAAATGTGACCGATGCACCAGCTTCCTCAGCAGCCGTTTCTACTTGTATGGGTGGGGAGGGGGGAAGGGTTTGTGCCTCGGCCCCATCTTCGTCATGATAAACAGCTATAACTTTGAGGAAGTTAAGTACTTTGAAGGACTGCTATAAATTCAGACATCGACAAAAGCGCTGAAATCAAACGGAGAATGACTATTTCAAATCCGTGCTTTCATGGGCTTAGAAGGTAATTGAGAAGTAACGTCTTCTCTGAAACAACTATAAGGCGCTCAACCCTGTTCTCAATTATAGTAATGAGACTTTTTTTTAATTTTTATGATCACTCACTTTTCAATATTAAAAAGGTATGTATAATTTTTTAACTGTAAACAGTGATAGATTACAAATAATTTAAAAAACAGTGAATAGAAACACATTCCGAACTTCTATACCTAAGCGCAGTTTTGCAAAGTTCGTCAAGATTGACAGCATTCATTTCATTCAATAAACTTATCGCTTGATCTTCCGATAGAAAGTCTTTTCTGAATACATTCCTTCTAATTTTTTTGAGAATCAGGCATTTCCCCAAGAAGTGGACTATATCTTCTAGGTTGCACATATTACACTCTAGGGGTAGATCAGGTCTGTGTGGAATGAAATTTAAATCTATTAGTTCACTACGTAGTCTGACCATCATAGAAATCACACGGACATTATTGGAATCTTTAAAATAGTTATTCTCTTCAAGGTTATGATTTAGTCTGTTGTAAGTTTTTTGTACAAGGAATTAGACGCTTCAGCTCTACATTTCTCATCAACCTTAGAAATGACTTCATACAAGATATTTTTAACGGTTGTTAAATTCTCGATGGATAAATTAAAATTAATTTGACATTCCTCAGCAAGATCTTGCCACTCTCGATACCAACTGCTTTGATCTTGTATGGCTTCTATGGCCACTTTTTTCACGATTCGTGAGTCATTCATTTTAAAAACGTTAAGCAAGAAGTCCGTAGTACCCGTGGCATGATGGTTAGTGCGTTGGACTGTCATGCTAGAGGTCTTGGGTTCGATCCCTGCCTATGCCATCTAAAGTCTTTTCACGGGTACTGCCTCTTGCGAGGAATTGACAAATTCTCCAAGAGTAACTCTTGTCATGAAAAAGTGCTTTCTCAAAATTAGCCGTTCGGAGTCGGCATATAAACTGTAGGTCCCCTCAATTCCTGACAACATTACTCGCACACAGGAATGGTTGAGAGTTGTAAGTCACTAGGCCTTGGTTCTCAACGGACTGTAGCGCCACCCAAATTATTATTATGGAATACCATTCGAACCCTCTGCAATCTATTCATGAGTAAATTTTAAGTTTTCACTACCTTTCAACATCGACCTCCTACACGATTGACAGCACTGACCTAAGCCATAGTCCAAGAGTTCCATGCCAATTGTTCAGTTTACATATAAAACAACATATGCTTTGAATAGTTGATTACCAATTGGTCTCCCTGTGTGCTATTGCTATCGTTGTCTTTTAAATTAGCAACAAAACAAGGGTGGAGGTGCAGGGTTATTTGGTTTTTCCCATGAGATATGTAGAGGGGCCTAAGCCCGATGCCGTTTTTATATTCCTATTTATTTCCCTCTGGATGCCATGGCAATGATAGCATGATGCATAAAAGCCCTTCTTACATTGTAAAATGGTTTGTAAAGGAAGATACATAGGTAGAGGCAGGTCTATCATGTATCTTTGTTTTGTAAATTCTATAATATCAGCTTAACGGATCATTTTGCTTGTAGTCCCTTGCACATTACAACAATGATACTGATACACAACAAAATGATAGTATAATGTGGGGCCATACAAAGTTGATGCTATAGGGGCACTAATTACAGCATCCCTGGTTATTGTAGGGAATCTATAGTAGACCTATGTCTGTCTATGGGGGGAGTTTTAATTGCAAATTGATTTGGTCTTTTTTTCTCATCTTGTATACGTATTTTCCAGCCCTTTGCATTTTAATTATGGTGGTATTCGATTGGTTGATAGGAATTCTAATAAATGCCTATTTTATCCTTTGATATGAATAGGTTAGGCATAGAACTTGGGTGGTATAGAAATAAGCTTTTATTACTCCAATTAGAAATTACTCATGTACTTGATATATGTAGGTAAAAGTTTAATGCAATAATTTGTAATACGTGCGTATAAAAAAGTTGTTTGAATTGTTAAAAAGGCTTCTGATATTTTCGAACTATCCTATAATACTTCCGTAATGTTATACATACACACACACATCTAGTTAGGTTAGGTTAGGCTTTCATTTTATGCTATGGTTTGTGTTGGATATAGGGTCATGACTTTAGTTACAAGGGTTATAGAAAACTTTTAGAATGTACGTCAGTGCTCAGAATAAGTTGCAATTTTTTGAGATTTAAAGTGGATTTCAAGAATAGTATTAATGACCACAAAGGTAAAGTTTTGAAATTCAAACGTTTTTGGTAGAAGACTTTAGAAATTACGCAGTTAAAATGTTGGAATTTGAAATGTATAAGAGTTTATTGAAAATGAATATTAATTTTGTATTCCACTTTATTTAATACCAATGGGTGGTTAGTGCGTAGGACTGCCAAAGGTCTTGGGTTCAATGTCATTTAAAGTTTTTTTTCCGTGGATACTGCTTCTTGCGAGGAATTGACAAATCCTCCCAGAGTAATTGTAGGTCCCCTTTATCCCTGATAATACTCACACACAGGAATGATTGAGAGTTGTAAGTATATAGGCCCTAGTTATCTACAAGCTTTTTTCGATTTTCAAAAAATTTTAATTCAAAAGATTTAAAATTACTCTTCAAAGTAAAAAAAAAATTGGAAAATGTAAAACGCTTGTATTCAAAACATACAAATTAGACTAGAAGGTTGTTCCTAAAAGTTTGTACTCCGACAAAAAATTCAGCTGTTTTTTCTAAAGTACAAGAAATTCTGAAAACGTTAAAAAATAGAGCAAAATTAAAAAAAAAAGAATAACTTTTTTTTTGACAGGAGGAAATCTTTAAAAGACACTTGGCAGTTTTCGACACTAAGTAGTGTCGGACTCTTAACCACTACAACCACCTCTTCATCAGGACCAATCTTAAAGGATCGACTACAGATTTTTCTTTCCCAACTTTGTACAATCACTTTGGGGGAAGTTTAAACTTTTAATACTTTCCCATGTTTTTTTTAGACTAATCCTCTCTTACTCATAAGCTAATGAGTAGTACCCGTGGCATGATGGTAAGTGCGTTGGACTGTCATGCAAGGGGTCTTGGGTTCAATCCCTGCCTGTGCCATCTTAATTTAAAAAAATTAATTTTCGCGGGTACTGCCTCTTGCGAGGAATTGACAAATCCTTCAAGAGTAATTCTTGTCATGAAAAAGTGCTTTCTCAAACTAGCCGTTCGGATTCGGCCTAAAATTGTAGGTCCCTTCCATTCCTGACAACAGTACTCGCACACAGGAATGGTTGAGAGTTGTAAGTCACTAGGCCCTGGTTCACAACGGACTGTTGCGCCACCCCATTTGATTTTGATAAGCTAATGAGATTTGGTTCTTCTTAATCTCCGAACATGGTTTCTTATATTCAAGACGGACTCCATTTCATAATTAGTATGACTTTGCAGTCTCTGGTTGTGCGATACAGTGTATTTTTTAACAACTTCTGTAACCATTTCTATTTGTAAGTCACGATGTAGATCGGTATTTCTTATGTACCGAGGTGCATTAACTATTATACGAAGGACTTTGTTTTGGAATTTTTGGATGATTTCGGTATTTGTTTTCTTTGTACAGCCCCATAATTGGATGCCATAGGTCCAAACAGGCGTTAGTACTTGATTATACAGCATTATTTTGTTTTCGATTGATAAATCAGAGTTGTTACCAAGTAACCAGTACATTTTTCTATATTTCAAGTTTAGTTCTTCTCTTTTCTTTTTAATGTGCTCTTTCCACTTAAGCTTTGCATCCAAAGCCATTCCAAGGTATTTGGCCGCATTGGCGTAAGGTACAGCTTGATTATTAATGATTATTGGAATATTGTTTATCTTTTTTTTTGAAAAGTTTATATGTAAAGATTTTGTTTCATTGAGTTTGATACGCCATTTTTCGGTCCAAGCTCTCACTGTGTCGACGGCATTTTGAAGTTTTACTGCTGCCTTAGAGACACATTTCTCGGGTACCAAAATTGCGGTATCATCTTCAAAAGTAGCCGTTATGGAGTGATTACCAACTTTAATATCCCTTGTGTATAGTAAATACAGGATAGGACCTAGGACACTTCCTTGTGGTTCACCGGCTTCTATTTTCTTCAATGCCGAATCGTTCTGAGAAGTACATTTTAATATTTCAAAGTAATGCCTGGGAAGATCCCTTTGCAGTTTTTACTCAAGTCTCTCATGCCAAACCTTGTCAAAAGCTTGAGCAACATCTAAGAAAATAGCTGAACATACTTGTTTTTCTTCTAATGCTTTTTTTTATTACATCCGATATTCTATGAACTTGGTCTATCGTGGAATGTTTATTTCTAAAGCAAAACTGATGGTTTGGGATTAACCTTCTTTCTTCTATGATTTTGCTAAGTCGCTTCAGAAGCAGTTTTTCAAAAACTTTTGCCATAATTGGTATAAGCGATATTGGTCTGTAAGCCGTCACTTCTGTATTAGGTTTACCTTGCTTTGGTATGAAAATTACTTCAGCAATTTTCCAATGGTGCGGGACATACCGGTGCTTAAGGCATGCATTTATTATATATTGGAGTTTCATGAAGGCTTTCAATGGCGTTTGTTTCATAATCTGAGCAGTAATTAGATCGTAACGTGGTGATTTTTTATTTGATACTACATGTAAACACATACTTTTTATTTCTTTAAGACTTATCAATAAACTGTAAGCTTTTTTCAGCCGCGTTTGATGAGTATGGCTAAAAAACATTCGCAAGATGTTCAGCAAAATGGTTAGCTTTTTTTCGGGTTACCGATCCATTTCCCATCTTGAGTTTTCAAGGGCGAGTTTTGTAATTGCGTTTTTTTTAGGCTCTTGGCTGCTTTCCATAGCGAAAAATTCGGTGAAGCATTAGTCGTTAAATTCCTTATTAATGTACTGAGTGAATCATTTTTAAATTTGTAAATTTGTTTTTTAAGATTGTTGCTTATACGGTTAAACGTTGTTTTATTGTCTGCAAATCTAGTATTTTGCCATTTTCTTCGAGCTCTTCTTTGCTCTAATATCAACTCTCTTATCTCTAAGGGATATTTTATTTTATTTTGTCTTCTATTAAAAAATGTTGGAGTACTTTCTTCAGCGACCTGTTGCACAGCAGCAATAAATTGTTATACTTCAATTTGGTCGATTGTATCCATGGGAGATCTAAAATTTATAAAACTTAATAGCCTTTCTCTAAAATCACTCCAGTTTGTTTTCTTATTAACAAGCTTTGGATTACATTTTTCTAGTACTTCCGATTTACTTAGTGATAGAATCACTGGAGTATGATCTGATGACAGGTCATAATTACCTTCGACACTAATGTGATTTCGTTTGATTACTTTAGCTACTAAAAAGTCAAAAACGTCTGGTATTTTGTTAGTATCGTAAGGCCAGTAAGTTGGCGACCTATAGGAATAGAATTCGCATTTGTATTTACGGCCTGCTTGGAAAAGTCTTTTGCCTTTTGTTGATATAAGTCTTGAACCCCAATGGGTGTGTTTCGCATTGAAGTCTTCACCAACAAGAAAGTTATGCCCAAGAAGATTGAATAGATCTGTATAGTCATCTTCTGTCGGGGAGCGCCTTGGTGGGCAGTATATAGCTGCTAAACTTAAACTCTTTCTTTTTCATACCAATACTTATAGTTGTTACTTGCATATTTTCACTAGTAAACTTAAAACATTATGAAGTAACCATACTTCATAATGTTTTAAGTTTTTTTTATAAGAATCGCCGATCCAGCTCTTGCCTTGTCAGCTAGATGTGGAGCGTGGTAACATGGTAGTTTTCTATTACATTATCTAGACTTTGCTCATTGGAGAAATAAGTTTCGGACACCACTCAAATATCGATATGTTCTAGATCTAAAAAGATTTGTAATTCGGATGGATGAATGTTGTATAAGACCGTTTGCATTCCATGTAGCGATTTTAAGTGTTCTGTCCATCATTGTTTTTTAAGAGCGACTTTTTCGCTTATCTGTTTGATTTTCAAATCCTGTTTATCAATTCTTTGAAGAATAAGTTGTAGCATTTCTTTTAAGTCTCTTCATTCTTCCGCACAATCTGAAAAAAGGCGTTTGCACTGCGGAACAACTTTAGACTTTCGGAGTGGTTCAATTTTAAGAGCTATGCTCAAGATTGATCTTACTTTATAAATCTCCTCGAGACTTTGTTTGCTGTCAAAAGTAAGCATGAATAAAGGTAGTAACCTCTTACTTGTCATCGATTGTGCAGAGTTTTTAATTGTACGAAAAGGCTTCCAAGCCCTTGATACAGTCAATCTATTTATAAGAATGAGACAATTAAAAACTCTGCACAATCGATGACAAGTAAGAGGTTACTACCTTTATTCATGCTTACTTTTGACAGCACGAGGAATAAAGACCTCTGGCTACTACTAGTAACAGCTACCACATTATTCGCTTCTTTAGTTCCTGTAATCAACTCATTGTTATTTTCGGTTTTAGAGCTTTTCTGATTTCTTGAACAAGTCTCGGGACTAAGTTTAAGTGGTATGCTTATTTTCTTTTTCTCAGTTTCAAACAAGAGCTCTTCTTCATCAGTTTAATATTCGAGAATAACTTGAAAAAAAAAAATAGCATTTGTTCATCAGGCAAAACTCAAACCCTCCTACTTTTCAACCACCGATTTTAGTTTTACCTCTCTTTTTCAATGTCATAGAATAGATGACCAATTATCAGCTGAAGACATTTCTCGAATGCCAATATTTTTTAATGGCAGTGTGGCTTTCTTGCAGGAATTGTTCCCCTGGTGATTCCACGGTTTATCTTCGCGAGCAGAGAAACAACATCATGATTTAAGAAAAAGTGAGATTATTGCACATGATATTTTAAAAGCATTTAACAGATTTTGTCATAAAGCTTTCTTATCGCAAACGCTTATCTTTAGTTTTAATGAAGCCCTTCAAGGAACTGATTTTTGGTATTTCTGAGACGAGTAAAAAATGTTTCTCTCTTTCTGATCTGGTTACAATTTACAAAACGTATTTACGTATTGAATGTAACTAACACTTCTAGGCTTGTAACTCCAACATCGTCGTAGAGTTTCTTTCTAGACACTTTTTTACCGATATCTTAATGGGCTCATTATTGCATTAATCCCTTAGATCAATTTAACCTTAATACTCGTCCTTCTATAAATGCCCATCAGTTTTCCCTTGAACCCAACTTCGGCTGTATTATAAAGTAAAGAGATTCGTTCTTTTGGTGTACCATGCGAATGTGGAACACGCTATCTTTCCCTGTTATTGCAATTTTCAAAAACTCAAAACCAAGTCCTGTGTCTTTGGCGTGTTATTGGCATACAAAACCCTTTGAGTATGCGCAAATTATTAAATAAAAACATGTGCAACTTTACGTCTAAAGATAAAGTGAAACTTCCATTTTTTGACTAGTGATCAAATAGCATCTCTAATAATGTTCAACAAGACACACTCACACCCAACTTCAGTCCCACTATCAAATACAGAGAAAAGTTCCTTAGCCGTACTGCGTAAATGTGGAATGCCGTAATATTCTCTCTTTTTATGGCAATGCAATTTTTAATAAAGCTGCTGCAGCTGACGGTAGTACCCGTGGCATGATGGTTAGTGCGTTGGACTGTCAAGCAAGGGGTCTTGGGTTCAATCCCTGCCTGTGCCACCTTAATTTAAAAAAAATTAATTTTCGCGGGTACTGCCTCTTGCGAGGAATTGACAAATCCTTCAAGAGTAATTCTTGTCATGAAAAAGTGCTTTCTCAAACTAGCAGTTCAGATTCGGCCTAAAATTGTAGGTCCCTTCCATTCCTGACAACAGTACTCGCACACAGGAACAGGAATGGTTGAGAGTTGTAAGCCACTAGGCCCTGGTTCACAACGGACTGTTGCGCCACCCCATTTGATTTGCTGGAGCTGACGGCATCGCTGCCGAATTATTTTCAAAGCAACAGGCGATGACTTGGTGGTGAGAGATCCTCTCTGCCGTATTATGTGAACGTCTGAAGCCGTTCGTAAACAGCTGATAGGTCCTTATCAGTGTGACTTCAGACCAGGAAAGTCCACTATCGATCAAATATTCACACTATGGCAGATCTTGGGAAATACCCAGGAGCTTCAAATTGATACCAACCATCTGTTTATCGATTCTAAAGCCGCGTATGACAGCATCCATAGGGAAGAGCTCTACAGACCAATGGCATCCCTGTCAAACTTATCCGTTTTTGCTGAATGACGTAGGAGAATGCAAGATGCTCTATAAAATTCGTAAAAGATCTCACCGATACATTTGATGTCAAGAAAGGTTTTAGACAAGGCGATGCACTGTGATGCGATTTCTTCAATATCGTCCTGGAAAGGTCCATCCAATTACTCGGATACGTAGATGATATTGACGTAATTGGAAGATCAAAGCGTGATGTCAGTGGAGCTTTTTTGAGCATTGCGACGGAAGCGAAAAGATGGGTTTAGTGAAAAAGGACGTCTTGGACAAAACGTCACCATGGACAGCTATAACTTTGAGGTAGTTAAGGACTTTGTCCTTGCTTCTTTGGACCAAGAAGGCAGTTGAGTAGTAAAGTCCTCTCTCGAGCATCTAAAATCACCATCTATGAGACACTCATCATCCCGTTTCTCATTTATGGCGCTGAGGCCTGTACCCTGTCAAAGAAAGATGAGAGCGTCTTAGGATGCTTCGATAGAAAAATTCTTCGGTGATTTTTGGTCCCGTACGCATAGATGGAGAATGGAGGAGAAGATATAACGAATAACTGTACGGGTTGTACAGCGTCACTACCTAGTTAGCAGAATTAAAGTCCAACGGCTTAGATGGCTGGGTCATGTAAAGCGAATGGACATCAACGCTCCAACCCGGAAGGTCTTCGAATCCAATCCCAAGGGACGGAGCAGTAGAGGAAGAAGGAGACTCAAGTGGTACATGCAAGTGGGTGAAGATCTGAACCAACTTGGCGTGCGAAACTAGAGACAATTAGCTAAGGACCGATCTGGCTTAAAACGCATGTTGGTTGAGGCCCAGGTCCGCCCCGAACTGTAGCGCCACCTTTAGTAAGTAAGTTCTTTCCAGGAATTTAAATTGCGTGCACATTAGAGGGTACCAAAGACCCCTTTAATGTATATTCCTAGCAAATATTATTCTCTAGTAGTGTTAGCGAAAAATGGGACTAAATTCCGTACATTTCGTACTCCATTACCTTAACTTGAAATCAGCCCAAAATTAAAAAGAACCTAACATAAGAACTACCGGATTTTAGAAAGGTATCGTACTATTAGGTTTATTTTAAATATTTCTTTTAAAAGGTTGAACATAATTATTACTAACTTGAACTTCCCATAGGAAGTTATTGTAATCGGCCCGATTTGTCAAATTGAAAATGTTGCCATTTCTCGACGTTTCAAAGTCCTTAGAGGCGAAATAAATGTTTTTTCGAAAGATGTCGTGAAAATATGTACGTTCGCTACGTTTTTTTGTCGTCCATAGCTCAAGGACCCTAAGAGCCCAAAAAATCCAATAAACGGTTTTTTTTATAAATCAAAAAAACTAGAAAAAAAATTGTTCATCTCAAAAATTTTGCAAATACAAATTGTTTTATCTCCAAAACAATTTTGTGCAACAAAAAATAACGCTTTCAACATCTTGTAAAATTAAAAAAAAATGAATTTGACAGTTTTTTTATAAAAAAATAAAAACATAGAAAAACACTACTCAAAGTTGGTAAAATTTGAATTTCGACTCAAATATTTTTTCAAAAATTCGAGATTATGGATTTCAATTAATTTTAACTTATAAAAAATATTGTTTTTTATTTTGAAATAAAATCGAATTGACAGTTTTTTTTTAACAAAAAATAAAAACAATACTTAAACTTGGTGAAAATGTATTTTCGACTTTAATAGATTTTCAAAAATTAAAAACATTGTCTTCAAACTTTTTTTATTTCATAGAAAATATTATTTTCAATATTCAGTAGTTTTTTTTATAAAAATCCAACAGTCCGTTTTTTCTTAAAAAAAAATGAAAACTAAAAAAATAGTATCTACGCAAATTTAGTAAAAATTGATGTTCGGTTCTTGATATTTCTCAAATTTATCTCATTCATCCAGAGGAAGTTATCAGTGTGGGTCGCATCCCAGCCCCTTTTTTTGTTTTTGATTAAAACAATAATAGTAACCAACTGTTTAAATTCCCTCTGTTTCTTTATTTAAAAGCAACAAACGCAACTTAAGCCCGAATTCACAAAATTATGTATATAAATAAACTTCAATTAAAAAAATAAGACATTTAACCTAAAGACCAACAAATTCTTGTGGCTGATGTGTTCCCAATATACATACCTCAAGCTCTTACAATACAATCCAATCCCCACATAACCTAATGCAGCATTGTTTGATATTTTAGCTGCCACTCCAGTCAAAATCAAAACAACATTCTTCCTCTATAAATCTCAATGTGTAGACAAACAAGCTTGTCAGCGCATACCATAAGTAATTTTTCAAAACACATCTCCAAAAATCAAATTCCTTGCCATGAATTTAAACAATTTTTTTCAACTTATAAATAGGTTCTCGTACATTTTGTTAGATACTCATAAGTACTCAACTCACCTTAGGTTGAAAAAAAAATGAATTTTCGAACAAATTTTAGTTCATACTTAGGTAACGTTTCTTATGGGAAGGAAACATGACCGGGCCGACCCACTATGTCGCCTCGATGATGGCCGGCCTGCCTTCAAAAGTATTTTAATGTGAATGTCCGTTGCATCTTGCATAATGTCGCTATAGCCATCGTTAACATCACTGTCACCACCGCCGCCGCTCGCCATCGCGCCATTTCGGCCATATGAAGTTTCAAAAAGATTCCGTGGGCGGATGTGCGATATTCATAAACATACATTTGAATAAGAGAAGACGTATGATAATTAATAACCGACAACGTGCGCCTATCATACAAATTAGGCATCTAGCACTCAGCACCTCGGTCTTTGGTATAGAAAAAGAAGAAGAAGAAGCAAACCACTGACACTGGCCTAACCTAGCCTGGTTGCATATGGCTAGAACAGTAGACATGATGACATGAAAAGTTGGACAAATTAAAAAAAAAGAAAAAAAAGAAGAATCTTCAAAGTCAGTTCATTATTTTTGGACATGTATTTCAAATGAGAACACACTGTTTTTTCATTTTAAAAATTCTCAGGGTTAGCTGCCCTAAAATGTTTCCCCCACGATGCAAATTTTATCTAAACTTGATGGTGACAATTAGAGTATGCTAAAGTAAAACTTACATCTCAAACATCCCACTGTTGTCCTGCATTCATACAAAATTGATCGCTCACACAAAATTGTCCGCGACAGGTGATTTGTCTGCTTGAGTCGGCACTAAAATGAGCTGCGCACTATACGACCGACGACGCGACGCGACGTTCGCCATACGGTATGGGTGGGTTTTTCGGTCTTCTAGAGACCCAGGCCAGGCCAGAGATATACCGTTGCTCTTTAGACACTGTGTTGCGTTGTGCTGGTTTTGGAAGAAGTTTTGTTTTTTCATTTTTTGAATGAACTTATTCCAAATGTGGATCTTTTAAGTGCGGTGTGTAGATCACTTTGACGGGCGAGTGGAAGAGCATCATCAAATAAAGCGTGAATGGAGGTCGGTATGGTAGATGTATAGCCAAAAAAGTTCACTGAACCGACAATGAACGACGAAGACCACTTTACAGATCTAACCACATTACTCTGTGGCTGCATTCGGGTTGATATATGGGAGCGATCGTGGTTTGATCTTGCTCATGGAAATGGTGGCATCGGCATCGGAATTGGTGGAGTGCATGTTAAGTGTGCAGAAAAGAGCAGTCACGCGCCTCATTGTTGTTTGCGACGACCAACCCGACAACGGAAGA
This sequence comes from Eupeodes corollae, assembly GCF_945859685.1. Classification (NCBI taxonomy): domain Eukaryota; kingdom Metazoa; phylum Arthropoda; class Insecta; order Diptera; family Syrphidae; genus Eupeodes; species Eupeodes corollae. Next base: position 41,779,638 of record NC_079149.1, read on the forward strand.
CGATATTTCTGTTGTTGTATTCGATATGGTGATGATATTGTTGGAAATGTTTATTTTGGCCGAAGATGGATTATACTCTGAGGAGGGGCTTTTTGTGTGTAGTATTTACGCTACCAACCGACTGACAGATACTGGCCAAAAAGACACGATGACAACGCATAATGTATAGATTCAGAGTGCATTTGGAACAAGTTGAGATCGCTTTGGTCGATATGAGTGTGCGAAATACGGAAACACAACTTCGTCGTCGCTTCTCACATTGTCATAGTTCTTTGTTTTTGTTCAGTCAGCGTCACTTCTTGGCTAAGATAAGAGAGATAATTGGCTAAGTCAAATCAATCGGTTCAAAAAGTTAATTGTGGTGAACTTGATGCAGTAGTTGCAAACATATGGGTAGGGTACGGTATACCCTGAAAAACAGCTTCTAAGATAGGAGAATGGACATTTAATAAGGTTATGGGGAATGGCGTAATGTCAAGTTCATCAGTGAAAATGTAATAAATATTTCTAAAGAGCATGTAAATTTAAAGATTAACATGACCTTTTTAAATTATTTAATAATGTAGCTTTTCAAAGGTCGAAGCTTGCATGTGAGGGAAGTTCTAGAAGAAAAACTTTACTATAGTTTGTTATTTAGAAAATGTCTTTAACAACAGATCCATATAAGAAACTCTAAAGTAGTTTGTAACATTTTATAATTCATTCAAGCGTACCAAAGTTTTATATCATTGAAGTTTCTCTGGGCAACTCATCAGAACGTGACTATAGAAATTCTGAAACCTCATGCAGTGCTCAACCTTTGCCTAATTCTAACAATTCAAGGCCTACCTTGAAATTCAATATCTCCCTGGATATTTAACGATATTTGACAAGACCCCCTTTGGAATCTCAATGTCTTCCTTAATTTTTTAAGACCTCCCTGGGAAGTTGAAGATATGCATATGTTGAAATTTAAGGACCTCACTACAGGTATATTTCACCCTTCCTAGCAATCTTAAGGAATCCCTTTATATTTCGGAATTTCCCTTATTTTCGCAAGGCCTCCTTTGAAATTTGGAGACCAACCTTATTTTTGCAAAACCTCCCCTGAATTTTAAAGACCTCCTTTAATTGGGCAATAAATAAAAAATAAATTGCGTGGCGCAACAGTCTGTTGAGAACTAGGGCCTAATGACTTACAATTCTCAACCATTCCTGTGTGCTAGTACTGTTATCAGGGATGGAGGGGACCTACAGTTTTAAGCCGAATCCGAACGGCTAAGTTGAGAAAGCAATTTTCATGACAAGAATTACTCTTGGATAATTTGTCAATTCCGATGGCATAGGCGTGATCGAACCCAAGACCTCTGGCATGATAGCCGAAAGCACTAACCGTCATGGCACGAGTATCACTTTAATAGGTCAATACTTCCCTTGAAATCAGAAGCCCTCTCTATTTATTCCCAGACTTCCCTTAAAATGTCGGTATCTACCTTATTTTTTATTATCTACCTTAATTTGGTAAGAAGTACCTTGAATATTCAAGGCCTTCCTTAATTTGTCAAGACTTTGCTAGATATTTTAAGGACTCCCTTCATTTTAAAAGGCCTCCCTAGATGTTTCAAAACCTTCCTTGAATTTTTGGGACCTTATTAGATATTACAAAACTTGCATTAAAATTTCTGAACCTATCCAATTTTTTCAAGTGCTCTCCTAATTTTTCAAGATATCCATTGAATTTTTGGGACCTCTCTTGAAACCTCAAGACCTTTTTAGATATTTCAAGACCTCTTTTTAAATCTTAAGATCTCCTTTATTTCTTCAAGCCCTTTATTAAATTTTCGGGGAATATCTTATTTTTTTGAAAGGCCTTCGTTGAGATTTTGGACCTCTTTTATTTTTTTTTAAACTTCGCTAGGTATTTGATAACCATCCTTGAAAACTCTAGTCCTCCTTTAATATTTCAAGGCCTCCCTTGAAATTTCGGAGCATCCTTATATTTTTAAAGAACTCCTTCGGAATTTGAACACCTCTCTTAATTTTGCAAGACCTACCTTTATATTTCAAGACCTCCCCAGAAGTCCTTAGATATTTCGAGACCTCCCTGGACCTCACTACAGGTATGTATATTATTTTGCTAAGCCTTCTTTGAAATTTCGAGAACTACCTTATTTTTTTAAAACCTCCCCTGTATTGGCCAATACTTTCCCTGAAATCTGCAAACCTCCCTTTTTATTTCAAGACTTCCTTTAAAAAGTCGGTGCTTTCCTTATTTTTTAAGACCTCCCTTAATTTTTTAAAAAGTACCTTGAATATTCAAGACCATTCTTAATTTTTCAAGACATCCCCTAAATTTTTGGGACCTTTTTGGAAATTACAAGATTACAGATATTGCAAGGCCTTGTTTGAAATCTTAAGATCTCTTTTATTTTTTCAAGAATTTAATTGAATTTTCGGGCATATTTTACTTTTTTCGTTGAGATTTTGGATCTCTTTTATTTTTTTAAAACTTCCCTAGATATTTGATAACAATTCCTGAAATCTCTAGTCCTCCTTTAATATTTCATTTCAAGACCTCCTTTTAAATTTCGGAGCATCCCTATGTTTTGAAGAACTCCTTCGGAATTTCAACACCTCTCTTAATTTTGCCAGACCTACCTTTATATTTCAAGACCTCCCCAGATATTTTAAGATCTCCCTTTACATAAATCTCCAGACCTATTTAGATATTTCAATATAAGCAAACTTTTATTGAAATTTGGGGACCTCAATACAGGTATGTATTTTATTTCTCCAAAGCCTCCTTTGAAATTTGAGACATACCTTATTTTTTTAAAAACCCCCCTGTATTTTTAAGACCTCCTTTAATTGGTCAATACTTTCCTTGAAATCTGCAAACCTCCCTTTTTATTTCAAGACTTCCCTTAAAATGTCGGTACTTTCCTTATTTTTTTAAGACCTCTCTTAATTTTTTAAAAAAACCTTGAATATTCAAGCACATTCTTAATTTTTCAAAACTTCCCTAGACATTTCAAGAACTCCCTTAATTTTAAAAGTCCTCCTTAGAAATCTCAAAACCTTCCTTAAAATTTTTTGACCACACTAGATATTTTAAAACCTGCGTTGAAATTTCGGAACCTCGCCTATTTTTTCAAGGGCTCTACTAATTTTTCAAGTCATCCCTTGAATTTTCGGGACCTTTTTTGAAATTACAAGACCTTTTCAGATATTTCAAGGTCTTGTTTGAAATCTTAAGATCTCTTTTATTTTTTGATTCAATTTTCGGGGCATATCTTACCTTTTAAAGACCTTCGTTGAGATTTCGGACCTCTTTTATTTTTTTAAAACCTCCCTAGATATTTGATAACAATCCCTCCTTTAATATTTCAAGACCTCCTTTTAAATTTCAGAGCATCCCCATATTTTTAAAGAACTCCTTCGGAATTTCAACCCCTGTTTTAATTTAGCAAGACATACCTTTATATTTCAATACCTCCCCAGATATTTTAGGATCGCCCTTTAAATTTCCAGATCTCCTTAGATATTTCGAAACCTCCCTGAATATAAGGAAACTTTCGTTGAAAATTCGGGACCTCCCTTGAAATTTCGGGAACTTGGAGTCTTCAGACCTTCCTTTGAAATTTTAAGACCTCTGTTTGTATCTCCAGACCACTCCTGATCTTTTTAAAGCTCTTTTAAAATCTCAAGGCCTTTCTTTGATAATTCTTTTATTGCAATAATGCCTAACGGTGTTTTAGTTTTAAAAACTGTTTTCGTTTTAAATTTCATAATATATAGAATAGAAATTAAAGTAGATATAGAATAAAATCAAATAGAGTATGGGCCTGTAATTTTTTTCAAATTTTTATAGTAAGTTATAAAATACAGCTTTCTTACATTGAGCTATGAAATGGATACTTTTGATGGTTCTTGAGTAATGTAGAATAAGAAAGATATCGCAGGGTCATAACACGTTCGAAAACGTACAAATTTTCAATTGGGCAAATGATAAGTCGAATAAAAATATGACCAATCATTCTTATGTCTGATGATTTGCTGTCCTGACGAAAGAAAGAATTCAGCTTTAATATCATGCAAAGACTAATATTGTGAAATCCTGAACTTAGAGTACACATTAAAGAAAAAAATATACCCACTTTTATGCTTCCAAATAAAATACATTCTTAATTTGAATTCCTTATTTATTAATAACAATTTTAACATATTTGATGAAATCTCAAGTCATCTCGTTTCCTTAAATACAATATTAACCAGTCTCCAACTTTATGCTACTTAAACAATTTTTCCCCTCGAACATGTTCGATCCAAAAAGAAGAAAATAAAACAACATTTAATTCGCAAACTGTTATAATCGAGTGTATTTCTGCGTTTACAATTCAACCAGTTAACAGAAATACAAAATAAAATAGCTCCAGACACCATCGTCGCTACAAGAATAAATCCAAACTCAAGCCACCACAGTTCATCAAACCCGCACAAGCCCATAGGATTGATGTTAGGCTTTGCTGTGTACATGTGGTTCAAAACCAGCACAACGTAAGTGAGGTAATGCAATATAACAGCAACCAAGTCAAGAGTCTTATACCAACAAGAACAACCAGCATCACTCATCACTTCAGCAGAAGCACCAGGAGCAGGAGCAGCAGAGGCTTGCTCTGCTTATTTCAATCGTTTCCAGATTCCAGTCAGTAACCATGTCCATGTACATCGCGTCGCGGATTCGGATTTGGATACAGATTCAGATTCTATGACCATCGCATCGCCTTAGCCATATCGTTGCGTCGTCGTCGTCGTCGTTGTCGTCCCACACATTGCATCCTTCAAGCTGCAAACTGCAACAAGCCTCACTAAAGCTGGCAGCATCACAATGCAATGTTTTGCACTCATTTTCCCATTTTCTCGTTGTTACTGACGTGTTGTAATTTTTGTTGGAGTTTTTTTTTTTTTCGTGTTTTTATCTGTTTTTCGTTTCCCTTTTTATTCTCCTTTAGCCAAAATGAAATTATTTCATTTTCTATCTTTTTTTTTTCTTCGTTGCACATCTTGTTCGTGTTTCGGTTTTTTTGTTGTTGCTCTTTTTTGTGACTCTATTTTCCCGGGTGCTGCAACTCTGCTGGCGTTGTTGTGGCAAAACCGGCTTTTTAAATACTCTCGAACTCAAACACCCCCAATATGAGCCTTCGATGGTATTACCAATATTCCAATACCACTTGACACTTAACACTCATACAAGTGCAAATTCTGTTCAAGAATACAATAAAAGCCCATAACAATCCGATAAAAGAGGAAAACAAAAAAAGAGCGAAAAGAGTTTGAGCATACGTACGTAAAGACACAACACAAACAAATAAAAAAACTTAAAGGGTACAACAAGAGTTTGTACGTTGTTGTTGTTGTTGGGGAGACTTAGACTGACGAAGAAGAGCGACGGACGGGATACTGATGGGGAGATGTAGTAAAGCAGAAGTTGTGTTGATTTCCCCTGACTGCCTGTTGTATGTTGATTGAAATCGAAACACAAACATTCGCCCACCTCCTCAACTTGGTGGAGAATAAAGTGGAGACTTTAGCATAAGGACGTAAGAGTTGCCATTTAGCATTTGTACGATATATGGAGTAAGAAAAATATATTTACTTATAGTATTTTTAATTTCCCATAGGAAGTTATTGTAATGGGTCCGATTTGTCAAATCGAAAATTTTGACATTTCTCGACTTTTCAAGGTCTCTAGAGTCGAAATAAAAGATTTTTGGAAAGATATCTGTGCGTGAGCTTGTACGTACGTTCGCTACGTTTTTTCGTCGTCCACAGATCAAGAACCAGAAGAGATATCGACTTCAAATAAATTTTGATATACAGATAATAGAACAAAAAGTTGCGGAAAGGGCTATCAATAAAATTGCGTGGGTGGTTTTTTATTACCATAGCAGTTTAAAAAAAATGAACATTTTGATTACCCTCAATATTTTACAAACCAAAAACGCTTGAGACTTGAATTAAATTTTAACATGATACCAAACCAGTATATTTTTTGAAAAAAATCCAGTTAATGGTTTTCTTATAAATCAAAAAAACTGAAAAAAGAACTTTTCAAGTTGAAAATTTTATGAATACAAAATTATTTTATCTCGAAACTAATAATTTTCAACAAAGAATAACGTTTTTAACATCTGGTAAGATTTAGTTTTTTTATAAAAAATAAAAACCTAAAAAAAAACATTACTTAAAGTTAGTAAAAATTGGATTTCGGCTCAAATATCTTTTCAAAAATTCGAGATAATGGTTCCCAACTAATTTTAACTTATAAGAAATATTGTCTTCAACATTCGGTACAATTTTTAAAAAATCAAATTGACAGTTTTTTTTACAAAAAATTAATACAAGTTGGTAAAAATTGATTTTCGACTGAAATATCTTTTCAAAACTTTGAGATATTATCTTTAAAATACGTTTATCTTTTAAAAATATTGTTGTCAATCTTTTATTTAACGTCTCATCACCAGAAAGTTTATAGAGTAACTGGCTTTGATTTGCCTACACGGGCAGCCATACGCTCATCAAAACGTTTCTTGGCTTCCACACCGGACAAGTTACCTTTGCATGAGAACTTTTAGTTTGTCAAGAACTTTTGATCTATACCCAAGGTTGATTGATGGCGCTTGCGAATTGGTCTATTGATACCGTTGCGATGTGCCTTGCGGTTCTGGTTATGATTTGTGTGATTCTTTGGCTTGGCCATTTTTTTTATTCTATCAAAACTCCGGGTTTTTGGCATAGGCAGAGATTGAACCCAAGACCCCTTGCATGACAGTCCAACGCACTAACCATCACGCTACGGGTACTACATTGTTGTCAATTTTGAGTAGAATTTTGATAAAAATCGGATTGAAAGTTTTTTTTACAAAAAATAAAAATCTAAAAAAAGCAATACTAAAACTTGGTAAACATTTACTTTCGACTCAAAAATAGCCTTTCAGAAGTTAAAAATATTGTCTTAAGATTTTTTTTTTATTTTACAGAAAATATTGTTTTCAATATTCAGTAGTTTTTCTTATAAAAATAAAACAGCCCGTTTTTTCTTAAAAAAAATGAAAACTAAAAAAAATAGTACGCAAATATGGGAAAAATTGATGTTGAGTTCTTGACATCTTTTAAATTAATTTCATTCACCTAATTTGTAAAAATTTAAGAAATGCTACTAAAATTGGTAAACAAAAGTTTCCACTAAAAATTTAACACAACTATATTTCCAAACTAAACTATTTGTAAGAATAATTCAACTAACAACTTTCTTAACCCAACACGAAAACCTACAAACTTTTAAGCAATACGAATCGACGGATGGGATGGGAGTTTTCAGTGTGGGTCGCATCCCAGCCTCTTTGTGTCCAACGGGCTGTTGGATTTTTATAAAAAAAAACTACTGAATATAGAAAACTGTATTTTCTGTGATATAGAAAAAGTTTGAAGACAATATTTTTAATTTTTGAAAAGCCGAAAGTACATTTTTATCAAGTTTTAGTATTGCCTTTTTTTAGATTTTTATTTTTTTTTAAATTCATTAGATTTTCCTCAAAGTTGACAACAATATTTTTTAATAGATAAAAGTAGTTTAAAGCCAAAATCTCAAGGTTTTGAAAAAATTATTTGTTTCGAAAATCAATTTTTACTAAATTTTATTAATCATTTTGTTTAGGTTTTTATTTTTTTTGTAAAAAAAACTGTCAACTCGATTTTTCTCAAAATTTTATTGAATGCTGACAACAATATTTTTTTTTAAAAGATGAAAGTAGTTTAAAGCCAATATCTCAAGGTTTTGAAAATATATTTGAGTCGAAAATTTTTAACAACTTTTGTTTTTTTTTTTCAAGTTTTTATTTTTGGTAAAAAAACTGTCAATTCGATTTTTCTTAACATTGTACCGAATGTTGAAAACAATATTTTTTATAAGTTAAAATTAGTTGGGAGCCATTATCTCGAATTTTTGAAAATATAATTGAGCCGAAATCAGTTTTACGTTATTTTTCGTTGCATACAATTGTTTTGGAGATGAAATAATTTTTTATTTGTAAAATTTTAGAGTCGAGAAATTTTTATTTTAGTTTATTTTGATTTAGAAAAAACGGTTAATTGTTTTTCTTTTCCAAAAATATACTTGTTTCGTATCACGTTACAATATATTATATAAAATTTTATTTAAATCAAGTCTCTAGCGTTTTGGTTCTTGAGACATTTAGTGTTAACCAAAATGTTCACCTTTTTCTAAACTGCTGTGGTAAAAAACCACGCAATTTACTTGAGAGCCCATTCTGCGTCTTTCTGCTTAATTATCTGTATAACAAAATTTATTTAAAGTCGGTTCTTGAGCAATGGAATACGAAAAAATCGTAGCGAACGTACGGACATACGAATGTACGTACACACGCACGCCGAGACATCTCTCTATAAATCTTTTATTTCGACTCTAGAGACCTTGAAACGTCGAGAAATGTCAACACTTTCGATTTGACAAATCGGACCCATTACAATAATTTCATATGGGAAGTTAATAATGCGTATACGCCCGAGTGTACAACAAACATTTTGTGTCGTTTTATTTTTAAATATTTAAATAAAGAGTTTATGTTTTTTTGATTTTTTAAAGTTATATGCATATTAAGGACAAAACAACAAAAAAAGGCCGTATCTCTCATACACTCCGAAAGGCCGATTCCTCGCAGGTTGGAAATGCCCAACGGACAAATATCCGACACACAAATGAATGCATTTTATTTGCAATGACATTGAATATTATTCATATTTATGGCAGTAAAAATACTAATATTTTATAGGCATACCACATTTCGTTCAATATTCTATTGTTAGTCGATATTCCAACGTGAATAAATTATGTAATACAATATTGTTAAAAAATGTCATTTACTAACTTTCGTTCTAAACAATGCCCGAAAATCATCAAAAGTCTCTGCGTTCATACTGAAAAACAAATCTCTAACTCAGACAGCTTTAAAAATCTTGATCTAGTTTCTTCTGCTCCCGTTTTTGTCTTATTTTTTACTAATTACAAACAGACTGAGATTCGTAAGCTCTTAGCGGTTTTTAGTGGTATTAAACATTACCAAGATTTTTTTTTAATGGGTAATCTAGTCGTTTTCTATTTATTTGAAGACAGAACTCAACGTTTCATAGATTTCTGAATATATGTTTACATTTTTTAAACACTATTTTATGTATCAACTAAACGGTGATTTTTTAAGAGCTTGAGAACTTTTTTTCCATGACATTTACTTTTTGAAGATAATTTCATTTAAATGTTGACCGCGGCTGCGTCTTAGGTGGTCCATTCGGAAAGTCCAATTTTGGGTAACTTTTTCGAGCATTTCGGCCGGAATAGCCCGAATTTCTTCGGAAATGTTGTCTTCCAAAGCTGGAATAGTTGCTGGCTTATTTGTGTAGACTTTAGACTTGACGTAGCCCCACAAAAAATAGTCTAAAGGCGTCAAATCGCATGATCTTGGTGGCCAACTTACCGGTCCATTCCTTGAGATGAATTGTTCTCCGAAGTTTTCCCTCAAAATGGCCATAGAATCGCGAGCTGTGTGGCATGTAGCGCCATCTTGTTGAAACCACATGTCAACCAAGTTCAGTTCTTCCATTTTTGGCAACAAAAAGTTTGTTAGCATTGAACGATAGCGATCGCCATTCACCGTAACGTTGCGTCCAACAGCATCTTTGAAAAAATACGGTCCAATGATTCCACCAGCGTACAAACCACACCAAACAGTGCATTTTTCGGGATGCATGGGCAGTTCTTGAACGGCTTCTGGTTGCTCTTCACTCCAAATGCGGCAATTTTGCTTATTTACGTAGCCATTCAACCAGAAATGAGCCTCATCGCTGAACAAAATTTGTCGATAAAAAAGCGGATTTTCTGCCAACTTTTCTAGGGCCCATTCACTGAAAATTCGACGTTGTGGCAGATCGTTCGGCTTCAGTTCTTGCACGAGCTGTATTTTATACGGTTTTACACCAAGATCTTTGCGTAAAATCTTCCATGTGGTCGAATAACACAAACCCAATTGCTGCGAACGGCGACGAATCGACATTTCACGGTCTTCAGCAACACTCTCAGAAACAGACGCAATATTCTCTTCTGTACGCACTGTACGCATTCGTGTGGTTGGTTTAATGTCCAATAAAGTAAACTGAGTGCGAAACTTGGTCACAATCGCATTAATTGTTTGCTCACTTGGTCGATCATGTAGACCATAAATCGGACGTAAAGCGCGAAACACATTTCGAACCGAACACTGATTTTGGTAATAAAATTCAATGATTTGCAAGCGTTGCTTGTTAATAAGTCTATTCATGATGAAATGTCAAAGCATACTGAGCATCTTTCTCTTTGACACCATGTCTGAAATCCCGCTATTTTACGTAATACGCCGTCAAAAATATTTTATAATTTATAAAATCAGAAATATTTGTTCTAACAATAAAATTATAATACATTGAGAATAATTTTTTTTACGAAAAACTATGTTTTTGTCATCTGAAAAAAACGAACAAAAGTGCATTATTTTTGACTTAAATATCTTTGAGTCTTTCCTTCCTTGGATACACTTTTACAAAATTTGACCTAGCTGCTCTATTGGGTTCAAGAAACCATGAAGAAACCACAACAATTATCGAACTTTTAAATTTTCTAAACAAAAAACAGTTTAAACTTTAAATATTTTTTTTTTTAAATTAAGTTATTGAAATAATAATTTGTCTTATAACAAATAAAAGTTTTTAAGGTTTTAAAATTTATCCCGTTTTTTGTTTTTGTTTTTTCTTTTTTTTTACTTTTAAATAAAGCAGTAGGATGAAACCTTGATTATTTGAAATCATTTTCGTGTCTTTGAAAAAGTGAGTATCAGTTAAAATTTGTATTAATGGCATTTTTCCATAAAAACAGATACAAATTTGACATTAAGAAATTGATGAGAAATAGAAAAGTTTTACAAACTTTTTTTGTAAATTTTAAAATTAAACTTGAATATTTTCTTCAGCCTGCTCTGTCCCTAAATTTTCCTTTAAAAAAAGAGTTTAAAATTATTTCCAGGATCTATACCTCAACATATCTTAAGAAATGTTTAATTCAAATAAATTAATTGAACTTATTTTTCCCCATCGTCTGAGTTCGTTAGCAGAAAAAAAGAAGAGTTATACGAGTATACTACTCAGATCCTAGAAAATGCTCTTATATAGGGTTTTATATTTCCATTTTCAACAAGTTCATATGTACTTACTAAAAAACCTAACTACATCTATCTACCTACGTATCTAACCTACCTGTATTTTTGTACTTCAACTATACCTTTACTGCAGATATATTAAGAAAAAAAAAAAACAATCTTATAACACTTCAAACTTCTTCCGTTCTTGGAGTTGGAGTTGGAGAGCAAAAGCCGGACTGCTGTTTCTGCTGCTATTGCTGGAGATAGCTGGTTCTTGTTCCATGATGGACCTGTATGTCCCATAACCATATCATGGTTATTGGAAACCGGTGTTGTTGGTCACCCAAACCAATGAAGTCAACATCTGTGATCCGCACTTAATGATGATGATGGTGATGCTGATGATGATGATGATGATATTGATGATGATGGGCGATTACAGGGCCACCACAAGCCTTATTTTTTTTTGTTTTGTATTCCTCTTTGAAATTTGTATTTCATACAAAATTCCTTCTATGCCTTTATTCCGTCCAATTTTGTTGTCGCTCTTTTTTTTCTATTCCATTTATCTCCACATTTTCGTCGTATTCGTTTATAGTGTATATGTGCGAGGACTGCAAATGATGGTGAGGAGAAGAGAACATAAGACACACAGAAAAATAAAATAAGTCTCCACAAATATCCATTTAACACATTGCCGTTAGTTGGATACGAATAGATACAAAAGTATCTATCTCTATGCAACTGGTAAACTCAAACTCTCAACACTCAACTCGACTACTTTTGCTTCTTCTATGCTTTGCTATGCTATGTTGTATAGCCTGCTGCTTGCTGTTTCTGTTGTTTCTGTTGCTTCTGCTGCTTTTGGTTTTAGCTGAAGATACTTTTTTGCTGTTGCATTGGCACTGGCACAAACACTCTACAGTCTACACTTCTACTCGTAACTCGTATATCCAATCCATCCATCGCCATCCTATCCTACTATACTACTACTAGTTGTGCCAGTCGATTGGGGCCTAACTCAGTCGAGCTTTTCCATTCGTCGGATGTGTACGCGTCGTTACGTTCGATACACAGAAAAGACCGGATAGTCAGTTGTCAGTCAGTCAGTCCAATCTACACTATAATATACACGTTAGTAATATTCAACTCATAAAAGATTTGAAGTTCTTGGGCGAATGCTAGATATACGAGTTTATAGTTTTGCTTTTTAAGAATCTTTCTTAGTAAAAGATACTTTTGTATCTCAGCCAGCAAAAAAATAAAATAAAAATAAAGTTAAGTTAGAGAGTTAGCGGGATCCGCATAGAATATTTGATATATATGAAAAAAGAATTCTCAACGGTATCCCATTACCGCATATGCAAGAGCAAGTGATTAGATAGATATTGTATCTTTTATATACAAATTTCTATATCTTTTTGAATACAACAAATATACTAAGTGCTTGAAGGTTTAAATTGTTATATTTTTTGTGTGTGTTTTATTCATCATCTTAAAATTTTATTGTGTGAGCGGAAAACATCACTTGTTATAAACCGGTTGAAAAAATATAAAGTACCTCCAACAATAACAACAACAGCAATTCAAATAAAAATAAAATTAATTGATCAAGTTGAGCTTGAGTTAAGTTAAGTTTGAATCCAGTGAGTTTTGATGTGATGCCTGTGCTCTTATTCAAGGAGAAAGAAATTACTTACTTACTTTTTCTCTTTCGTATCCATTTATCCATCTTATAAGCCTGTCCTCTGGCCTGCCTTATATCTATATACAAAAGATATATCTGTGACTGTGACGAGAGAGAATTAAGAAAATATCTAAATTTTGCTTTTTTCATTATAAATCAAATAATAATAATAATAAATAAACAAAAATTCGTTTTTTTTTGTGCTTCGTTTTGTATCTATAGGTAGACTTCTTACCTACCTTCTATTTCACCGTTAATTCGCATCGTCTCGAATAATGTATGAAGTGGGAGATCAAAATTAGCACTCAAGTGAGCCATAAGATATACAAAATTCAACTCAGTGAATCAAACAACAACAAAAATCAAAATAAAAAAGATACAAAATTCAAAATAAAATAAAAATAATCAAACAAAAAAATAACGGATCGAAGAGAAAGAACGAATCGAAGAAAAGAAAACAGAAGACAAAAGTAATAAGATTGTCAAAATCGGTCACCTAAATTTTGGCTTGCCCCCAAATTATTATCACCGTTAAAGACATATTATAAATCTTCGACAAAATAAAACACAACTTACCTCAGCTCAGCTCATTGGGAAGCTCAGAGTATTTGGATGATATCGCCCTAACCTAACCACAACAACCATCGTTATCATCGAGTGCGACCTGACCATAGATTCTTTTCAATTTGCTTTCAAAGGTACGTTTTCCAGAGATGGAGTTGTAAGCTTGAATTTCAATTTTTAAAAAAACTTATGGATTGAATTAATATTAGCTTAGGAGTACGATATTTTCAATATTTACCTTTGGGCTTTGGTTAATGAAAACCCAAGTAACCAAACCAAATCCAGAGGCTTGTGCGATGTGTGAATGTGAGGAACGTGCCGTGCGGAAGCACGGGCTTAGCTCATGAGTAAAGTTATAGTATGATGTCAATTAATTAATATTTATTTATGTTTGAGCTAGATAAATGCAACTTGTGTACAACTTGTGTAGAGTGTGTAGGAAGTCGAGACGACCATATTTAGATAGGGGGTGTTATAAGGTTTCTTACACACTGTTAACTTTAATAATAATAAAAATTGTTGACAGTTAGATTTATTTGCATATCAAGTTGTAAGAATAATAATAATTTAAATAGAATGCGGGTGCTATAAGTTGCATGTGTGGTGTGGCGAGGTGTGTGACACATTTTTTTCCATCTTATAGTAGAAGTGGTTTTTTTAGTTTTTGATTTTGTTTATTTTTGTATACAAATTTTTTGGACCTGAAATTTGTATTTTTATTTTAAAGCTTGTCAAGATCTAATTTACATATAAATTGTAAAAAATACAAATAATTAAGTCTGACTGATACAAGTAGCCACAAGTAGGTTAATTTAAAACCAAAATTGAATGCAAGACAGAAAATAAAATACTTAAGCAAAAGGCTTTAAAACATTTGCAAAAATAAGGAATTATGCAGAAAAAATTGTTTTGTTTAAAATGTTTGATTTTTTTTCCTAGAAAAATAAAAGAAAAAAGAAAGGATGTTTAAAAATTTAGTAAAGAAGTTTGTAGAAATTAGTTAAGTATAGTATTTAAGTATCCAGACCAAGAATCGATACGGAAGCGTTTTCTGTCAAGAAATAAAAAAAGGTCTTAAAAGAAAATAAATTAGTACATTCAAAATGTTGCTTATTCAGTCCTTTTATATAATTACAATTAAGAACTACTATTTTCCAAAGAAATAGGACCAGAAAATTGTAAGAACTAAATTTTGCTTCTAAAAAGCAATACCTAATATTTTGTTCGAAATAATTGAAACTTTTTGAACAAATTTACAGCGATTTAATTCAAACAGTTCAATAGTAGTTTTAGGTCAAAATAGTTTTTAAATGGGTTTTCAGTAAAAAGTTTTTCTGAAATTTGTCGATTTTATGTCAGAGTATTTTTGAATAGTAATAAATTTTTGGAACATAAATACAATTTATTGAAAATTTAAAGCTGGAAACGCACTAAAAACTAGTTATAAAGTAAAGAAAGTCTTAGGGCAGTACACAAACATCGGTGTTAGAATTTTAACCGTTCATAATATGACAGCTTTGGGAGTTTATTGGTTATTTTTATTGATATAGATTTTTGGTCAAAACATTATTTTGTAGTAAACTCTGGTTCTTGATAAAAATATGAGCATTTATTTAAGTAATGACAGACAAGTTGCAAAAATGGTTAAATTTGCTCTCATGTTGGAATCAGTAATACTGAAACTTAACAACTATTTTTAAATAATGATAACTTCTCTCTCGAAGGTTTTATAATTAGTTAAATTTGTCAAACTGAACATTTTGACATTTCTCGACATTTCAAGATCCCTTATCCGATCACAAATACATAATTTTAATGTCAAATCGGTATTAAAAAAAAAAACAATTCAAAAATCTGAAACTGTTAATCTTTTCTAAGCTCCAAATTTTTTTGAAAAAAAAAAAATAAATTGAATTAGTTTTAGATTTTTGTATTCATCAAAAAAGAACGTTTTTGACATATTAAAGAGTTCGTAGACAAAATCAGTAAAAAGATATTTTCCCAAAAAATAAAAAGTAAAAAACTGCTAAAAATATTGAGTTTTTAATATTAGCAAAAGTGTTTTCTAATTCGAATATCAAAATAAAAATAAAACACAGTGAGAAGCCATGTTTCAGGTTATTTTCCCATCCAGAGAAGATTGCGAGGATGACATCGTGTCGATAGGTTTCGACACAACCATCTTTACTGACAGCTCAAAGATGGAATGCGGAGTTGGTTCTGGGATCTTTTCTGAGTCCCTAAATGTAGCCAAATCCTTTAGGCTTCCTGACTTTGCTAGCTTTTTTCAGGCTGAACTGCTGGCAATAAGGGAGGCATGTAAGATACTTAAACAAAACACAAACCGAAATGCGGCTATCTTTACAGACAGTCAGGCAGCTGTCAAAGCCATTTACTCGGCCATATCATCCTCTAAATTGGTCCAGTAATGTCGCGATGAGCTTGCGAGCCTGAATATTAACCTCGGTGTCACCCTGATCTGGGTTCCGGGCCATAGTGGTATCGTGGTAAATGAACGGGCTGACGAGCTAGCCAGGCAAGGATCGGCCCTTTATAGCTCACTTGCGGAAATGGTTAGCATTCCTCTTAGTGCTATGAAGGGTAAAATCTTTTCTATCTACCAAAATGAATCAAACCGAAGGTGGAGCAATTTACCCAACTGCATTATATCTAGGAAGATATGGCCCACCTATAATAAAACCCGTACAAACGATCTTTTAGCCAGGATTGTTGCAGTTTGTACCGGACATTCGCCTATAGGAGTTCATGCAGAGAAGTTGGGTATCTCTTACAAAACCTCTTGCCGTAGCTGTAGTGACCAAAGGGAAAGTGAAACCATAATCCATTTCCTCTGCAAATGTCCTGCTTTGGCAAACACTAGAATGAAATACTTTGGATAAGCATTCTTTCAAGAACTTGATGAGCTATCTGAGACAAAGATTATAGAGACCTAATCTTTTTTCTCAATGCGACAAAATGGCTATAACATAATCGCTATGAAGCTTCTTTATAAATCTATCCCTTTAAATCAAAGGTCAAACGTGTTTTTGGTATGAAAACGGCGCACTACAGCGCTAATTAGATCTCAGGCTAGGTTGCCTTGAGATCGGCATTTCTACCTACCTAGAAGCCATGTTAGCTATTAACTTTTAAGTATTGTTTTGTACATTTATGCATAGTTCAAAAAATGTCAATAACAATACAAATAAAATATCAAATAAAAAAGCATTTGGTAGGAATTTTACAAAATTCAAATGACTAAAATATACAAGCCTGCAAAAACTTGGTCATTTTTAACTTCCCATAGGAAGTTATTGTAATGCGTCCGATTTGTCAAATTGAAAATTTTATCTTCAAAACAAAACATAAGTGCAACAAAAAATAACGTTTTTAACATCTGTTAAAATTTTGAGAAAAATCGAATTGACAGTTTTTCTATAAAAAAAACTAAAAACATTACTCAAAGTTGGTAAAAACTGAATTTCGACTCAAATATCACTTCAAAATTTTAAGATTATATCTTCCAACTTATTTTAACCTATAAAAAATATTGTTTTCAACATTCTACAATATTTTGGGAAGAATCAAATTGACAGTTTTTTTTTACAAAAAATAAAAACCTAAACAGAAAAATTAATAAAAGTTGGTACAAATTGATTTTCAACTCAAATATCTTTTATAGCTTTGAGATATTTACTTTAAACTACTTTTGTTTTTTTAAAAAAATATTGTTGTCAATATTCAGTAAAATTTTGAGAAAAATCGAATTGACAGTTTTTCTTACAAAAAATAAGAATTTAGAAGAAAATTTATCAAAAGTTGGTAAAAATTGATTTTCGACTCAAATATCTTTTCGAAAATTTGAGATTATGGCTATCAACTAATTCAACTTATAAGAAAATATTGTTTTCAATATTCGGAAACATTTTTAGAAACATGAAAGTGACAATTTTTTTACAAAAAATAAAAACCTAAACAAAAAAATTAATAAAATTTGGTACAAATTGATTTTCAACTCAAATATCTTTTATAGCTTTGAGATATTGACTTTAAACTACTTTTGTTTTTTTTTTTAAATATTTTTGTCAATATTCAGTAAAATTTTAAGAAAAAACTAATTGAATTTTTTTTTACAAAAAATAGAAACCTAAAAAAAAAACATTACTCAAAGTTGGTAAAAATTGAATTTTGACTCAAATATCTTTTCAAAAATCTGATATTATGGCTTTCAACTAATTTTAACTTTTAAGAAATATTGTTTTGAATTGACAGTTTTGTTTTACAAAAAATAGAAGCCTAAACAAAAAAATGTATAAAAGTTGGTAAAAATTAATTTTCGATTCAAATATCTTTTCGAAAGTTTGAGATATTGGATCTAAACTACTTTTATGTTTTGAAAAATATTGTTGTCAACATTCAATAATATTTTGATAAAAATCAAATTGACAGTTTTTTTACAACAAAATAAAAAACCTAACAGAAAAACAATACTTAAATTTTAGTTGAAAAATATTGTTAGAAATTTTAAAATCTTTAAGAATAATTCAACTAACAACTTTTTTAACACAACACGAAAACCTAAAACTTTTAAGCAAGACAAATGGACAGTTGTAATGGGAAGTTATCAGTGTGGGTCGCATCCCAGCTTTTTTTTCAAATTGTGTAATCCTAAAAAACAATTATTTTAAACAAGGGTTAATAATATTTTATTATAATTGCGTCTTAAATACGATGTAATATTTTCATGAAAATTCAATTGACAAATATTTTTACCAAAAAGTTCTACTAATTTGATTTTACGCTTTGAATATCTCTTACAAAAAAAGCTTGAAATTTTTGATTGTTTACTTTGTGAAGTTATTTAAAAATAAGAAGTTGGGTTATTTTATCACAAGTGTGTTTTAGTATCACAAATAAAAAGAGTGTCTTTTAATTGCTTGTTGTTTTTTATTTTGAACCTTATGTCGATGTTTTTAAATATTTTATTTATTTTGAAAATTCGTCATTAGTTGTTGGTCTTATTTAAAAACAAATCCATTATAGTTTTATTCTGAGCAAAAAGCGTTTTAAAAGTTTTTTCAAATAAGTCAAAAGCAATAAATAAAAAAATGCTTAAAGATTTTCTTTTTTTAAACGAAACATAAAATATAATACGGTTAACAGTCAAATATTTCTTCTTCAAAAGTCTCACAGCAAGGTAATAAAAAGAGCAACAATTTATCTTCTTTGAAGATTTGTAGGATCTATATAATTCGCAGTTACTCTATGTAGCTCGGATTATATGCAGTCTCAATTTTTTCGGAAAATTACTCGTCAAGACAAGGTGTAATGGGCATCTCCTGATGAGCCCAACCATTACATCGCCATCGGGGCGAAACGCATATATGAACACTTTTATGCTGGTTTATATTTATTTTCGTGATTTTATATCATATTTATTAAAATAAACGGTGTTCAGGAAATAAAAATTCGACTGTTAACAGTCAAATAATTCTTTGTCATAAAATATAAGCTTACAATTTATTCCAAAACTAGTACACATTTTCAAAACCTATGATTTTTAGATTTTCATAAGTCAAAAAGATCTGAAACACTTATTTTGACAAATAATTCAGTTCAACAAAATATTCAACAAACATAGTTTTGAGTTAAATAATAAATGAATCAATTGATTTATAAGCGGATTTTCAGAGGATTCACAATTTAGCAAGAGGGTGTTGGTCAATTTATTGATTCTTAGAGAAATCAATTCATCATTTGCCTTCTGATGCAAGCCTATGGTGAAATGATATCGTGGAAGGTTAAGCATCATTTTTAGAATCTTGTTTTATGATACTTGTTTTATGTTTCTTAAGATGACAATTTGCACATTTCCTCCTAAACTATTTTTTGAATCGTCATTTTATTTTCGTTAAGGCAGGACTTTCTATTCCTAAAAGGATACACAAAATGTATAGGAATGCTTACTTTTTGCTGAGTTCTGACAATATTTTCTCTAAAAGTCAGATTTTGATCCAAATAAATACCAAATATTTTACACTTGGGTCCCATTTAATATTTAAACCATAAACAGTAAGTTAATTGATGGGTAGGTTACAAGATTTTCTTTTTCTACTGAAAAAGATGGCTTGTAGTTTGTCAGCATTTAGTTTTATTTTCCATTTAGTGTAGTAATTAGTCATCAATTCTATCGAATTTTTGTAATTTGTCTGAATTCATGCAATGAAACGATACCTGTATCATCTGCAAATATGGCTATTTGACAATCTGGTATTCTAGGAATATCAGAAGTATAAATATTGTACAGTAAAGGACCTAGTACTGATCCTTGCGGGACACCATAGTTGACTTGGTAATAGTTAGACGAACAGTTGTTGACGAAAACTCTAAAGTAACGATTGGACAAAAAACTTTGGATAATTTTTACAAGATACAAAGGAAACCTGAAATATGCCATCTTGTACACAACTCCATCTTGCCAAATGCACGAGTCCTTTTCCTACCTTTTCTATATCAAGTTAAATGAGCCCAGTCGATTTGCCAAGGGATCGATTTTTTCTTCATATGTTCACAGACTCTAAATACCTGTTGAGAAGCACTGTGATGCCTTCTTAACCCAAATTGATTATTGGAAAATATCTGAAGCTCTTCAACGCTGAGTAATATTTTACATTTCAAATCTTGTTCGAAAACTTTGCTTATACAACTAACCAAACTTATTACCCGATTTTCCAGGTTTAGGAATCGGTATTACACATTTTTTAATTCAATAAAAAATATTGTGTTTTGAGACACGCGTTTACCAAAAACGTAAGAAATTGGAGCCCTCCTTTTGATATTTTTTTTAAGATTAATGTTTTTTATGTTATCTAGTCTATCAGATTTTTTGACTTTTAAGTTTGAAACGATTTAAAATTCTCCCTGGAAACTGTATTTGCTGTTTCTCTTGCTAGCATTTTAGTAGGATCATCATACTAAGGTGTTGACACAATGATTTTTCAGAATGGTTGTTGCAAAATCATTGGCCTTGTCTTAGTTTTGATAAACAACTTAATTATTATTTTGAAGGTAAGGTATTTGTCTATTTTTTATTATGATAATTTTTGCTATGTTCCAGAAAGGTTTAGCATTCATTTCCAAATTACTTAGCTTCTTATTCCAATTTTTATTTCCTCCGCAATCTTTGTGTTATAAAATTTAATTTCATAGAGGTACTATTGTAAGTGATAACATTGTCATTGTCTTTTAAAATAGTTCCTTATACGAATGTAAGCTAAAATGTAATCCGGTATTTTAATGACAAATGGTTGGAAAGAATGGAACTTGGTTTAAGAAAAAATCGACATGAAAATCAACATGTTCTTTTGAAGATACTTTGTTCAAATCAGTTGGAATTGGCCTAAACTTGGGCTTAATTTCTCAAATCAACGGTTTTCAGGTATAGTTAAAAAATCGAAATTTCAAAAAATTACACTGTACCAATTTTCAATTAAATTTATCTTTTTAATTACGAATCAGTATTCACTTTCTTTTTATAAACTGTCTGATTTTGAAGATCAAAAGTATACAAAAATGAAAAAGGCCAAATTTCAAAAATTGCATATATTTCACTTTTGTTAAGTGTAATTAATTTAATTTTCAAAAGTTGGTCTTATCATATTTAAAAAAAGTAATACCTTCATATCTTTAATGACAAATGAAACATCGACAGAAATTTGTGGGTCAGAAAACTACTAATTCTCTTCGAACTAAACGTTTGTGAGAAAATTAATTGCTTTAGATTTTAAATCACAAGCAGACACACCTAAGAATAGAATATTCTCAAACATCCTAAAAAAAATCAATCAATAATAATGAAGCCATTTACAAAACCTGCTAACAAAAACCCTGGTTGAAAAAAAATTCTATGAAACTTCAAATTTGGACTAATATTTAAAGATTACCCGACATAAATATATAAGTTTTGACAGATCGCCATAAGTCTCTATAAAATAACAATAAACTTTTTATATTTTCAAAATACTATAAATAATATACTGTTTTTACTTTCAATAACATCCATGATGATAGATGAAGTCATATTCTTAGCTTTAACTACTATCTGCTTATAATAATATTAATAAATAACAAAACAAATAAAATGTTTATAATCAGATAAGAGACCTTCGAAATTTTACAATCGATGACGTCTACATTTTTAACATAAATTACTTTAGAAACTGAAAATAACAATAACCATATAACAAAAATTACATCTTCTATCTATAGACTAGACGCGACTTTAACCCTCAATCCTCATGTGTGCCTTTTTAGTATAGAATATCTTAAATTAATCAAAAGGCAATCAAACTTCTTCCAGCTTCTATACGAAATTAATAGGCTCTAAAATAATGGACAGACAGAAAAAAAAGAAAAACAATTTATTTGAAAGGGTTGCGATTATTATCATTTAAAATAACCTTCATGGATAAAATAACAAGTAATCAATAATAAAATAATTGCAAATTCCATCATTGATACATTCGAGTAGATACAAATAAAAACTTAAACTTATGATCAAAATGAAAACCTTCAATCTAAACAAAAAAATAAAAATTCTTATGTTTTTTTTTATTATTCTTATTTTCATTTACAAACATGTTAATGCAAAATTAACAACTAATAGATAAATATTATGATTAAATTAATCATAACTTTAGAGGGACTCAATAGTTAATAATTAATCATTTAATATTAAGTTTGATTAGTTTAATCAATGTTCTTTTCCATTGATTTTTTTTGGTTGTATTTTTCTTGCTGTTAGAATAAGAATTATTTATAATAACTCATGATCGTTTTTGGTGTGAAAAATAGACAATCATTAAAAACTACATTTCAGGAAAAAGAACTTGTTTTGAGATAATTGTTGCTAATTGAAATTTAACACTATTAACTTTTGTTTTGCAAGGAATTAGATACAAGATTGAATGGAATTTTCGGTGTGATTTTTTAGCTATTATCTTTTTGGCAACATTGGTTTAAACAGCTGACGTACGTTTTGTGTTTTATTTAACTGTCGAACATCTTCAGTTTGGTCTATAATTTAACCATGTATCGTCTTACAAACGAACAACGCTTGCAAGGTATTGAATTTTATTATCAAAATGCGTGCTCTGTTAAGAAAGTAAAGGTAATCGCGCAATTCTTCCATTTTGTGGTCAGTTTAGTCGACCCACTGAATCGGCTATTCGGGCTATTGTGACTAAATTTCGCACCAAATTAACATTGTTGGGCATTAAACTACCAAGAGGCTTACGTAGACGGCGAACTGAAGAAAATATCGCAGCTGTGCTAATGATGAGCATCAATTATCGAATCGTCACCGTTCGCAGCAATTAGGCCTCTGGATAATTTGGCGAAAGGATTTAGGTGTGATGACTTTCAAAAAACATCTGCTGTAATAATTGAAATCGACCGAACTACTGTAACGTAAAATTTTTGGTGAAGAGGCTCTTGGAAAGTTGGCCGAAGATCCACTTTTTTACCCAAAAATTTTGTTCAGCAACGAAGCTCATTTTTGGCTCAATGGGAACAAAAATAAGCAGAATTGTCGATTTTGGTGTG
The DNA here is from genome assembly GCF_945859685.1 of Eupeodes corollae. NCBI lineage: Eukaryota > Metazoa > Arthropoda > Insecta > Diptera > Syrphidae > Eupeodes > Eupeodes corollae. Next base: position 41,802,714 of record NC_079149.1, read on the forward strand.
AATATCAGCCAGGAGCATTGCAAGAGCTACCAATGCATCCAGAAATTTGGTGCGGTTTATCGGCTGGTGGCATCATTGGACCGTACTTCTCAATTTTATAATCATGTAGACTATTTAACCTTATCCTTTTTTAGGCTTTTTAAAAACAAAATTTGTAAATGGTAGAATTTTGTATACATAGCTTTACTAACCAAGTTATATTGGAAGACTTATTGAATTAATTATTCACGTTCTAGAGGAAAATTATAAAAGTTTTTAGAAATATTGAAAAGCCAATCGGAAAAAATCGGTACCGAGTAGTGTGCGACACTTGCTGCACTAAGAACACCGGTTAATCAGGGCGAAACTGAGAAAGATCCACAAAGGTTTTCCTTTCTAAATAAAGGAGAAGTTGATAGTTTAAACACTTTCCCATATCTTTTAAACCATCATCTTTCTTAAACTCCGACCATTGTCTCCCACAATCAAGTCGGTCTCTATTTAAAACTTATTATGACTCGCTGATTGTTGGATAGAGAGTATTGTTTTTTAAATACTTATGTAACCATTTCAATTTGAAAGTTCCGATGTATAGTTCCATTCCTTATATTCCAAGGTACATTTATTTCTCCACGATAGGATTTGTTTGCAATTTTTGAATGGATTCAGCATTTGTTTTCTTTGAGCAGTCGCTAAGTTGGATGCCATATATCCAAACGGGTTTCAGTACTTGCTTATGTATTAGGTTGTTCTGGTGAAATAAGTCCGAGTTCTTTTCTAGAAACCTGTGCAATTTTCTGTTCTTAAAGTTTAGCTCTACTTCTTTTGATGTCCTTTTTTCATTTAAGCTTTGCATACGAAGTCTTTCCCAGGCATTTTAAAATGTTGAAATAAGGTACTTTTGTACTTTATTTGCAATGTTTGTGTAGCCCTTGCAACGGAGCTTACTTACTTACAAGGTGGCGCTACAGTCCGGTGTGAACTAGGGCCTCACCCAAAAAACTTCTCCAACTAGCTCGGTTCTTAGCTATTTGCATCCAGTTTCACGATCAAAAATAAGTGAGGTCACTTTCCACTTGTGCGCGCCCCCTGACCCACGGTCTTCCTCTACTGCGTTGTCCTGTGGGTGTGGATTCGAAGACTTTCCAGGCCGGAGCATTGGTTTCCATCCGCTCTACCTGACCCAGCCATCTTAGTCGTTGGGCTTTTAGACTTCTGGCTAAGTCTACCGTGCTGTACAGCCCGTACGGTTCATCGTTCCATCTTCTCCTCCACTCCCCTTCGATGCATACGGGACCGTAGATCACACGAAGAACTTTTCTCTCGAACCGACTCAAGGTACTTTCATCCGCTTTTGTCATAGTCCATGCTTCTGCACCGTATAGCAGGACGGGGATGATAAGGGGGTTATATAGTGACACTTTGGTCCAGTTAGCGGTTAGCAAGAGTTATTCTGGGTTCAATTTCAGCGCAGGTGTTGTTTTCTGTTTTTATAGCGGAGCCTAGGTATACGAAGTCCTTGACTATCTCAAAGTTACGTCTGTCGATGGGGACGTTTTGACCAAGACGTCGGTGTTGTATGTGCTTTCTTAACGACAGCATGTACTTTGTTTTGCCCTCATTAACCGTTAAATCCATTTTTCCCGCCTCTGAATCAATACTCGTAAAAGCCCCATTGACATCAGGGTGAGTTCTTCCGATTATGTCATCAGCATATGCTAAAAATTGGACAGACTTTTGAAAGGTAGTGCCTCTAGTGTTGACGTGTGAGCTCTGCACTATTCTTGCAAGCACGATGTTAAAAAAATCGCATGACAGTGCATCACCTTGTCCTTGTTTCTATTTTATTTAGTTGCGTGTAATTTTGGTCGTACAGTACTCTCAAGAGTCGGTTCATAACGTATAATTTCGGTATTTCGTAGTGCTCAAGTCCCAAATGTTAAACCTTATCGAAGCCAACATCTAAGACATAGCAGATTTCCGTGTTATACTTCAAGTGCTTTTTCTATTATTCTTCTAAGCCTAAACAGGGGCAGTTTTTCTAACACTTTTGATCTGACTTGTCTTAGGCAATATTGGTCTGTGAGTTGTTACAGCTGTGGGTTACATACACAGTCCAAATAGTCTCCGTACAGCAGCTTTCTTTTGTTGATTCTGAGAAAAAATATGTATTATAACAATCAATTAAAAACAGTTTTTTGAAAATCACATATACAATTTTTTTCGATTTGGTAAAAAGGTGAAGGTGGAAACTAACTTTTTTGTCTTGTTACCGCTTTGGTTTTAAAATTTATTCCTAGTACTTTTTTTCAAAAAAAACACTAAAATTAGGCTGCTAAACAAAGACAGGCGTACGTAACTTATTTGGGTATAACAATGACTTTAGCCATTTTCCAATATTTAGTAAAAGGTATTCGTTTATTATAATTTAAAGCTTTTGAGGGCTATTGAAGCCATTTCTTTCAAAACGTGAGCAGTTAAAAAATTTTACCCTGTTGATTTTTTATTAGATAACTTATGTTGACACATTTTTCTCACATTTTTAAGCGTGACAAACGGAGTCTCGTTTTTTTTGTGGGTACTGAAGATTTCTCAAAAAAAAAAGAATCAACTTTAAAATACTCCACAAATATTTTAAGAGTTAAATAATTTGTATTACAAAGAATGGATATGCACAGTGATCATGTTACATTGATAATACTGTTAGATTATTCAAAGGCTTTTAATGCTGTTAAACAATCAATTACTTGAAGAAAGCTGCGAATTAACTTTGGGTTTTCTTTAGAGTCCTGTAAGCTTGTTCTTTCGTATCTCAGAAGGAAGGCAACAATGCGTGGTGGCCAATGGCTACTCATCCACATTTCTCAATGTTTTGAGTGGAGTGCTACAGGGGTCTATCTTTGGACCAACATTGTTTAATTCATCTTTATGCTGACGATGTGCAGCTTCTGATAAGTCGACCTTTTGGGGCTGAAAATGCCGAGCTTTAATGAATGAGGATCTGCTCCGAGTTTCACGTTGGACAAAAAAGAACGATCTCCGCCTTAACCCTGTCAAATCAACATCCATCCCCATACATAGCAAAAACTTTGATCTATCGGGTTTAAACCTGTTGAAACTTATCGACGAAACCATTGAATATGTTTGCACTGGTAGAAACCTAGGAGTAGTATTCAATCGCACTCTCACTTGGGATGATCAAATTAATAGTGCCACTGGTAAAGTCTATGGAAGTCTCCGCCTTCTTCAAGTCACTCGAAATTTCATCCCGATCAAAATTAAATTCATTAAGGAGTCTTCTACTATACAATGATCCTCCTGATTTAGAAATTTTGACATTTGCTGTCTCAAACGCTATGATCTTTAGCTTTATGTGGTCTAAGTGTGTTGGCTTTTTCGGTCAGCAGCCACCTTAACCTGACCTACAAGTATATCCGTGTGGCACAATTTCTAAATTGTATTTTTCTAGTAAAATAAATCATTGATTAATATTTGATTTTGGATTAATAGCCAAAATAAATCTTATGTTAAATTAGAATGAACTTAAATTCAAATTAATATCAAATAAGAACAACAAATATTTCTAGGTAAGTCTTCATAGTCATTTGTTACAACAGAACTCTCATTGGCCCTAATCGATAACTTCTTAAAACTTACAAGAAAACCATTTTTTAAATAATGATGTATACCTAAGTTCATCCTTTAATGATTTCAAAACGCCTCCACGATTTCAAATTTCAATCAAAAACAATCAATCCATCAAAAATAGGATAAACCCAATAAAATATTCATTCTTAAAATTTAAATAATATTCTTATTCCACTTATCTTTATAAAATAGATAAAAATAAAATAAGCAAAACAAACATTACAAAATCAATTCTCTCAATAATTTCATTTTGTTTACTATAAGAATCTTTTAATATTTATGCGAATTAGTAAACATTAATAAATTGAAAAAAAAAAAAAAAATTAAATCTTTAGGCCAAATATATGTAAATAAAAGGCCTCTTATGACAATGATCCCATATCAAAAAATTTGCTCGTGATAGCCTAAGGACAAGTTATTTATAATTCTTGAATCTTCAATCTTCAAGATATAAGTTATAGGTTCATCATGTTAAAGAATTCGAATATCTTAACAAAATTAATTTATACAACAAAAAGAAGATAGAAGGTAGACAAAACCTACATTAGTGTAAGAGGCCCTATATATCACTCAATGCCCTATAGAAGAACATAATATATCAGAAGAAAATTAATGGCTACCCTCCTTGAAGCTTAATCATATATTTTAGTAATGATAAAGTTAATATGTATCTTGTGGTTGGAATTTTGCACGTTAACTTAGTTCCTTTTCTTTGTTTTAATTTTGTGGGCCTTCTAGAGTATGATGAAGACATTCTTCGTAATTAATTCGAAACCTTTTATTCTAATAACTCAAATGATAAGTTAATTATCTCTATACTAGACAACAAGTTACTCGGCCTAAAATTAATGAATGAGTTGTTGGAAAAAGTTTCACATAAAATCTAACTCTAAATTGCATTTTAAGCAACTTGTAAACGTTGAAAAGATTCTACAACACAAAAACCCTTTCTTTAAAAAAAGGTTTTCGAAATTTAGTCCAGACTTTTTCTTCTTTTTCTTTTTACTCTGTCTTATGACTGTGAATGTTTTCAACAGAAAAGGATGCATTTATCTTCTCTTTTTTAAGCCTGATGTAAGCACAAATTCACTCTCACAGCAACACAATTTCGTATCCTGTTGGAGCTACGAGTAGGTATGGTCGAGTACTACACCTTGAGAGTTAAATTATATCTTCTCCATTTATTTGTTGCTGTTTCTTTATTGTTAAGGCAAAGTTTCAATACTAAAAAACCGGCTAAACAAGGCGCACATTTCTATATTCGAGTACGTAAACTTAGCAATGTTAAAATCTAGGTACGTACTCTATAACACACAACACATACCTATAGTTATAAATACATAGCTATAGGCTTTTCAAAGTCTCTTTTATAAATAATAGACACAAAATAAAAAAAAAATAAAAGTATATAAACGCTTCAAGCTGTAAGCTTTTTGTATCTCTACATTTCACTTCCTCGCTGAACGCTGAACCAACTCTAAGGCTGAATGTCTATGAAATTATACAAAAGCCAAAAGAGGAAAAACTATCTGCATACTAAATTCACAGCTGAGCGAACGTGCGAGATACTTTTTTTTTAATTGACTATAGATATAGAGCAGTACGAATATGGATAAAGTTTGAAATTTTAGAGATACAGGTATGACTTGACTATGTGAGGTGTATCTGGAAGCACTTTAAAGCCAACTCAGGTGTGAAATATGAGCGAAATAATGGTTGTTGGTGAAAAGAAAATACTTTTAGTTCGTGTGTCCGCCATCATATTGCTGCTGTTCTGTGCTGTGCTGTGCAGCCGTTGTTAGGTTGTTGTGGTCGAAACAATACTAATTGTGCAGATATTTTAGTTTTGAAAAAAAAAGAAAAACTTTATGGATCTACCGAACTGAATGAATGATTTGGAATTGTTTCATATGTTTAAATTAGGTTGATGCTTTCAATTGTCGTTGAAGCTTATAATTAAAAACAAATCAACTTTTTATTAAATGCGATTTTGGTATGCAAGTCATAAAAATGAAGACAAAACAGTTTTTCATTGTTTTGAGGAAATATTTTGGGAAATGAATTTAACTTATTTCGAGGAAGTGGACAAAATGAAACTTGGTAAAACTGGAGAATGCAAAAGGTGTGGTTTTTCATTTAATTTATGGAATTTAAGATATTCGGAACCTTTTTTTTTGTAAAAATCATAAACAATGAAAAGCTTTAAGAAGTATTTCAAAAATGAATGCAACAATTAAAGTTAAAAGCTGTATTCAATGAACTGAGTCGTTCCCGGAATTAAGGTTTTTTATTATTAAATATAAAATGTCTCAAAAGATTTTCTGGGAGTTTTGGAAAATGCCAGAAATGTTGTCGCATAATAAAACAAACAGAGAAAAACATGAGAAATCTTGTCTCTATGTGAATACTAAGTTTTTGGCGTTAATTGTGCTTATTTTTTTATTGGTAATATTACCAACTGCTATTTCACATTAGCAAAGTGCAAATAGCACAATTTTTTAAAGTTTGTCTTATTTCACTTTGATTTATTTCACGGCAACTTAACTTAACGTTCGGCAATGCCATCTATTTGTCTCTTGTTGTCCTCAACAGCCCTACAGCCTAAACCATTGGGTTGGAAATTAGGAATTTAAGCAAATTTGTGTTAGGCGTTTATTTTATTTTTTCAATTTTCTCAGAAACGGATTTGTATATTCCACATAAGCGTTATTTAGTTTTTGAAATTTTATCAGGAAATAATGAACCCCTTAAAATTATTTCCGAAAAAGTTATTTTATTGGCTTAGTATTGTTTGATGATGATGATGCGGAACCTTTAATTTTAGACCAAACTCTCAATTCTCAAACTTCAATAATAGAAATCCAAACTGCATTGCATTACGCAGCGAATAACAAAACCCCACGCCCAGATAGAATAAGCAATAAGTTTTACAAAAACGCACCTGTTGATTTTTTGTACGAAATTCTTCACCTTTTTAATAATATTTTCAATACCTGAAACGTTCCACAAGCTTTTCGAGATTCTCTGGTCTATCCTATTTTTAAAAAAGGCGATGTTAACCTAGCAAATAATTATAGAGGGATATCGTTTATGAATTCTATTGGGAAGATATTTGCATGCGTGTACTCCTTAGTCCCATCAACATTTGGATAGCAAATAATGAAGTGCTTAGTGAATATCAATCTGGTTTCCGTAAAGGCTACTCCGCAGTTGATAACATTTTCACCTTAAACTCAATTTCATTGTATTTCCTTCGCCAAAAAAGAAGTTTGTACATATTTTCCGTGGACTTTAAAGCTGCTTTCGATTCGATAGACCGACAAGCATTGTTTTATAAACTGTCACAAAAGGGACTGTCGACTTCTTTTGGTCCTGAAAAATATGTACAAAAACACTCGCTCAGCGGTTTGGGATGGGATATATCTGAATGGTTTGAGACTACATCTGGCGTAAAACAACAAGGTTGTCTTTTAATTGCGGTTCTCTTGGCTATATGAAATACAGAATTTTGAAAACAGAATACTTTTTTAAAGAAAACACTCTTGACTTGTTTCTTACCTCTGACCCTGATAAGTACACTGTAAGTGCTCTATCTCCTCTAAGCACATCTGATCATTGTGTTATATCAGTAAATTTCTTGTGTCAAAACTGTCCAGTTAAAAAAAGAGCTCCTAAGAGTATACCGTTTGACAATACGAGAAAGCCAACTAGGACTTACTTACTTACTTAAGGTGGTGCTACAGTCCGGGCGGACCTGGGCCTCAACCAACATGCGTCTCCAGCCAGCTCGGTCCCTAGCTAGCTGTCTCCAGTTTCGCACGCCAAGTTGGTTGAGGTCCTCTCCCACCTGGGTGCGCCACCTGAGTCGCGGTCTTCCTCTACTGCGTTGTCCCTCGGGATTGGATTCGAAATCCTTCCGGGCTGGAGCGTTGACGTCCATCCGCTCTACATGACCTAGCCATCTAAGCCGTTGGACTTTAATTCTGCTAACTAGGTCAGTGTCGCTGTACAGCCCGTACAGTTCGTCGTTATATCTTCTCCTCTATTCTCCATCTATGCGTACGGGACCAAAAATCACCCGAAGGATTTTTCTCTCGAAGCATCCTAAGACGCTCTCATCGTTCTTTGACAGTGTGCAGGCCTCAGCGCCATAAATGAGAACCGGGATGATGAGTGTCTTATAGATGGTGATTTTACATGCTCGAGAGAGGACTATACTTCTCAATTGCCTTCTAATTCCAAGGAAGTAGCAATTTGCAAGAGTTATTCTTCGTTTGATTTCAGCGCTATTGTCGTTATCTCTATTAATAGCGGTGACAACGTCCTTAACTACCTCAAAGTTATAGCTGTCCATGGTGACGTTTTGTCCAAGACTTCGTCGTTCAGTGTCCTTTTTTGATGACAGCATATACTTGCCCTCATTGACCACTAAACCCATCTTCTTCGCTTCCATCGCAATACTCAAAAGCGCTGCACTGACATCACGCTTTGATCTTCCAACTATGTAAATATCATCTGCATATCCGAGTAATTGGATGGACCTTTGGAAGATTGTGCCTCTAGTGTTGACAGTTGAGTTTTGCACAATTCTTTCCAGAACGATGTTGAAGAAGTCGCATGACAGTGCATCGCCTTGTCTAAAACCTTTTTTGACATCAAATGCATCGGTAAGATCTTTTCCGACCTTGATAGAGCAGCGTGCATTCTCCATCGTCATTCTGCACAAACGGATAAGTTTGACAGGGATGCCAAAACTAGACATTGCTTTGTAGAGCTTTTCTCTATGGATGCTGTCAATACGCGGCTTTAAAATCGATAAAGAGATGGTGGGTATCGATTTGAAGCTCCTGGGTTTTTTCCAAAAGATCTACCGTAGTGTGAATATTTGGTCGATAGTGGACTTTCCACAGGCCGTTCGGATTCGGCCTAAAATTGTAGGTCCCTTCCATTCCTGACAACAGTACTCGCACACAGGAATGGTTGCGAGTTGTAAGTCACTAGGCCCTGGTTCACAATGGAATGTTGCGCCACCCAATTTATTTATTTTATTTTAGTGGACTTTCCTGGTCTGAAGCCACACTGATAAGGACCAATCAGGTTGTTGACGAACGGCTTCTGACGTTCACATAATACGGCAGAGAGAATGATGTTAAGGAGAGTGATGCCTCTGTAGTTGGCGCAGTTTAGAGGGTCTCCTTTCTTATGTATCGGGCACTCTATGCTGAGATTCCACTCACCGGGCATGCTTTCTTCCGACCATATTTTGCAGATGAGTTGGTGCATGCTCCCTACCAAGTCATCGCCTGCTGCTTTGAATAGCTCGGCAGCGATGCCGTCAGCCCCAGCAGCTTTGTTTGACTAAGGTTTAGCTATCTTCACTTCGTCAAGGTCGGGTAGACGGAATTGTTGATCTGCATCGCCGAGGTTGAGTGGTTCTATCTCCCTTACAGCGCAATCCAGTTCGTCATTGCCGTTATATAATTTGGAGAAGTGATCTTTCCATATTCTCAGCATCGACTGCGGTTCTACTACGATGTTCCCCTGATCGTCTTTACAGGCTTTGGTTCGTGGCTGGTACCCTTAGGAGTTTTTTTTTACCTTTTCGTAAAATTTACGAACCTCATTCCTGTTGTGTCATCCCTCTATTCCTCTCTCCTCTTCTGCTCGTAGTGCTCGCCAACTTGGACGGTCTCAATAATAACTTTAGGATCTTTAACTGGTCACTATGTTTCCTCGAAAGTGACGTTGTCGCTAACGCTGATAAGATCACAAGTTTAGTTTTCCTAGAAATGAGAACTTTTATTCCAATTAGGGTCAAAAGCATCAAACCTAAGGAAAACGCATGGTTTGATGCGAGCTGTAAAGAGGTTATTAGGGGCAAAAAAGTTACTTTCCAATGCTATAAACCCAACCTTCTGATTGAAGCTAAAACAACTTCAAACAATCCAGGAAGGCCTGCAACGCCCATATTTGATGGACCAAATTTTTACATGACCAAAAATTACGGCAAAAAATACTGCAATGTCCCAAAGCAGTAAAAATTATTGGTCATTTGTAAAAACATGAGGAATTCTTCCTCTTGCTCAGTTCGTACTCTCGTTGTCAATGACACTCCTTCTGTTAGCTCTTTAGAGAAAGCTTATCTCTTTCTTAGACAGTTCACCACAAATTCTACCCTGCCAATGAGTGTTACGACTCCGTCTGTACAATCGGTCCACTGGCGATCTTTTGGGGAGCAAATATTTACATCGCTTTGGAGAAAGTAAGATTATTGCACTTGATATTTCAAAAGCATTTGATAGGGTTTGGCATCAGGCTCTCTTATCAAAAATGCGTGCTTTAGATTTATTCGATTAGTAATTACCTTTCGGATCGTTCAATACAAGTAGTATTGGATGGGTTCAAGTCTGAAAACGACAAAATAAACGCTGGAATGCCTCAGGGCTCTGTTCTATCTCCAACACTCTTTCTCATTTTTATTATTGATCTCCTGTCTGCAACATCTAATCCAATACATTGTTTCAATGACAATAGCACTCTTAGCTTTTCATATTCGTTTTCAGATTCACATCCCTCTTCTTCGGATGTGGAACTGCAACGACAAAATATGATAAGCTCATTAAATTCCGATCTAAACAGCATTGTTCAATGGGGGTTAAACAACCGGGTAGAACCCAATGCTGTCTTGTATCCTTAAGACGAGATATACCCCCTATGCCACCAACCACCTGTTGTGGAACGATCACATACGTTATGTTGCAAGGTGTTTAGGTTTTCTAAGGTGATGCAAGAAATATTTCACCCCTTTTGATCTGGCTGTTATCTACAGGACTTATATGCGTTCAAAGCTTGCGTATAGCTCCCATCTCTGGGCTGGTGCTCCGGCAACTTTCTTAAGGCTCTTGGATATTATTGACCGTAGAGCATTTAAATAGATAAATTATAATGTCATCATAAGCTCATTTACTTCGCTTGCACATCGTTGTAAGGTTGCTTAGCTGACCCTTTTTTACCGTTATTTTTACGGTTTATGCTCTAGTGAAATATCTAGCTGCATTCCTCCCCTTAAACAGTTCAACCGTAATACTCGCGCTTCTAGGAATACTCATCAGTATACCCTCTAGCCCAACTTCAGTCATACTGTCAAGACCAGAGATTCGTTCTTTTTAGATACAGTATTTTGAGCTACAGTATTTTTAAATTTGCAGTATATTAACCATACAAAATTATGACCACACAGTATTTTAAAATGCAGCACTTCGATCCGCTCCTAAAACATTTTACAAAATAATATTTAATAACATTCTTTTACCAAAGACGTGTTATGTGTTCCTAGTTTTCAAGTGTTTGTGACTTTTTTTATGAACACATAAATATTTTGAATTTTAATTTTTCTATGTAGATTCTTGTACAGACATTAAGAACTATTTGGAAGATATCTTTTAGAGATACAATATTTTCTGGTAAAAAATGGAGAGAATGAATACGACATACAGCGTTTTGCTTATACAATATTCTAAATTTACAACAGAATTTAAGACCTACAGCATTACAACCAAACAGTAACATATACAGTATAATGAAATTTGACCATACAGAGTTCTGAAAAGCAGTATTCTTATTCTTGTATTATATTTTTACTTTTTCGGAACACATATAAATGAGTAGAAATGCCTTTATAAAAGGTTTGGAACAAAGATCTTTTGTTTTAAATGTTCTGCTATTTGGGAAGCTGTCACATCACAAGTAAAAACGTCGGATTTGGTAAAAATTGAACAATAAAACGAACTTAAACTGTCACGAATTTTGCAGTCATAGTTCAGAAAAACTTTCTTAACGTTGATCCCAATTAGCGACAGAGATCTTGTGATATAACACCTATGATAAAATAAATCCCATCCTTCATAATCTTTTAAATGTATATCTGTACTTAAGTACTCAATATTTTGAATAGGTTAACGAACTCAATTTTAATATCAACGGTATTTTTGATACGATACGATTAAAAAACTATTACTAATCAGACTCGTATTATTATTTTTTTGTTGTTGACAAGTTTGAAACTCTATATACAACTTGCATACGCCTATATTCAAATGCAACGGATATCGTCTTTTATAGTTAAAGATAAAAAGTCATAAAATTCAATACTTTCTTTCTACACAAAAGTTCTATCTATCTATTCATCTACCATCAATTTAAGACTTTTCACCATAAAAAGTTCACACGTTTATGTGTATAGTCGTCTTTTCCAATCTATCTATGAGCACGTATATTGTATTTCACTTTGACATTCATAATGCATTGACAAAAGAAAAACAAAATATGTATTTCTTCTAAGTCCCGCATTTGCATCTTAACATATGAAGGAACCTTTACAATGTACTTTTTCCATATTAAAAAGACACAAAATCCCCCAGGGTAAATGACTAAACATTATTTTTATTATCAAAATTATAGACCACGCCGGCCGCCTTTTCATTCATCCCACCATCTGATGATTTTTGACGACGACGAACGTGGACGATGATGATGATGGTGGCGGGGCACTTAACTTATATTCTAGTGATACATTGTTGCCATCTGTTTCTGTGGTCGCACAAAGATCGACGAAACTGAAGCCGAAACCAAATCTAAGACCGCGACGACAACGACCATGACGACCTACGGCGAACGACGACAGTATAACTCGGTGCGACAAACGCACGGGACGGTAAAACGATACCAACTATAGGCTGCGGTACTTCGACATGATAAAGACAAACTATGGGTCCCAATATTTCTTTTTATTGTTCTCTTCAAAGCCTCATGATATCCATCCATTGGATACTTGACTAGATACTTTTTTGTCTTCGGAGGAAATCATGGTTTGGTGATGATCAAAAAAACTTCGGGATCGAGAATATAGACAAAACATCACGTTCACGTCTCCCGTGGGATTTTAAGCACGTGATGCTTTAAAACCTAGAATTTAGATATTTTTTGTGTAGCTTGTACTTAACACAACATTTTTACGTTATTCTGAAAAATTTCCCGAGAAATCAAAAAAGACAAACAAAAACAAATAAACACAAGTGAATGATCGATTAAAGTTATAAAAAATAATAGTAATTTTTAAAGAAGAAGCTTCTGATCACGATTTTCAAATCGAATTCGATTATGAAATTATACAAAAAAAAAATGTTATATACGCCAACAAAAATCCACTTAGACATTTCTTTAAATATGAACGTACCTATCGAAAGGTTAGTTGTAATGACAGATATAAATAATAATAAAGTTCATAACTTGGTCGTAAGAAGATGCATTTTGAGCTAAGAGTCGATCTGAATCGGATTCCATATAAGAATCAAATGGAAATGTCATTTCTCTGCTGAGCCATCAAAATTGAATCCAGATTAAACCTAGGTTTTTGTGTTGAACAGTTTGTTCGAAGTTTAATTTATAAGATGAGGATAATAACAATAAAACCTTTAACATCTGAACCTTTCACGAAAACTAATTTCTACAAAATCAGAGAGACCGAGAACTGTCACTTCAACTAACTCCATTTGAACTTGACCTTTTGATCTGCTTTGTATTTAGATCGAAATTAAATTAAACAACTGACAGCCAATTTGACAGTAGTGCTTATATGTCATGAAATCAGGATGTACAAACTATAAAATCAATGTGACAGTTGCATTTGGGGGTGTCTGAACTTTAACTGTCACTTTAACTATAGAAATAGCGATCTCAAGGCAACCTAGCCTGAGATCCAATTAGCGCTGTAGTGCGCCGTTTTGATACACTTCAACTAACTTCCATTTCATTTGAATTTGACTTTTCCATCCACTTTTGCTTGCAAATGGATAAAAATTTGAGTTTTTGATTTGGCAGCTGACAGCAAATTTGACACATTGAGTTTTACCAATATGGCCGCAATCACCTGTCAAAGTAGTGTTTCTCCATTGGTGGATCACCCTTTATGATGCTTATTTCACAGCTTTATATTGTTATTGAATAAATAAAAATCTGAACATACGAGTATTTAAAAACTACTTTAAGACTTTTTCCGAATACATTATGTTGCATTAAGTAAACTTTAAGAAAATAAAAAAAATTGAAGAAGACGAAGGAAAAGTCGTGCCCAACTACTCTCAATTGTTGTTGAATTTTTCTACCATAATTACGCAACTTTAAAGGTGATCGAACTTTCAAAAAAAGAAATACGCTCCTTTATTATAATGTATGTGTCTTCGATTAGAAATAGAAAACCATCTATTAAAGAGACAAGACAGCAATCGAAGAAGTGTGTGCAATAAGCATCAGTTAAAGGGAGTGCCTTAAATCCTAATCACAAAAGAAAATACCTACAAAAAATACAACGAAAATCTACTATAAGACATTGGAAGAGGGGAGAAAAAAGAATTGAAATTGAAATTGACGTCTGACAGCTCTTAAAATAGATTTTTTTTCGTTTTTGAAAGACTGGGTAATGTCTTGACAAAGAGAGTCTTGATATTGCATTGGTTTTAATAAATAAAAAAGCATATCGAAATGCACTTTGGAAAAAAAAACACAAGAGGTAACGTTGGGTAATATATCGTGCTTTCAGACAATCGGTCCAAAGGTAAAAGGTAACTCTTGAAAATTTTATACAAAATTGTTCAACAAAGTCAAATTTACGGTGAATTTTTTAATTTTATAATTTGGTTTTGCAACAATTTATATTATTTATAAATAAGGTATTTTGAAAGGCTTCAACAATGTCAAAATAGGTCTTAGAGTTTAAAATTGTTTATTTCAATTCTGAATTAACTATATGAATAATACAAAAATTTGGTTTAAAAACCCTTAAAGCCAAGATCTATGGGTTCTAGGAAGTTTTTGATTGTCTATTTTAAGTTATTGTCATCCGTTTGCTAAAAAACGTTGACATTTCATGGAGGAAATACAGAATTGGCAAGAATTTCATCTAACTGTTTTTTTATAAATCAAAAAATATGAAAATAAAATGTTAGCATTTTTAGAATGCACGAATATGAACTTATTTATTTGGGTCACAATATTTTTAAATTACCTACTGAACAATAAATTACTTAGAAATTAAAAAGATTAAAAATGTCTCTACAAAGTTCTGACTTCTGGTCTTAGGTCTTGAGTTTCGGCTTAATTAAGATTATTTTTGTCAAACACACAAAACAGTACAGGAATTTGATGGCCTTAAATTAGAACGTTTTTTTTTCAAAAATAAAAACATAAACGTTGTGTGTTTTTAAGGCTATGGGTAAAATATTATAGTTTTGAAACTGACTGTGTAATTTGTACAGTTCGGCTTTTTCCGGTTGAAAACATTCATTTAAATATCCTTGAGCGTTTTTTAAAGTTTTATGTAGAATAGGAAAAGACTTACTATATCTCATGAGGGTTTTTCAAAAAGTATAATGATTGATGATTTTAAAAAGTATCACGAATTTGGAATTTTAACACGTGATTATTCTTCAAAAAAATGTATTGTCTTGGAGACAGTATGATTATTGCACTCGATATTTCAAAGGCATTGGGTAGAGTTTGGCTCTAAGCTCTTTTTTCGAAAATGCTTGCATTTGGTATTGATGAATCCCTTCTTCGTTAGGTTAGAAATTAGCTTTCGGACCGTTCAATTCCAGTA
The DNA here is from genome assembly GCF_945859685.1 of Eupeodes corollae. Taxonomy (NCBI): domain Eukaryota; kingdom Metazoa; phylum Arthropoda; class Insecta; order Diptera; family Syrphidae; genus Eupeodes; species Eupeodes corollae. Next base: position 41,817,994 of record NC_079149.1, read on the forward strand.
GTATTCGACAGGTTCAAATCTGATATCCGCAAAATAAACGCTGGTGTGCCCTAGGGCTCCGTACTGTCTTCGACGCTCTTCCTTATTTTTATAAATGATCTTTTGTCTAGAACTTCTAACCCACTAAATTGATTTGCTGATGACAGTACCCTCAGCTTCTCATATTCGTTTTTCGATTTTCATCCTTGTTCTTCGGATGTGGACTACCAACGGCAGCGTTCGATAAGCTCATTAAATTCTAATCTTGACAGCACTGTTTGGGGAATCAAAAACCGTGTAGAATTTAATGCTTCCAAAACTCAATGCTGTCTTCTGTCGCAAAACCGTAACCCTCCCCCAATGCCACTATCCATGAGTGGTACTTGCATCGAGGAGACTAAACAGCTATCAGTCCTAGTTATGTACATTACAAGCCACTTGTTGTGGAGTCATCACATATTTGACATAGCCAAAAATGCTGCTAAGTGTTTAAGTTTTTTCTGAAGGTGCAAGAAGTTTTTAACCCCGTCTGATCTGGCTATAATCTGTATAAAGCCTATATTCGTCCAAAACTTGAGTACAATTCAAATATTTGGCAGGTGCTCCTATAACCCACTTGAGTCTCTTGGACAGAATTCGAAACAGAGCTCCAAAAATGTTAGGTGACTGTTGTCTAACTGAAACTTTTGTATCTCCCGAGTAGCGTCGTAAGGTTTCATGTCTCTCATCAGTTTACCCTTGAGCCCAATTTCGGTCGTACAGAGATTCTTTTTTAAGTCGCACTACACGAATGTGGAATTCTTTACCAGACTCAATTTTTCCCACTCCTTACAACATACAGACATTCAAAACCAATGTGCATTGGTATCTCCTTTTAAATCCCTACCCTCCCTTCCTAATAACTCAAGCTGTGTATAATCATTATAGGGGTATTCATATTTCAAAAATTCAATTTTCAAAAATTTGCATCACCATTCATTGAAAAACAATCGATTAATGGAAAATATTCCTGAAAATTATAAAAAGCTGAAGCATTCAATTTATTTGTCATTCTAAATGTAGGCATGGATTTTGTTAAAAGGTTACCCGTTTCTGCTTTTGTTTAAAAGTGTTCAATCTTTCATTCTTTATTCAGAATTAGTATTTCTGTATTTAAGGCTTAATTCTGAACAACTTTTCCATTATTCGATCAATAATCGACTTGTAGGTGGTCTCAAAGATCAGCGATTCAACACCAGCACCGCTGCCGTTGGACTTATTATTTGTGGGATTATGTAAAGTCGATTCTCTACGCAGATAAGCCCAAGACGATTAACGCCATGGAAGTGAATATTCAGCGCGTTATAGCGGCCATCCTAAAGTGGTCCCATAGCAAAAAAGCTAAATTCTTGGCTTTCTTCTTGAAAACTACGCGTCTACAAACACCCGTATTAAAAAATGGGTAGAACAATAACTTAAACTTTGCTTTTTAACACGTCTCACAAAAAACTAATATTATCTTACGATTTCAATAAAAAGGTTTTTTTTCTATTTTTTTAAAGCTACATACATTTAAGCTTTTTGAGATATATTTTGATTTGGTAATTTCCCTAAGGATTCGTAATAAGAAAATAATTTCTATAAACTTTAAAGAAACGTTATACCTTTAAAACAGGTATAGCAAACTGGCAAAGAACTTGATTTTGGAATATCTTTGCGGTTCTCATTGGTTTTTAAAAGAAGAACATATTACCAGAACACATTTCCTTACTATCTAAAGTTTTTGAAAATCTGATAAGTAACTAGATAAAATATTATTTTAAAGGAGATTAAAGGACATAGTTGTATTTTAGCTTTACTCAACGTATCTGATGACATAAGACATGCTTTAGACAATAATTTTACAACTTTGATAACTTTAGTTGACTTTTCAAATGCTACTATGTAAACCATAATCTTCTCTGTGATAAATTGACGACCCTATTTAACTTCTCTGACACAACTAAAATCTTATTTAATCATATTTGACCAATCGTAAGCAGGGCGTTTCTGGTAATGGTAGAATGTCCTCGTTCCTCCCAATTAATAATGGTGTTCCTCAAGGATCAATCTTTGGACCTTTACTGTTTTCATTGTTCATAAATGATCTGATCTGTTTCTTCTTTGTTTCACTTTCCTTAAAATTACCAGCAACCAGAGCAACAAACTTCAAAACCTCACTGCTGAATTGACAACTATATAATTTTTCATTTTACTTTAAGACTTTCAATAACTATTCAATTCTGATAAACACTGCTTTCTTAAAAAAAATCCTTTTCCTATGACTTCACCAACAGTCCTTACACAAAAATACATCTTCCCGTTTCTCTTAAAATTGCAAACTTTTCTACGAAATGCACAATGTCTAATCGCTCCATCCTGTCACATATGCTAAAGATTATCAAAAGGTCTGTTCTTTACGATACAAAGTTAAGGTTTAGAATTTAGACTTATCAGTTCTATATACAGTTACAATCTGCTGTTATTCCAAGAGCTTCTTCATATGAATGTAAACAAAAATTAAAGGACACAGTTTTCCTAATATCGAAGTGAAGTTTTTCAAGTCAAATTCTCAAGTCTCAAAACCTACAATACATCATTGTCTAGACATAAATATTCAATTTCTAAGAGAAGACAAAATAATACAGAAGATTGTTATCAATTCCATTGTATGTTGTTTGTATTTCTTTCACAAACAATCATAATTCATTACATTGGTTACGTAACTTTTGAATATTGTTTTCTTATAAAAATTGCAATATTAAAATTACATGCGAGAGTTCCCATTGAACTTGTGTGTTGTTCACTTCATTCAAACTTCATATACTCCTACTTCAACCTTCATTTGAAATGTTTGCAACTTAATTTCAAGATAATTATGTTGATTATCTCCCGTTTTATTTATATTCACATTGTTTCAACTTTTGTTTGTGAACATTCAAGAGGCTCAAGGAATTTCGTTTAAAATTTTCAAAGCTTTTGAAAACCTGAATCCTATATCCTTTCACTATTTTCTAGTGTGACGTGATGTTTTAAAAAGTATAGAATTCTATTTAGCTCAAGTACATCATATTGTACAATCTTCAATTATTCTATATATGTACGACCCTAGCTTTTTTCTCAGCCTCATCATAGTCGTAATCGTGCCTCATCATTATTTAACCAACTCTATACTATTTATCATTTTGTATATTTCTTTTCCTTTTACTAAAAGTTTTTGTTAAGCCAACACAGAGAGCTTCACCATTGTCAACCTGGATGCCGGTGATTATAATCTTTCTGTTCAGCGGCCTTGAAAAGGTAGCTCATACAAAGTATGTAGGTACAAGTACGTTAAGAGGTATTCATATACGTAAACTCGTATCTGCGCAAAAACAAAAGACCCTATCTTTTCTATCTCTGCAAAATGTTTTTTTTTTTCAAGCCTTCTTGCTGTGGCGCTGCTGATGAGGTTGGATGGTAAAAAATATTTCTTCCGTGACCTTAAACTTGGGATTGTGATGATTGTATAAGTTGAATCTCTTGGCACTTGAAAACATTTATATTACGTGTGATGATGATGATGACGGTACACACAATGATGATGGTGTATCGTACGAGTTACACTATATCACCCAGTGCCTCAATTAAATTCATTAAATTAATTTTGCATTTTTAATTTGCATGGCTTGAAGTTTTTTTTGTTTTTGAATGGTACCTGGAATATGTGATGTTTTTGTAAACCTTCCAGGTTTTTGTTACGCCCATATCCAAGATCATATAAGACTCTGACTATGGGTATAGAGGAATAAAAAAGGGGCCGATGACGTTTTTTGATGAATTTGGTTCAACATGACTGACTTGAATTTAATGAGAGGATAGTTACATCTTTTCGGAGATTGCAGATGTCGTTGATTGATGGTATTTTATTCTACATATGGTCATTAAAATATAACTACGTTTTAGTTTGTTCTGAGTGATGATAAAGGGATGTACAAGGTAAAGAAAACCGTGTTTTTCTGAACAAAAGTTTTTTGAAATGGGTTGACTTAGTTTGAATTTGAGTTCGAGTTTGAAAATGAAAACGAAAACCTTCAACATGAATGAATGTAAGGCTTTATACAATTTTCATTCCATACATTCACACGAACAAAAATAAATGAATTAATGAGAAATGTCAAATTCTCGCATGAGTGTTCAACTTTTTTTCCGCATTCACACTTCAAGTAGGAAAGTGCCTTATAAAATAGCAACCCTGATTAAATGCAAAAATGTTCAAAGCATACCTTTTTTAAGCGTAAGTTTAGTTTTACCATATGATCAGGGTTTGAAATGTTAATTGGTATGTTGATAAAATCCTCCTAATTAAAAATATCCAAAACAAGAATTTCAGTTATTTTGTTTCATTTTAAGCTAAATTTACAGTGTTTCCGGGTTTATAATTGATTGCTTATTTCCATTATTGTTGTTAATTCTAAAGTGGTTGCACCAACCTTGCACCAAATACTGATGTTAATGAAAGGAAAAACTTCTTTGAAAAAATTTAAATTTGCTCAACGAAATGTTCATCATATTTGTAGAAAGTGCTCCAAAACTTCTTGCAGAAAAAAACTTCAATACTGGAGTAAAAAAAACTCCTACGTTAAGGAAATTTTGAACGTGTTTCAGCATTCTAAAGAAACTAGAGAATTCTTTTATCAGAATTATTTAAATTACGATTTTTGATGCTGCGAAAGTTGAGTCCCTGTTCTTGAGTTATGAAGTTTTTTATTCAGGTACGAAATTACAAAAGTCAATATTTTTTGAGGTTCGAACTATTCTAAAGACAAGTACAGACGATTGTCAGATCTTTCATTATTGCCAGATTAGTTGGTAGCCTGTCACTAAGCTAAATACTTTTCAATGAAGCAAATTTAGTCCCAAAGTCTAAAAATTATGCTTTGAATTTTTTTTGTCTGAATGTTTTATAAAGAAGATATTGAAAGTTGTCAGAAACGGTGTGATGATTTAAAAAATAACATCTTCGAGCGTCTACCAACGTTAAAAACCACATTTTTAGCTTTGACTGACCGAATCTTTTCTCTGACTATAGTCAGTATCGTTCCTTGATAGTTACGTTGACGCCAGCGCTGATATAATCTGATTCTCCTGGGAATGAGAACTTTTATCCCGAATAGGGTCGAAAGCATCAGACCTAATGAAGACGAATGGTTCGATGCGAGCTGTAAAGAGGTTATTAGGGCCAAGAAGATAATTTTCCGTTGTTTTAAAGCCAATCCAACTTAGTAAAACCGGAAAGAGTTCAAAAAAGCCAGGAAGGTCTGCAACGCCCATATTCGATTGACCAAATTTTTACATGACCAAAAATTACGGCAAAAAATACGACAATGTCCCAAAGGCTGTAAAAATATTTGGTGATTTGTAAAAAACATGAGGAATTCTTCCTCTTCCTCAGTTCCTACGCTCGTTGTCAATGAAACTCCATTTGTTAGATCTTTAGAGAAAGCTTATCTTTTTGCTATGCAGTTCGTCGCAAATTAAACGTTGCCAGTGAGGGTTGTGACTCTGCCTGTCATCGATCGCGTTACTGATTCTATGGGGCAAATCTTTTTTCGCACTCGTACTGTGATGAGAGTCCTATAAGATCTTAAAATAAGTTCGTTGGTCCAGATGGTATCCCCACTTATTTTCTGAAAGGTGTTCTTGAACGCTGGAAAAATGACTGCGTAAGCTTTTTCATCTGTCCTATTTCTCTGGTCTCGTTCCGAGCGGATGGAAAACCGCATTTGTTCAGACTGTTTCCAAAAAAGGTAAATTTTCCTTACCCTCTACTTACCCACCGATTGCACTTTCGTCCCTTCTTTTCAAGGTCATGGAAACGCTGATAATAACAAGAAATATCTGGAAGATCGAAAGATTTTTAATGACCCACAGTACGGCTTTCGCAGCAATAGGTCCACTGGGTGATCTCATGGTTCTTCTCACTGAAAAGACGAGCAAATCTTTTACACTGACATTTTAAAAGATTTGATAGGGTTTGGCATCAGGCTCTCTTATCGAAAATGCGTGTTTTCGCTTTCCATTAATCCCTGCTTCATTGGATTAGTAATTACCTTTGGGATTGTTCAATACAAGTTGTATTGGAGAGATCCAAGTCTGAAAAACACAAAATAAATGCTGGTGTGCCCCAGGGCTCTGTTCTATCTCCAACACTCTTTTTCATTTTTATTAATGATCTCCTGTCTAATCCAATAAATTGTTTCGCTGACGATAGTACTCTTAGCTTTTCATATTCATCGCTCTTCTTTGGATGAGAAACTGCAACGACAAAATATGATAAGCTCATTAAATTCCGACCTAACCAGCATTATACTGTGGGGAATAAAAAACCGCGTGGAATTTAATGCTTCGAAAACCCAATGCTGTCTTGTATCGTTAAAGCGAGATATATCCTTGCCATTATCCATAGAAGGCACTTGCATTAAGGAGACTGAACAACATCTCGATAATCTCGGTATGTGTACCACCTTTTGTGGAACGATCACAAACGCGATGTCGCCAAAAATCCCTCAAGATGTTTGGGTTTCCTTAGGCGCTGCAAGAAATAATTCACCCCTTCTGATCGGCTGTTATCTACAAGACTTATATACGTAAAAAGCTTGAGTATAACTTCCGTCTCTGGGCTAGTGCTCCTGCAACTTCCTTAAGTCTCTTGGATAGTATTGAACGTAGAGCATTTAAATTGATAGATGATAATATCATCATAAGTTCATTTACTTCACTTGAGCATTGTCGTAAGGTTTCTTGGGTGACCGTTTTTGACTGCTATTTATATAAGCTCTAGTGAAATAGACAGCTGCATTCCTCCCCTCAAATAGTTCAACCGTAATATTCGCACTTCTAGGAATGGTCATCAATATACTCTTGAGCCCAACTTTGTGCATATTTTCAAGTACAGAGATTCGTTCTTCAGCCGTACTACGCGAATGTTTAAATCCTTGCCACACTCTGTCTTTCCCAGCCATTGCAATATTCAGGAATTCAAAACCAATGTGCACTGACACCTCCTTTAAACCTTCTTGTTCAGTTGACTGCACTTTGTATGGTTCATATATTGAAAAACATTTTCACCTTTTTTTCAGAAATTTAAATAAAACCAGCTGTTAAAAAATATTTGCCAAGGCTTAAAACTTAAATTACACGCTAAATTTAGTGACTAGCTTATAAAGGTGTTAGGTTTAAAAAATTTGTTTTTATAAATTACGGGAGTTGTGTGGAAACAATCGTATGTCTTTAAGTGTATTACAAGATGAAGTTCTGGCATCCCATTTCCGATCCTTGTTGACATGTCAAGATGACTTGCACTCGTTTCATTATGCTTGCCCCGACACAGCTGATAATTTGCTTGATTCTGTAATAGTCCTTGATGAACTGGAACTTGCTCTTCTTAATATGAAACACAATAAGTGATAGCGTTCCCGTTGAATTTCTTAAAAACTCATCTTAAGAATACAAGCAATATCTTCTTTGTTTTTACAACAATTTGTACGATTCCTACAAGTTCCTACAAGTTTTAATAAAGGAGATGTATTTGTTTAATATTTATGAAAGGTGATGCTAGCTTACTTGAGAATTACAGTGGTATTTCAATATTAAATTCCATCAGAAAAGTATTTACTAGAATCCTAAAGAAAAGTCTTATCAGTTGGGTAGAATCAAACAATCGCTTAAGCATGTTTCAAGCTAGTTTTCTAGAAGGCTTTTCAACGGTTGACCATATTTTTCCTTTATCGAGTATTGCTTACAAATTTATCCAATAGAAAAAGAAAATGTGTGCTTATTTTATCGACTTAAAAGCTGCAGTTGATACCGTCAATCGACAAGCTCTCACTTACAAAATGATCTCACTTGGTATATCTAAAAAATTTCTAAGTATCTACGAAAAATGTGTAAGTAAAACTTATGCTACAGTTTGGGATAAGGCCGAGATTTCAAATTGGATTCAAATGACTGCAGGTGTTCCCCAAGGTTGTATCCTTAGTCCAGTCTTGTTTGATGATATTTCAGATAATTTACCCGGTGGAGTTTGTTTTTCTGATATTCGTATAAAAGACCTTCTTTACGCGGATGACTTGGTTATGCTAGCGGATAACCCATCTTCTTTCCAGCTACAAATCAATAGGGTCCAAACGTACCGCAATATCTGGGACCTTAAAATAAACTGAGAGAAAACAAAGATAATAGTTTTTAAAGCACGGAGGTGTTGAAGGTTGAGAAAAGAAAGGTGGCTCCTTAACAACCAACCTATTGAATTAGTACAGTAATTTAAATATCTGGTAGTATTGATGTCTGCTAACGGTAGCTTCAATAAACATGTTCAGCATAAGAGCAAAGAAGCTTAAGTAGCTCTCAACTTAATGTGGCCAGCTTTCTTCTAAAACAAAAACATAGACTTAGGATCTAAATACCGATTTTTTCAAAAAACCAATATCACTTATCAGATACAAATTTAATGAGCTTTAATTTTGTGGAACAAACATTTTTGATACGAAAAATAGCTTAGGAGATAAACGTGAAAAACTGAAACAATCTCCATGTTTCTCTTAACTGCCGCTAGAGCTCACTTTGGATTCTTGGGGACTTTTTTTGGGTCATCGCTAGGCATCCCTTAGTAAGTGTGCCAAGTTTCAAAACAATTTTTTTCTTTCATTGACTGGACTATAACAGAAATGAGCGTGCCATATTTTATTTTGGAATATAGTTTTTACCTGGAAGAATTTTAAATTCAAAAATGTTATTGAATGAATCGGCCCTTAGTATCATTCTTCTCTTTTTTTACTTTAAATTTAAAAACAAATTAATAAACCATCAAATTTTAAAATAACTCAAACAAAACTCAATTTTTTATTTTATATCTTTTCAGGTATGTGATTCATTTCAAACAACTTGATAACTTTGAAACAAACAAAAAATGCCGAATTATTTTATTGCCTTTTTGAACCTGCATCTATAAAAAAAGGACTTTTTTTAAATATTTTTTGTTTTATTCTATAAAATTCAAATGTCATACTGATGATGATGACGATAACTTACGTAATAAATTCAAAAGTGCTTACCTCATATGTGTTGAGGGAGCATAGCTGACATACCAATGTTATCTGCAAAAGAAGATAGAACATTAAAAATATCTAAGTAAATATAAATATAAAAATTAACATATCCACCAAATCAATTTTATTACCCTGAGGACAACTCAAGAACAAAAACATTACTCCAATTCACGAAGTCGTAAATTTATTATCATGCAAAAACCTAAAAATAAAAATCATACAAAAAAAACAAAGTTCTAAACTAATTCTAGAAAAGTAACGTCACCAAAAAAAAAACAACTAAAGAAAAAAGTGGTGTCATTGTATCTTTTTTTTATCTTCAGGTCTTGTCAAAGCCGTAAAAGCTTTTTTTAAACGAGTTTGTTGACAGTCTGCATGTGTGTGAATATTTTTGTTTTCTTATTTCGATTTCATTTGTTTTTTTTTTTTGCAAAAAAAAAAAATATCTTAATTCTAAATGCAAATTTAGTTAAATATACTTTTTTTTTTGATTTTATTGACTATTTTTGTTGTTATTGTTTTGTTGGTTTCTTGTTTATTACAAAATTTATCACACAGAAATAAAATTAACTGTGTCTTCCTTTTAGGGATTTTCATTGATTTATCCGTTGATTTCTCCAAATTGTTGTATTCTATTTTTGGTTTTGTTGCTAATTTGTAATTTATATCTTTTTAATTTTTTGTTTCATTTAGAAATATTGTAAAATATTAAGTTTTTAATTTTATGTTGATTGAATGGTCATGATTATGTTTTTATCCATGAACAAAAGAAAGTTACATTTATCATGAAGAAAATTGTATTTTTGTGCAAATTTTTACCACAAAAAAAAATGTTTCCATAAATAGAAAAATTTATATTTTGCTATAAATGGTCATAAACAAATTATGTATAATCTTTTTTTAAGAAATTGAGAGTGGGTGTTAAATATGAATTCCATGCTTTCTTTGTAAACCTTAACGGAATTAAAAGATTTTTTATAGAAAAAGATGTAACTGGGCCAAACTAACAAAGTGAGGTAAATTAAGAACGTTTAGGAAAATTCAAGAATTTCCAAATTAGGATGAATGTAAATGTTTGAACTGTATAGGTAATAACATTTGTTTTAGGCTTACAAGTTTTATAGAAAATTGAACTTTCACTACGAAATAGACTTCTATAAGTTGAAGTTTTAATAGAGTTCTTTATTTGTGTTTAATTTGAAAATTATTTTAGTATAATTTTATATTTTATAGGCTGTGTAAAATATCATATTTTTATTGTCTTTTTTTGTTAGAAATTTTCGAAATAGTTGTTAATTAACTACATTTCAATATTACCCGTGTTTTTTGGCATTCTATAAATAGTATAGTAGAAAACTCCCAAGAAAACCCATTGGCAGTAGCAAGATTTTTGTATTTAAAAATTGGTACAACTGAAAAAATACCTGACAGGATAATAATAAAAAAACACAAATAGAAGAAAGTTTTGCAAAAATTAAAAGTTAAAATTAACTTCAGCAACAAAAAAAAACTGACTTAAACTAATAAAATGGACAATTTTCAAGAAGAAATGGTAAGAAAAAATCTGGAAATTGAGATTGAAAAGTTTTATCCAAACAATTTGACATAAAATAAAAACTTCAAGAAGGGGGTTTGTTCGTAGACCACTACTACTACTACTACTTGTGGTGTTGAACTTTATTCTTTATCTATCTGAATCGAGTTGAAATGAACTTGATTCGGATTCGGGATTAAAGTCAAGTCAAATATTCTGAAGAAAAACCTGTGTGGAGGAGTTGGTTTTACAGATAATGCATTAAGGTCTGTTTTTTTGCATGTTCGTGTACAAAAAATATAGTTTTTTCTTAATCGAATTAAAAAAAAATGCACATAGCATATATTTTTGTATGGTGCGAAACTATTCAGTTCTTCATTCTTTAACACGAATCAAACTATCTCATTGCACTTCATTAGAAACATTGAAACATCATCATGTCAAACTTAATCATTTTAACATCTTCTTGTGCGTTTCCACTAAAAAAATTTATTTAATCTAAACTGAGATAAACCTTTGGTGGAAACATAGCAAAACTTAATTATCGTTTCTATTGTTTTCTCTTGCAAAATAAGCCCATTTAGTCCATTTTCATTAACAAAACTAAATTATATCAACAGTAACAGATTGACTTCTTCCCCCAATGGAAAACACATATTTTCAAATGCACAACTACTCAACGAACACAACCATCGAAATACAAATGCAATACCAATCGTAGCAAACTTTGAGAACAAAATCACATGAGATCCATTCGAGACTAGTATAAATGTCAAGAACCAATCCGTAGTAAAATTCTACTCTAATTTTTATCGGTAGTATTCATACTGCGGATATTGTTTTTGTTATTCGTGTAAAATCCTACCATACTACTGATAGATTTTCCAACAAACACGGGTATTCTTTATTAAAAAACTAGTGCAGCTGAACATATTAAAAAGGTATTATTCTACTACTAAAACGTAAATGGACTTCGGACAAAGACCAACATTGTTTACAAAAATATTAACAATCTTCCTCACGATGTCTTAATATTGAAGGAAACATGGCTCAACAACTCTATCTAGGATTGGAAGATTTTTGACTCCTCTTATCAAGTCTTTAGACGTGATCGTCATAACTCAGACGATTCAAACGCTGTTGGTGGCGGAATTCTTGTCGCTATCAACAATACTCTCACTAGTTACCTGATTGACGATTTTCGATCAACAGACATAGAAATTCTATGCTTAAATTTAAAACGGCAAAAGGACATCTATTTATTGTATCAGCATATATACCTCCAAGCGCCAAGAACGAGGTTTATGTAAAACTTAACAACCGTATAGAAAGTATTTATATCCTTTTGGAGTCCTTAAGTAACTCGCTGTTTCCTTTTAACTGGAAGAGCTCCTTCATAATACCAATACACAAAAAAGGTCCTAAAAACAAAATAATGAACTAGCGACCTATTGCTAAACTATCTGTGATACCTAAACTATTTGAGTCAATCGTATGTACCGTCTTTCTTTCCACTGCAGTTCGATTATCTGTGATAACCAGAATGGTTTTGTTAAAAAGCGTTCAACTGTTACTAATCTGTTTAACTTAACGTTCTTTTGTTTAGATGATTTAGGAAAACGTGAACAAGTTTATTGTATCTTTACTGATTTCAACAAGGCCTTTGATAAATTGTGTCATAAAACATTACTTTTTTTAAACTGGATCTCCTCATATTTTCAAGATAGACGTGATAGTGTTAAATTTCGTAATGAGTGTTCAAGTTCATTTGTTGTGAATACTGGTGTCCCCCAGGGTAGTCACCTTGGTCCTATTCTATTTCTTTTATTTATAAATGACTTGGTTTCGATCATACAGAATTCGTCCATCCTAATATATGCTGATGACATTAAAATTTAAAAAAAAATTTACTTTACATCTGATTGTCTTCTCTTGCAAGAAGACTAAATATTACTCAGGAACTGGTGCAACAATAATCGTCTTGATTTAAATGCTGACAAATGTCAAACCATGAGTTTTGCAGTTCCAATCGTTTTTAGTTACATGTTTGATTCTTGTCCTCTAAGTAGAGTATGTGTATTTTCTGACTTAGGTGTTGTCTTAGATCCTAAACTAACATTCAAAGAACATATTAACTTCATAGTTCAAATAACAAAAAGAGTTCTGGTTTTTATTTGGATTTGGCAGTGATTTCCGTGATCTTTATGTTTAAAATTATGGATCTAGTTACGGCCAGATCGTGAGAGACGTGATCCAACGAGACTTTTGCTAACTTCTTCTCGATATCGTCAAAATCGAAAATTTTTAGTATCGTCTCGGTCCCAGTTTCGCTGTTTTCTTATTAGTTGTTTCATCGGTAGTATAGTATCATCAAGTGAAACATTTTTCTTCTAGTTGTTAGCTTTAAATCTAATTTAAAGTTTATAATTTTAATTTAAGTAAAATATTGGGTTGTCTATTTTTATTTTGTTTCATTTTTATAGTTAAAAAATCGAGTTTTTCATTACAGAAATCAATGAATATTGTCTGCATTACAAAGAGAAATTTCGAAAAATGATATTAACTAAGTCGATATCTTCATATTCTTTTCATGAATTTCTATAACCAATTTGTTTTAGGCTCAATAACTTAACATATTAAATCTTTTACACAAGATCTTCAAGTGGCCAATTGTGATCACTTCTCAGAGAGATAAGATGAACAGAAATGTTTTCTTGCAAAATTCTGACTGTTTTGACATTTTTCTGTCAATATCTTTTAATTTTGACTATCAAAACTCTTTAATCATAAATTTTTAGCGAAATCAATTCAATCAAAAATAGTTGACTCGACCTCTGATAAACCGTACTTTAAGGTGACTTTTAAAGGATGGAATGTATTAAAAAAGTATTTTAGGACTTATCGATCCTTAAATGCCTAAAATTTCACTTCTAAATGAAGCCTGCCGCAGCAATATTCTCAGTTGTTCTTAAGCGACGCACATCTAATATCTAAGATTCTTCACATCATAGACTTACCCCTAACAGCTAAAAATTTTCAAAAGTGTTTTAATTTTCTGAACTGTGATTACAAAGTGTCCATGATTTTGTCATTAGGGGTATCATTCTATTTTTGGTATTGGTGTAGTTTTTACTTTCGCCATGTGGAGATATGACTTCTTTAAGAATAACAGCTGCTCAAAAAGCTGTACATTCAAAATGAAACCTTTTATTGGAAAAACTTTTTTTGTTTCTGCGGTTTTATACCAATTCTTTGTATTAATTTATGAAAAATGTCAAAAAAATCAAAGCAAGCGTATAAAATGATAGTAATTCTTATAAACGGTGAATTTTTAAGAGCTTGAGAACTTTTAAAAAAAAAAAACGCATAAAATTTGCAAAATCTCATCGATTCTTTATTTGAAACGTTAGATTGGTCTATGACATTTACTTTTTGAAGATAATTTCATTTAAATGTTGACCGCGGCTGCGTCTTAGGTGGTCCATTCGGAAAGTCCAATTTTGGGTAACTTTTTCAAGCATTTCAGCCGGAATAGCCCGAATTTCTTCGGAAATGTTGTCTTCCAAAGCTGGAATAGTTGCTGGCTTATTTGTGTAGACTTTAGACTTGACGTAGCCCCACAAAAATAGTCTAAAGGCGTCAAATCGCATGATCTTGGTGGCCAACTTACCGGTCCATTCCTTGAGAAGAATTGTTCTCCGAAGTTTTCCCTCAAAATGGCCAGAGAATCGCGAGCTGTGTGGCATGTAGCGCCATCTTGTTGAAACCACATGTCAACCAAGTTCAGTTCTTCCATTTTTGGCAACAAAAAGTTTGTGAGCATTGAACGATAGCGATCGCCATTCACCGTAACGTTGCGTCCAACAGCATCTTTGAAAAAATACGGTCCAATGATTCCACCAGCGTACAAACCACACCAAACAGTGCATTTTTCGGGATGCATGGGCAGTTCTTGAATGGCTATTTACGTAGCCATTCAACCAGAAATGAGCCTCATCGCTGAACAAAATTTGTCGATAAAAAAGCGGATTTTCTGCCAACCATTCACTGAAAATTCGACGTTGTGGCAGATCGTTCGGCTTCAGTTCTTGCACGAGCTGTATTTTATACGGTTTTACACCAAGATCTTTGCGTAAAATCTTCCATGTGGTCGAATAACACAAACCCAATTGCTGCGAACGGCGACGAATCGACATTTCACGGTCTTCAGCAACACTCTCAGAAACAGACGCAATATTCTCTTCTGTACGCACTGTACGCATTCGTGTGGTTGGTTTAATGTCCAATAAAGTAAACTGAGTGCGAAACTTGGTCACAATCGCATTAATTGTTTGCTCACTTGGTCGATTATGTAGACCATAAATCGGACGTAAAGCGGGAAACACATTTCGAACCGAACACTGATTTTGGTAATAAAATTCAATGATTTGCAAGCGTTGCTCGTTGGTAAGTCTATTCATGATAAAATGTCAAAGCATACTGAGCAAATTTCTCTTTGACACCATGTCTGAAATCCCGCGTGATCTGTCAAATACTAATGCATGAAAATCCTAACCTGAAAAAAATCACCCTTTACATTAGTTAAAATTGTTGCAATTTCTTGGCAATAATGATTCCCGATTAGAATACAACTTAATTGGTATACACTGGTATAACAAACTTTGAAGCTGATATCTGATCAATATTGATTAAATATAGATTTCTGATCAATAATATTTGAAAATATTTTAAAAGTTATTAAAACATTCAAAAATGTTTGTAAATAGTCAGTCAAATCCAATTTATACCATTCAGAAAATCCTACATATTTGCTTAATACCAAAATATATCTGGTATTTAAAGAAATTCTGCAACAATTTGCAACATTTTAAAGTTTTTAATTGAATCGATGTAAGAAGCTAAAAATACCTCCATAAAACTTATCTCATGCAGACCAAAAAAAACCAAACAAACTATAACTCTCCTCTATTCTAAAGGATAAAAAGAAAAAAGAAGATAATACAAGCCATTAAAACCCTTTCTTTCATCAATATTCTTGATTAGAATGCAAATATATCCAATTACAACTACTTTATAACAATTTAATGGATTCAATGATTAAAAGGCAAACCTTTTAATTGAATTGAAAAAAAAAATACAATTTCAATAGTCACAGTCACGACGACGACGTGACGTCGAACGCAGGTCTTTACGTCTGTCCTTCCGTCTATTTGACTGTCCAGTCATGGTCATCGTCGACGATGCGACGACAGTCGGTCTTCTCATTAGATTCCCTTACAAGATTGAGAATTGAAAGGGAAGAACGCATAAAAAGCTTTAATTCACAATCTTGTATTTTAATTGATTTTCTTTGAAATCAAATTGCATGATGCAAAGTCAAATAAAAAAGGCGGTTCCTTTTGATATAAAGGGGCTATTTGGCATGCCAGCCGGTTCGGTAGGCCGGTAGCCTCGGATCTTCTCTAAGTATAAAATATAGGATGCGTGTGGAAGGCCCACCACCACCGCCACTGTCATCATCATCGTACTTATTAACTGCCCTGACATTTTTTTTCATTTAATTGAAGGTTTATTTGTGGCTATCTCTGTCTCAAAGTCATCTGTCGAAAAGGGGGAACCTGCTTGATGATGACGATGATGATTTTTTACAAAGTGCAACTGGATTTCGATTAGAAAATAATTTATTTATAGTTCTTTCAATAAATTGCAAATTTTCATGACCAATTTTGATTGCTGAACATTTTTGTCTGGAGCTTGGGCTGTCTATCGTCATCGTCGTTTTAGCATCTTCTCTGTCTTTTTGCTGTCTGTGCTTAGAGTAATTATGTGGTATTTGCAACAGCAAGCTAGACCGCTAATCTTTTCAATTTATACTACCTATGCAATTATAAGCCGACTATAGTATGTATGCTTTCATATAAATCAGAAAATTAATTGACTTCACTGGACGTTGTTGGTTGTATTGCTTCACTCAAATAAGCCACTAGAAGAGTTCTATTGTCTTGCAAATGGTCATTATAAAATCTATGTTCGAAGTTGAATATTGACGGAAAGAATTCTCATTGTTTCTTATTGGATTTTCTTAGAGTAAGAGATCCAAGCCGGAATAACAACTGACTGACTTCACTATCATATAGTCAGCGAGATGATATCGTGATATGAGTCAAAAGTGGACATGGACACCTGGGCATGGAGAATCCATCATTTATATACTTAACAAAGATATTGACAACCATTCATTTGAAGTTTTGATTCTATTGAATTTCCCAATTTATATTGATGGTGTGATGTTGTTGATGATGACATCAGATGATTAGATGATGATTATGATAATAATGATGATGGTAGGTAACAGGTAAGGTACATAATTGCCACTTTGTAGGTAATTAAATATTTGAAGGTTCTTTCTAAAAGCTGGTTATAGGTGGTATGAGAATGGATAGTGTTTGGTATGTGCAATATTCTTTTGTGATGTGTCGTATGTCAGAACTAAAGCTAAATCGCATTAGTTTTTATAGATTGTTAAAAAATACGCCATCGTCATATTAATATTTTTTTCTTAATTAATGCCGAAGACTATAAATTGTATTGCAAACAAAAAATTAAAGACAACAGAAGGCCATTGGACAAAGACAATATTGTACAGTTTACATCACATTCCATGTCTCAGGGAATTAGTGTTTGAATTGGTTATTTGTAAGAATTGACAAATTTGTCATCTTCACAAGTATTTAAATAAACTTTAATAAACATACCAATAATTTTTAGTATCGAGATGTTAAGGAGGATTAATCATGATTTTATCTCAACATTTGTTCACATTCTTGAGAGAACTAATAATCCTTTTTATATGTTTCGAATTATCACAACTTCTCAGACTTCTTTTATGAGATTTCAACTACGACAATCCCAGGTGGTTGGTTAAAACCTTAGGAGGGCATCTCGCTATCTCCACCTCATATTAAGGCCATACAAAAGTGCTTTAAGACTGACTTCCTCTTTAGAATAGAAAATTTAAATTAAACATTTTGTTTATCAGGTAAAATCAAAAGTTTTAAAAGAAGAACTTTTGGGTGTTTAAAAAATCCTATCATAATTTATTTTGGTAAACTTTACGGCACCCCCTCCTGTATAGTGTGTTTATCTCATAGTCATCCAGAGCACTTGTTGTTTATATCTTCATATCTTCAAGAGAAATGTATCAATTGTGTAGGATAACTCAGATTTATTTTATTTCATGAGTTCTGGTCATACAAATTTGCCACAAGCCTGAGATCATCGACGATAACATCAACAATTTTATGTCAACGTTTCCAGCTTTTCAATAAAGAATTCAAGGTAGTGTCATATGTTTGGTGATCTGACTTTAATTTATTCATGTGGATGTCATTGTCAACTTTGAAAACTTTTATCTAATCACTGGTTTTGTAAAATTTAATTATTAACCACAAAGCAATTTGGTTAAGATTGTTTTTTTTTTTAATTTAACACCTGAAAACATCATCTTAAAAGTTCTAGGATTGAAAATGATCCCTCATAACAAAATAATATACAGCATCTGGTTTCCATAACGTCATCAAATTCAAAATAACGTAATGTTTGTAAAAACACTCTTTTTTTAAATTTAAGTTTGTACGTCAGCTCTTTCATTTTGAAGAAAATTATTGTATTTTACTTCTTTTACATTGAAGGTATTGCTTCCTTCTCATAAAGATATAGGTTTTATCATACCTTTTATGTTTGTGAGTGACTTTGCGTGACTATCGATCTTCAGTAATTGAATCTAGAGCCTCATTAAATCCTAGAAAACATTTTAAACCTAGGTATGGGAGCATAAGTACGTGCTTTAGATTTTATGAGCATTTAGAACTTTTAAAATTCTTAGGAGATCATTAAAGGTCAAATTTTCAGCTCATCATCATATATGTACATACTTTTCTCTTCTTACCACTCTTTGTATTCTGTGCCTACGTAAAAACTCTCGCTTTTGGACTATAAGGATGATGATGATGCTGAAGAATATTTCAAAAAATTAAAAAAAAAAATCGAAAATTGATTCAACAATTCAAGACTTGACTAATTCAAGAGCTTCGTGACGGACACGGTATAAAATATTATACTTTATACCAATGTACGTTCTTAAGACTCGTATATCTTTAAAAGAGATGAAAACACCGAAAAGGCCTTATGTTTAGACTATATCATGTGGAGCTTAAATTGTTCCACTTCACGCAATGAATTTCAAAAAGGCACGCTCTTCACTTCACCAGCACAGAGTCGCTTCAGTTTCATTTGCCGCCACCGCCTCGTCGCCAAAACCGCGCTCATGTCGGCCAGCTCCGTGCCTCGCTCCACCACCACCGCTGCCGTACCACACCGTCACGCATTTAAGTTTTCATTCAAACATGACATCTCCAAGAGTTTGAGGCTGAATGTCCCATTACCATCCCGCAGGACCTAAGCCGTCGCCGCGTTGAAGCATCACATACATATTATATATAGGTTTTCTCTCTGATGCAAGTGTTGGCGCAGCATGCCACAAAGAGCCCTTTATACTATGCACATATGTATATATACCGCATCGGTGCGGCGGCGCTGCACCGCGCATTCGACATGATCATCACTTTCTGTCTCTGCCCTTTTATCCTTATAAATCGCCCATATGTTGTGTGCTTAGCGCGCATGCGTGCCCCCAGACACGGGATCCCATTGTCGGATGCGTCGCCTTGTCTTATTTTCCAACCTAAGACACATTATTTTTTATTTATTACCATTTTATTTTTTCTTGCTGCAATCCATACACTTTTCTGCCAGACATAATTATGCAGAATAGCGAGGATTATTACGAAGCAAGTACTTGCAATGGATAAAAGTTGCAAGCTATAAAAAGACAACAACAATACAATCGGCTAGAAGAAAAGACGACTTTAAGCCACGCTATAGCTCACACATATGGTCTTCTAGAGCTATGGAGCTATAGGGAGATGGTTCGTAACTACGATAATGATGGTAGAAGGTGAAGACCACAAGGCGTAAGGGAAGAGGTACCTGGTGCCTAGCTTTGTTTTTTTTTTTCGTAGTATATCTATCTAAAAGGTATATGAAGATTCTGCATCACTACTACCTGCGTTTTTCATGAGCAGCATAATTATTATGAGCATTGACAGCTGATGTCGTCTTGTCCAAGGTTATGGCAAGCTTATGTTGAAAGTTGGTTTGTCTTGCAGTTTATTTTTTGTCTTTCCAAGTTATTCTAAGCGTAGATATATCATATTTTTTCTGCGTTCAGCTGGGTTGTATTCCCCCATCACAGAGTCGCTCTTTGTCATAAGCGAAAGGGTCCAATAACTTGGACTTAAGGTGCTCTTAGAACTTGCGTCGTACCTAGTATATGTAATATTATGTGCTGTAATATTAAATTACACCACAAGTCTTGAGAATTAAGTTCGTCTAGATATACAAAAAAAAATACAAAGTAAAACTGCTTAATAAAGTGACCTGAGTAAAAGATAATGCGGTGCGTGGATGAATTTTTGTTGTCTTGTATTCTTTTTGTTTGTGGTGTCTTTAAGTCTTTTTTTTCTGACTATATTGAGTTTCCATTATCATCAAGTTTTGTGTAAATTATGAGAGTGTGAGAGAGACAGGGAGAAGAAGAAAAAAACAACTGCATTATGCATTTTTAAATGTGGGCTGAGATTACATCTTTTAGCCAAAGCTGTGAATAATTTATGATGTAGTTTGCAGATTAAGAACAAGATGTGTTTGTTTGTTTTTTTTTCGTATTTCACTGAAATTTAAGACTAGAGAACGAACTTAAGGTGGTGGTTGTTGGGTGATGATGGCTATAAATGATTAAAAAACCACAAAAGTCGACCGGGGAATGCAGAATAAAGATTTTTAATAGGTCTATCCATTAGGGCTTTTTAGTCTGTATTTTTATTAGTTGCATATTGGGTTTGTAGCAAATAAAATATTAAATTTTGTCAACATTCTTGAAATAATGTCATATTATAGTGACTTTTTAATATAAAAAAATGCATTTTTTCAAACTGCTAAAATTTCATCTAGAAAACTATTTTTTAGACTGTTTTGAGTGGTTGTACCATAATAAATACTTTAGCCTTAATTCTCCATATCCACTTTTATTGAAGCACCTTTCTGTGAAGAATTTCATCAAAACTCCTATTTGATGATGTTTCACAGCTTTCGTGGACCTTTAAAAATCCGGTTATGAGAAAACAAATCTTTTTAAGTTTCAAATACTTGGAGATATTTGTTTTTCAAGGTTTTTTGATTTTTAAAGCCATTTTTGACAAAAGTTTGAAGTTTTATTTGTTTTAATTTTTTTTTGTTTTTTTCATCATTTAATTTCATTTGTCAAACTTGCAAACAAATAGAAGAAGTTATGATTTGAATAGATCTTTTCCAAAGTGAATACAGTGGATATTTCTTAGTGTTGTTGCTTTTTGAACAAGCGTCTAATTTAAGAGCTACGTACATATATATGTGTGTATATAATGATCTTCAATTTGATGCTAGTATTATAGACCTAACAGCTTTTAAAGTAAAGCTTCAACTATCATGGACACAAGGAAATTAAAATTCAAAGCCCCTTGTGTTGGGGCTCAATTTTAACACTTTGGAGCAACTGTAAGTTCTTTTTAGATCCCGTAACTAAAATGTTGATGTGTGTATGTACGTTTTCAATATAAAACCGTAAAAATCAAAAATAAACAAAAGACGTTTAAAACATGGGAACATTTTATTCAAAACCTGTTCTGATGTTTGTTTATATGTAGTAGTACTAAAATGTTTTTTATTTCCAACTTAATATCTAGATGTTAACATTTTCAAATAAGATTTTAAGTTTCTTTTGAAGTTAAAAATGAAAAAGGTACGACATTGACAGACATCGTGTGTCGGGTAGTTGAATTTACGAACATATTATAACAATTAGGTCCGTAAAGCTGGAAACACCACAATCGAATTTCGAAATTCTAATGATGGGGTGATTTTTGGGCTAATTTAGTGCTCTAATCCCGACTTGGTTCAAAAATCCCTTCCCCCTCAAACTTGTGGTGTTCCCAGCTTGACGTCAAGCTGGAAACACCACACCTTTAGGTTCATAATTTCAAAAAACTGATGATGAGGGAATTTAGGGCTCTTTTTGGGCTCCTAAGTTAGCGAAACTCCAAATTAGTATCTCCACCCCTTACCCCCTAAAATGACTCGCAAAGTTGAAGTTTTTGGAGACTTTCTAAACCAAACAAAATTTTAAAAAAATAATTATGGGGTCGTTAAGTGCTATTTTTGGGCTCCTTAGTTCGCGGAACTCCAATTTGTTTTTTTAAGCCCATATCCCCGAACTTAAGTCTCAAAGCTTAAACTTTTGGAGACTTTCTTAACCAAACACAATTTTCAAAATCTAATGATTGGGTAATGTAGGGCTCCTTTTATGCTAATTTAGTGCTCCTATCCCGAGTTGGTTCAAAAATCCCTTCGCCCTAAAAATTAATTTCAAAAGTTCAAACATTTTTTTATTGCATTACCCTGACTAAATTTGAACAATTTTTAAATTTGAAACTCAAAATAAAATTTCTGTGGAGAAATTCTGTACCCAACGTTTTGAAAAACAAAATACAAAATAATACCATTCCATTAAAAAAATACCAGTTTCGTGTTTTTATTCCCACTTGTTTGTGTTTTACAGGGAAAAAATCAATTTGTGATGACGTGATGACGTCACTCCCAGCAAACTCAACTCCACAGGCTTAACTCATTTATATTTACTCTTATTTTATTTTGGAGATTTGTATATCAACCAATTATATTTAAACAAAGCCTTTCAACCAATCAGATCAAGAATTTCTTTTTTGAAATCAAAGTAACCTTCACCGGAATTCAAAATTTAACTAATCAATTTTGAAAGTACGCATATTGTGATAGGAATTTTGTGCACAATTTACGCATATCTCAATACGCATAAATTTAAAATTGATTAGTTAAATTTTGAATTCCGGTGAAGGTTACTTTGATTTCAAAAAAGAAATTCTTGATCTGATTGGTTGAAAGGCTTTGTTTAAATATAATTGGTTGATATACAAATCTCCAAAATAAAATAAGAGTAAATATAAATGAGTTAAGCCTGTGGAGTTGAGTTTGCTGGGAGTGACGTCATCACGTCATCACAAATTGATTTTTTCCCTGTAAAACACAAACAAGTGGGAATAAAAACACGAAACTGGTATTTTTTTAATGGAATGGTATTATTTTGTATTTTGTTTTTCAAAACGTTGGGTACAGAATTTCTCCACAGAAATTTTATTTTGAGTTTCAAATTTAAAAATTGTTCAAATTTAGTCAGGGTAATGCAATAAAAAAATGTTTGAACTTTTGAAATTAATTTTTAGGGCGAAGGGATTTTTGAACCAACTCGGGATAGGAGCACTAAATTAGCATAAAAGGAGCCCTACATTACCCAATCATTAGATTTTGAAAATTGTGTTTGGTTAAGAAAGTCTCCAAAAGTTTAAGCTTTGAGACTTAAGTTCGGGGATATGGGCTTAAAAAAACAAATTGGAGTTCCGCGAACTAAGGAGCCCAAAAATAGCACTTAACGACCCCATAATTATTTTTTTAAAATTTTGTTTGGTTTAGAAAGTCTCCAAAAACTTCAACTTTGCGAGTCATTTTAGGGGGTAAGGGGTGGAGATACTAATTTGGAGTTTCGCTAACTTAGGAGCCCAAAAAGAGCCCTAAATTCCCTCATCATCAGTTTTTTGAAATTATGAACCTAAAGGTGTGGTGTTTCCAGCTTGACGTCAAGCTGGGAACACCACAAGTTTGAGGGGGAAGGGATTTTTGAACCAAGTCGGGATTAGAGCACTAAATTAGCCCAAAAATAGCCCTAAATCACCCCATCATTACAATTTCGAAATTCGATTGTGGTGTTTCCAGCTTTACGGACCTATAACAATTATTAGTTTTGAATCAAATCTTGGTGATAATTTTTAACACTACTTTTCTCTCACTACAGTGATAAAATTCGCAAGTGCTTCAAAACTGGTGCTGTTTTCTCCATTGAGAACCTGGATTATTTCCACTTCTGTTGACCAAACTTTACCAAGTAAGGCCACCCTAAATTCCTTTAAGCATATTTGGTGCTGGATGTTTTCTTCCTCCCTTAAGCTGCACACAGTACATAATGATGATTCGTTCTGGCCAAATCCGTTTCCATTAGGCTTGATTAAATCACATATTGCCTTAAAAATCCAAGTGATCTTGTTCAGTTCAAAACCATCCTTAATGTGAATCCGTCCTCTTACTTAAATGATCCAGATGTTTGTAGATTCGCGTACTGCTCTCAGATACCCTTCGTAGGTTTTCTTGTTGCCGCAATAGATCATTGTCTTTTTGGATGCAATCATTTGAGAAATAGATCTCTCATCTCAACAGTCCAAAACAATATCCAAGATTTTTGCCTCAAAAGTATTTTTGTTAGCTGATGCGGTAGTCTTGTTGCACTCTGTTCGAATATTGGTCTTGATATACTATATCTGAGGTGAAGAACAAGAGTATAGCAATGTCGTTTCAAAAAATAGCGTTGAAGTTTATCCACTTCTTCGAACATTCCATAGCCCCAGATCTCAGCATCGTAGGTTTGAATTGAATAGCTCTACAAGACACCTGAAATAGTTTCCATTTGGTTTTTAAGTTGATATTTCTTTTTTGCTAGAAAGCATTGCCACTTCGAGTTTATGCTGTTCTTCTTCTTCTCTACGTGCTTTGAAAACGACATCTTTGTGACAATAAAACTCCTAAGTAAGCATAGTTGGAGACAATTCGGATTCTTTCTCCATTTAATGTCCAATTTTCTTGACAAGATAACCTTCCACCATTTCTGAACACCATTATCTCGAATTAAGATAGAATAACTTCCAGGCTCCATTTAATGCAGTAACATTCCAGTTCGTGCAAGACAGTAAATTCATCCGCCAGAATAACCATATCATCTGCATTAAGCAGCAACCTTATGTTCAACAAGTCAATAAAGAGTCCTCCTTCTGAGGATTCATGCAAATCGTGTATAAACAGTGCGAAACGGTGATCCCTGTTTGACTCCAAAAGTGTCCCAAAATATTCGTAGAGCTCTTCTCCAGTCCAAACAGCTGATTGTGTGTTGGAGTATAGGGCTTCTATCAAGTTCAAAAAAATTTTCGAAACCTATTGTATGTAGTTTGGATAAGCAATTTTCTTAAAATCTTATCAAATGCAGCTTTCAGATCGCTAAAAAATGCATACACCTTCTTTTTTTTGTGCCAACTTCAGATGAACGATTAAAGCCAGATCATAAATGTTATCCACCGGAACATTTGATGATCTTTGTTACGTATTTCCTTTGCCAACTTCTACCACTCTGTACTGTCTTTTACACTGCTTATTTTGAGGTCAAGATGATTGTTGTATGTGGACTTACTCCTTTTGCAAATAGTCTGATATTGTTTTTGAGCTCGTAGATAGTTCTCGTTTTCCGAAAAATATTGAATAATTTATATCTTTTTTTCCCGGCTGTTTCGTACTCATAATTGTACTATTTATTTTTCGGCTTGAATTTTGAGCTTCCGCTCTGATCATTTGTTGAGTTATGTATTAAATCGGTTAAGTCCTTAAGCTCGATTGGATCTTTCCGAATTATTAGAGTTTGCAAATTAAAACTAAGATTATTTTGATACTCAATCTTTTTCCTATCATTCCACTGCAAATTAGGTATAAAAATATGCTTTAGGGACAGTTTTATGGGTATGTGGTCACACCATATCTCTTCCTCTACACTAAATCGTTCTACGCACTTCAGTAGTTCTTGCGATACAGTAAAAGTATCATTCGCTGAGTTACCCACATTATTCATGAATGTAAAGCTTCCTTCTTCGTTACCTTTGGTTCTTCCATTTAAAATATTTAAGTCATTACCTTCGCAGAACTATAGAAATTGTTTGTTTATGTATATTAAAAAAAGATACATGTAAAACCATTGTTTCTTGACATTTTTAAATTAATTTCTTTGAAAATTGTCAAATAGATTTCTGAGTGATTCCAGGGCAAGATTTCAAAAATCCAGTACAATTTGACAGTTGGACTGGAATCTGCTCTGAAGAATAATAACTAAAATCTAAGAGATGCTTCTTTCATTAGAGTTGTCAGCAGAGGTACTCCTAGGTGGTGTTCTGTCTCCTGTCCTCTCGAACTTGGTAGTCAATGAAATTCTGGCAAGTTTGGATGTGGATGGTTTTCGAGTGATTGATTATTTTGATGAAGTTTCTATATTAGTTTCAAGAAAGCATTTTAATACCCTTGAAGAACTCTTAAAGCTTATACAAGGCTGATCGGTGAGTGGATAAGGCATTACATAAAATTCCCAATATTAATCCTTCTTTTATAAAAGGTATCCAAGTAAAGTTTTAGATAAAGCTAAATATCTGGGTCCTATTTTAAACAATATGAAAAGCTAATGTGGCGGTTCTCTTGCAAAAAAGCGATGTGTAATAAATAGGGCTTGTAACCCCGGTTTACGCATCGGCAATAAGACTGATTATGATAGCTACTTCGAGTATTTCGAGGTACTTGAATTTTAATCTAAGTAAATGTTTGTTTTCAACATCAAAGTGACATTTTTTAAGTAATTTGTTTTTGTTTAGATTCAAGTGTAAAAACTTTGAGTCAAGGCCTTTTTCAAGCTTCAACTTAACTTACGGGTACACTTACATCACTCATGTACATCATAACAAAGTGCTCTCAGTGCCGCAGTATGACACTTTGTTCTGCCGCATGCACATGAGTTATTTCACAATCTGTCATCGCAGCCGCTACCACCGCCGCAGTTGTTCTCAATTTTTCTGCTACTGCCATTTCCACATTAATTCACTTAAAACTCAACCTCATCATCATCGCTTCACCGCCATCCATCGCCATCTTACCAGCTGTTTATTTTATTATGAAATATAAAAATGATCATCTTCCACGAAAGTGCACATGAACATACTTATGTAGATACAATATACTCTTAGAGATACTTTTGTATCTATTGTCTTAAAATGAGGGTATACCTTACCTTACCTTGCCTATTCTCGCAGGTGATGATGGTGGGTCTTAAATTTAATGTGTCATTAACACGGGTAGGTTATATTTTATTTTTGCTTCGTTTATCTTTTTTTTTCTGTTGTCCAAAAGAATGCAATTGAAAAACTGTTGCACGGCAAAGAACTATTTCAAAATGTTGAGAGGTGGTGGAATGGGGGTTTATTCAAGTCAAGTCAAGAATATAGAAATATCTACAAGTTTACCTATCCATGTTGGTAGCTATCTAAAACGTTCAACGGTTCAAAACACAATGTTCGTGCTTTTGAATTTATATGTTGTTTTATTTTCCTATCCCCATAGCAATGTATATACTTTAGCTCGTATGCATTCTAAGGGGGATTTTATATCACAAATTATGTCACACAAAAGTTTGTTGCTTCTGCTTAAAGGTTTTCAAAAAAAAAAGGCTTGTGCCTCTCGATTATGAAGGCGAAGAGTCCGCGAGCATAAATATGCATGAAGTTGGGAAAAATTGTTCATGTCTTTCTAAAAAAGTATCTATAAAAATGCATTGTCTGCGGCTTTGCACTTCACGAACGGAGCACCACCACAAAATACATATGTGCAAAAATAGATATAGTCTATTCTTATGTATATGTTATAGGGACCCATCAGCGAGTGGCATTCATAATTTTTATGTGAAATGATTTTGGATAATGCAAAGTATCTTTTTGTTGTTGTTTGTGAAGTTTGTCTTCTGCTGCAGTTGCTTTTTGCTGTGCAATATATTCATACATAGTTGCAGTCAGGTTTAGGGGGCACTGTGTGATTCCGTATGGTGGTTATAAAAGAGCCTTTCGTGGTTATTCGGGAGGGTAGGTTAGGTAAGTCTAAAATATATCCACACCATCATCATCATCATCAGCAGCATGGGAAGATGAAATTTTTCGATTCTTTTTTATTTTGAAACTCAGTTTCACGAGTGTATTCTTTGGGGGTTTTTTGGTCTTGACTTGTTGGTGTTATAAATGGTTATACCTCCTTACATATGGATGGAATGGAATGGATGGGAAAGAACAATGGTTTCTATGTGGCCGAGCAGAGAGGGTATATACAAGGCCAACGAAAAAAGGTTTATGACATTCAGCAAACTTCTTTTGATTAAATGCAACAGAGTTGGATTGTTTTTATCTGTTGGTTCCTTCTTATAAATTTATGTGTATGTAGGTTTGTTTTTGCATTGGAGAAAAAGGCTTTGTTCTCAAAAAGAAGTCAGTAGTTAGGTTATTTAAGTATATAAGTGTGCTTTTAACAATTCTAGGTCGAGTTCAAATATGATAGAAAAATACCTTCTGAATTTAGAGGAAACTTTTATTTAAAACTGAACTTTTTAAGATTCTAGGAACGACCATATTGCGAAGTACGAAGTAAATATTACCAACTTATTTGTTCGAAATTCTGACTGTTTGCATTTAAGCGGCTTATGTCTTTTGAGAGATTTCCGTAGGAATAGAAAAAAATATTTATTTCTTTTAAATAAGGTAGAGCAGGTAAAATGAGTGGGCTGTAACTTGGATGTCTCAGAAATCAAAATGGCCTGACATTTTGACCGCTAGAAAAAACATACAAAATGTGATGATTTTCGTTATGATCATCTGACTCAGAAAACTAGAATGATGGTATTCTTTGGTGATTTTTTGGTGATTTTTTGGTGATCTTTCTTTTTAAAACAGGGTTGATAGAGGCTTTGAAATCAACTGACTTCGGTTTTAGGAACCACAAACAAAGTTGCTGAAAATCTTGAAAGTAAAAAATAGAACTGAATTCTGTTTCCAAAAACGGCAGATGAGAAAGGTGCTGAAAAATCAATACACGCTTGGGTGTAGTTGATATTGGTTTACAGAGTTAAACTTATAGCATACTTTTTTATTTATAAAATATTGGTGAAAAATTGCATAGGATTTTTAGGTTTTCTAGCATTTGGAAAGTTCTGAGCAATATTTATTTTATTTCATATACATTAAGAAAGAAGTTTCAGTAAATCACTGTAGGAAGTGAATCAGCTCCAAAAAATTTTAGACTTTCTTTGATTTTTTCCGCGGCCCGCAAGCATGGCTAGGTTAGTTATTTTTTTTTAATATTAAGCGCACATTCAAGGGGATAGTAGAACCCTTATTATGCAGACACAGTGTGAGCACTAGGAAAGGGGGAGAAGGTTTGAAAGGAGATATCGATGCACATTGGTTTTGAATTCCGGAATATTGCAATGGCTGAGAAAGACAGAGTGTGGCAAGGCATTCCACATTCGCGTAGTACGGCTAAAGAACGAAGCTCTGTACTTGACAGTACGATGGAAGTTGGGCTCTAGGGTATATTGATGAGCATTCTTCAGCGAAAAAATGTATAAGATTAGAAGTTGAAGACAGGAGATCATTATTAAAAATGAGAAAGAGTGTTGGAGATAGAACAGAGCCCTGGGCCACACCATGTATTATTTTGTGGTTTTCAGACTTGAATCCATCCAATTCTACTTGTATTGAAAGATCCGAAAGGTCATTACCAATCCAATGGAGCAGGGATTCGTAAACACCGAAAGCACTCATATTTGATTAGAGGGCCTGATGCCAAACCCTATAAAATGCTCTTAAAATATCAAGTGCAATAATCTTACTTTCTTCAAAACGATGTAAAGCTTTACTCCATTCTTCGGTGAGATGAACCATAAGACCACCAGTGGACGTATTGCTTCGAAAGCCGTATTGTCGGTCATTAAGAAGCTTTCGATCTTCGAAATATTTCTTGAGCTGATAATTAATCAGCGTATCCATTACCTTGGAAAGAAGGGACGTTAGTGCAAACGGTCGGTAATTAGAGGTTAGGTTGAAGTGGCTGTAAAAGATGGTGTAAGGGCACATTAAGGCTAGTTAAATGGCCCACTGTTATTCCACATGCATCTTGAGGTTTTCTACTGAGCTTAATGAAAAAAGCTTGAGTCTCTTACGAAACGTGAAAGGCTGATCATGTTAATATGATTTAGATTGTTTTGATCGTCATAGAAGAATTCTCCTAGATAATTCTTGCGTTTTTGAGCTAGAGCTGGGCATGTACAGAGAAGGTGAAGAACTGTTTCCTCCTTTTTCTCATTTAAGAATACCACTAGCCCCGTGGCGTACCCGTTAGACGGTGCCCGGTTATGACACCGCTTATCGAGCTTATATGCGATCTGGTTTAGAGAAAGCAATCACCTTGATCGCTTAAAAACCAGTGTAGACCAGAATTTTTGTGTGGCCTGATACCAAAAAACACAACCTGGTGTTTGCCTTCTTCATGTAGCGTCCTGCATTAGCATTTGTACTGTACCATTTCTGGTGAAGTTCATCTGCCTTACAATTTTTTGGAATTGCTTATGGCTCGGCACTCAGCAAAGGTGAATATTAAACTGTTGTACCATCTTCGTTAGAGGTGATCGACAGTTATGGACTGCTAAATAGTTTGTAGAGGCAAAGCTCAAAGATTTGATAGCAGCCTTTAACGAAACGTTGATATCACGTTTTCTTTAAGATCGGACAAGACTTCTTTAAGTTCCGCCAGGAACATGCTACAATAACTGGGAATGTAAAATGAGAGACTTTATTTCAGTCGTTCAGAGTACACAAATCTACCCAACCCTGTTTTTGTTTCTTATCATCTATATAAAGTGGTTTTACTCGTGTTCCAGGAATGCCGTATCCTTCCAGAAAGATCTAGAATTTATATAAATCTGGATAAATACCTTGGTTGTTGTTAATCCAATACTACAGAAGCTTTTCTGACTCTTTCTTACCATACTTTGTAAATAAATTAACGCCAAAAATATTTATATCCTCTTCATTTTTTTTTGTAGACGGTCACAAAACTATAGTTTCATTGGAAAAAGTTATTTTGGAGAAACTATTAATTTCTTGAGACTCCTTGCATACAAAATTAGGAATTGTGTTATTGTAAATGCTTAATCTGACAATCTTTAGCCTATTTTCAGAGCTAAGTCTCATGAAACTGCACAATGAAGTCAAGAGCGCTTTCACCTACATTTAGTCATATGTTCAGTATTTTTCTTCTTCATGTTTTATAAATAAATAAATTAGGTAGTGCAACAGCCTGTAGAGACCCAGACTTATTTTCGTGTGCTCACAAGAATTTTTCATTTCCGGGATGAGTTGTGCCTTGGGATGAAACTAGCTTACCGACAAAAAATGGTGTGTATTCGATAAATTTATTCAAATACACAAACCATTTACCTTAACATAATATTTTCCCAGTATTCTTATTTTTATTATAATAAAAAGTTAAGTTTTTTTCAACAAATTATAAATTAATATTCAATAAAATACAATTCGCATAGACAGACTAAATTTCTATTCAATTACTAAACAACTGCATAACAAAAAGATATCTAAGAAAAAATGCAAAAATTAATTTGAATAAAACCGGTCTAAGGATTTTCAAACAAAAAAATTGAAAAATTGAGTTTTTTTTGAGAAATTAAATAGCATTTATATCTTTGAGGACAAACTTATTTTGCAGGTATATTTTGAAATCTTATATATTTTATTTTCCATTGACAATTTGTGAATAGTGAAAAGTCCAATTTAGCTAAGCACACAATTAGAACTTAAAGCTTATTTTGTCATATTTTTAGATGCAAAATAATTTTAGTTTCGAGCTTAGGGCAAATTTCAAGGGTCATTTTCAATCTAAGTTAATTTCGTGTTGGATTCTAGGAATGCTTAAAAAAAATCAAGAACATCAACGTAGAAAAGAATTTTAACGTGGGTTGTTTTTCCCATTTAACCACACTTAAACTGACCCACATTTAACTAAAAAACAAAATAATAAAAGCAAAATAAAAATTAGTTCGAAATTATATTACTCAAGCAGAATGGTAGCCTACATACTATAACATAGTAGATAGTTATAATAATAAAAAAAACACTACAAATTAATAACACGAATGTGTGGGCTAGATAAACCTAACTTTTATAATCGTTCTAACCAAATTGTTTAGAACATAATCACCTTCGAAAAAAGGAAAAGATAGAAATTGTAACATGAAATCTGTGTCTTCTTTTAGAGCCTCTTAGATAGGTTTGATGTGTATATAGATAGAATCTATCTTGTAAATGGATTCTATTGTACTTTTTTTCTATTTTTTTTAAAGCTTTTTGTCGCAAGTCATGTCATCTCTTATTGCGTATTTGTCGTTAAATATTTAACATCGAGATGAAAGTTACTAAATCTGAATTTAAACACTTTGTAAAAGAAAATAGAAAAAACTACTTGAACTTGTTACATGTGTAAAAAGATTTAATTAAGCTTTTTCAGATAACATGTAATTTGCTCTTATTTTTGACCCATATAGAACTTCTGTAAAAAAAATCAAACAAAGTGTCTGCAACACTACTGTACTGTACATATGTGCGTGCAAGTCTGACCTCAACAAGAAAGCTTAACACTTAACGAGGAAAGCAAAAAGAATTAATAACTTTTTATTCAGCTCGTTAGTCTTGAATCTTGAATATCTCTAGAGAAAAATAAGTCCATGTGTGTATAGTATATAGAACTATTCTGTCTGTTGTTGACTTTTCACTTTAGATACTTCTTATTGAAACTATCTATCGGATGTGATGAATTGCAATTGAGAAGGAAAATAGCAATTTGCGTTTTAAAATGAAAATTTTGCTAGCCAAAGTCTAACCATAATCACAATCAGAAGCTATAGTCTGCTAGTTAGGTATAGACTATACGCAAAATCAAAGCAAACTTGAGAGTAAGTTGGTCTTAAAGATGTTCTACTTCACAGAGATTGATGAAAGATTATACAAATAGGAACCTAACCTATCCAATGATATTGTGAAGCTGATGATATGGAAAGCATCCATATATGCATGAAACGCGAGTATCGAGCTTATACATATGTGGATAACCTATTCGTCGTCGGTTAACCTCATCATCATCACCGACTTTGTGCGATGACGCTGACATATTGAAAACTTGAATTATTATGAGATAATCGAAACGTTCTTCTTCTTATAAGGAGAGCAGAGATCTGAGAGATCATCGCTGATGATGATGGTTAAGGAGAGTTCCATCAGGCTTCGTATCAGTTTACCATCCATATCGCCAGAGTTCTCATATATGGATGTCGGGATAAATTATGATTCTTTGTTGTTGCTGGATTCTGTTTGCCTTTTGGTCTTCTATTTCCCAGAAGCCTGCCTTTATCCATGCTACGAGTAGTATGTGATTTGATTTGAAAAAGTTAGTTTTCTAAGTGATTTGTATGAAGATTGAGAGTTATACCCAATGTGTCTCTGAATAACCTGATTCCCATGGGAAAATAGTTATCGATATCTCATAGTTTAACGTTTTGGCTTCCATACACATCTCTCGATATCTGAAGCTACTCGTAAGTCGTAAGAGTTCTATACTTACTCGTATATTTTGAACGATGATGGTAAAGAGTTTGTTCGTTTTGTTTCTAATCGAAAAGTGGAGCAGTTCTTCCTGCGCCGAGTTTTAAATTGGATGATGATGATGATGTTTTTAGATATCTATATATATATGTATATGTTTGTTCTTTTGGTTATTGGTTTGTTGTATCTTATTGTTGGTATATTTGTACTTATAGTGGTTATATTTCATAGTGAGATGAAAGTGCAGAAGGATCAATAGCAATCAGTAGATAAATGTACTGTGAGAACTGGTCCATCCATAGAGCAAATGTAGAATAAGGCCAATTGGTAAGAAGATCGATAAATAGGTTAATTAAATGTACTGAAGAATAAATAATTTATAATAACAAAGAATAGTAATAGAAAAAGGTAAACAAAGAAAAGATGTATGCAAATAAACATATGCCAAGGTTATACTTTATAAGTTGTTGTTGTGTGATTTTTTTGTTTGAAGAACTTTAAAAGTTAAAAAGACTTGAAGTTTGACTTGTCCTGACTCAAAACCAAAGTGGGTAACACAGAAAATGAAAATGCAAATGCTTAATCTAAAAAGAAGGCAAAACTAGCAAATTTAAATACGTTAAGCTACAAAATATATAGATCAAGAATTTGACTCTGTTTCAGTTGATACATTTTGGAAGAACAGCTCCTTTGTGTTACATATAATTAAGTTTCTATGACATAACTTTAAAAGGTTATCAATCCATTTAACCGAATTCTATACGAGGAAAAAAGAGCTTTCCTCGTTGGAAGACATTATCTTTTGTCATTTGCCAAGTACTAAAAATGAACCACTTTATATCCTGACAGGAACGAAGATGTATAGACAATGTCCGACACATGAATGAATTGTCAATATCCATATTTATTGATGGTTTGAAAACGGATGCTGGAGTAGGAGAACATATTTTCTCTGAAAAACTCAATCTTGCCAACTTCTTTGCACTTCCAGATTAAAGCAGCGTTTTTCATACCGAAATATTGGCAATAACATACGCTTTGAAACTGGTCTCAATGATGGCGTCTGCACAAACTGATATAATAATATTCATTGACAGCCAAGAAGCATTAAAATCGCTTTCTGCCACAACAATCAAATTGAAGCTTGTATATTACTGTTGCCAAGAACTAAAGAACCGTTCACAAAAAGATAGAACAGCCTTGAAACCAGTGTTACGACCAGAAAAATATGGCCCAATTGGCAACGGCCTAGTCTCTGATAAAGCTTCGGTTCCCATCGATCACAGAAATCAAGCATCAGTGAGCGTGGTTAGTAGAAAGATGAGGGACCGTCTCGAAACCTACCGCGTGTTGGTGTCATGTGTTTCTTTCGTTCAGTTGTTCTTTCTCTTCTGTCCTTCTGTCTTGTATTAATGTCTTGTGCTGTTATCACTTTACATAGTCTAGTTGCTCAAGGTGCTGTGTTCTCTACTCTGTACATTTATGTGCTGAGTAGTGTTAAATGTAATGTAATGTAAATATGGCCTATGTCTACATAACAAAATCCCTCTAGACACCTAGACAAAAAGTCTTTATGAATGTACCTTGCTACGGATGACATAAGCAGAGGATGCAGAACAAGAAGATACAGTCCACTTCTTATGCCACTGCTAAGCACTCTGCTACTCTAGAAAGAAATTGTTAGGCAAACACTTCTTTAATAAATCTTGAAGAACTTGATGATATTCCAAGTAGGAGCTTATAAGTTTCCGCCAAATCCTCTATATTTTAAGGTATCATAGGTTTTTTTTTATAATAAGCGCACACTCAAGAGGATAATACTAACCTCATTATGTAGACACAGTGTAAGCACTAGAAAAGGGAGAGTGGGGTTGAAAGAAGGCGTCGGTGCACATCGGGTTTGAATTCCTGAATGTTGCAATGGCTGAGAAAAACAGAGTGTGGCAAGGCATTCCACATTCGCATAGTACGGCTTAAGAACAAATCTCTGTACCTGACAGTACGGCCGAACTTAGGCTCGAAGGTATATTGATGAGCATACCTAGAACCGCGAGTATTGCGGTTGAACTGTTCAAGGTGACGAATGCAGCTGGCTATTTCTCTATAGCATAAACCGTTAAAATAATGCTAAAAGAGGGTGAGACAAGAAACTTTTCGACAATGTTCAAGCGAAGTAAATAGTAAGTAAGTTGCTGGAATACCAGCCTAGAGATGGAAGTTATACTCAAGCTTTGGACGTATATACGTGTAAGTCTTGTAGATAATAGCCAGATCAGAGGGTGAAGAAAATTTCTTGCATCGTCTTAACATTTTGCGGCATTTTTGACGCCATCGGGTATATGATCGTTCCACAAAAGGAGGTTTCGGTGATCCACACACCGAGAATATCGAGATGTTCAGTCTCCTTGATGCAAGTGCCATCTATGAATACTGACAAGGGCGGTATATCTCGTTTTAATGATTCAAGACAGCATTGGGTTTTTGAAAACATTAAATTCCACGTATGGTTTATTATTCTCCATTGTACAATGCTGTTTAGGCCGGAATTTAATGAGCTTATCATATTTTATCGTTGCAGTTCCACTTCCGAAGAAGAGGGGTGTGAATCTGAAAACAAATATGAAAAGCTAAGAGTGATATAGTCAGCGAAACAATGTATTGAATTAGAAGTTGCAGACAGGAGATCATTAATAAAAAAGATAAAGAGTGTAGGAGAAAGAACAGAGCCCTGGGGCACACCATCTATTATTTTGTGGTTTTCAGACTTGAATCCATCCAATACAACTTGTATTAAACGTTCCGAAAGGTAATTACTAATCCAATGAAGGAGGGATTCATGAAAACCGAAAGCACGCAATTTCGATAAGAGAGCCAAACCCTATCAAATGCTTTTGAAACATAAAGTGCAATTTTCTTATTTCTTCAAAGCGATGTAAAGATTTGCTCCACGGTTCAGTGAGATGAACCATGAGATCACCAGTGGACCTATTGCTTCGAAAGCCGTATTGCCGGTCATTAAGAATGTGTCCATCTTCGAGATATTTCATGCGCTGATAATTAATCAGCGTTTCCATGACCTTGGAAAGAGGGGATGTTAGTGCAATCGGTCGGTAGTTAGAAAGTGAGGAGGATTCGCCTTTTTTTTGAATAGGTTGGACAAATGCGGTTTTCCATCCTCTCGGAATGAGACATGAGCAGTAGGACAGATGAAAAAGCTTACGCAGTGGTTTTGTTAGCGTTGAAGAACACCTCTTCAGAACAATAGCGGAGATACCATCTGGACCAGCATATTTATGTATGTTAAGATCTTTTAGGACTCTTGCTACAGTACGAGTGCGAAAAAAGATTGTCCCCATAGAATCACTAACTCGCTCAAGTACAGGCGGGGTCATAACTCTCACTGGCGGCGTTGAATTGCCCGCAAACTGCCTAGCAAAGAGATAAGTTTTCTCTAAAGAGCTAACAAATGGAGTGTTATTGACAACGAGCGTAGGAACCGAGGAAAAGGAAGAATTCCTTATATTTTTTATAAATGACCAAAAAAAGGTTTAATCACTCATTTAGGGAAGTTCAATACATCAGGGTATCATAATAGATCTTGGTGATAAGGTCTTCCATCGCCAGCCAATCAACCTTACCTGACTGATACGTTTCAACAATGTACTTCGTCTTGTCTTGTGAAGCACTTCTTTGGCGAGGATAAAAAGGGTTTCCAATAAGGACTTTCAATTAGTCCGTCTCGGCTTCAATTACTCAGTTAGCTTGATATTGTATGGGTGTAAACCAAGATTCTTACGCAAAATAAGCAATACACGCCATACCACGTGTCTTAACTATGTTGAATTCTTGAGAATGCCGTGGAATTGATTGATTTGGATCTTCGACCAATCTGTTGTCTCACTAAGCGACCATTCGAGTTGAATGCCTCCGAATTTCTGTTGAATTTTTTTTATAATAAGCAGACGTTGCTTGTTTGTGTTCCTTACTATGATACAAATGTTGACTTAGCAGAATTAATTGACAATGACAGTTTGATGACTCTTGAAAGGGTACAAAGTTGTGTTGTCCCTCTTAGAATACTTGAATACTTGATATTTAAGCCCGTAGAAGAATTTGAGCTGTTGGAAAAATTAAGACTTGAAACCCAATGCATCGCTCAGAAAAAACTGCAGTGTTGTCTAAAAAAAAGTTTTGCAGATTCGTCGGTGGTCCTAATAATAAGTCAATCCATATACAACTAGTTTACGTATTAACTTATTAGTTATCAAAAGTGCTCAAGCTCATCTGTATTTTCTGTATTTGTTGGGCCCTGGAAATTTCGTAATAAGGCCTTTTCTTCATTGAAATTGAAGGCCACGTTGATAAGCCGAGTTTTCTAATTTTAAGCTCAGAGAATAAAAGAATGATTGTTAAAAAACATTAATAACCAAAATTGGAAGACATTAATGCAAGAGACGGCACGAAACAATCGCAATTTTGAAGAAGAGAGTTATTTCTCCAATAGGAGTTCGTTATTGTCTTATGAGATCTTGTGAAACACGGAGTCTATTCCAATACTTCACACTCGATTCAAGATGGAATTCCTGAAGTTGTCGAGGCCTATCAGAAAACTTATGTTTATGGCTTATATCCTTTTTTTTATTGTTAATCACATACTGTTTTTCCTTCCAATGAAATAAACTTCCACTGATTTCTCTTAAACCATACTTGCTTTTTTAAACATCAAGTTAAAACCTCTCATTGAAGAGTTCAATTCAACTTAAGCATTCAATTGTTTATTTAATCAACATCTATTAAAATTAAATTCCGAGGCTAAGTGATTTTTATCAATTCCAAATTTTTGCAACAGAAGATCTTTAAAGAAAATAAGAAATGACCGAAGTTTTTTTCTTACCTAATTCTTTTGCTGTTTTTGAGTTTTGATAGATTATTGAGTTGGATTTTCAAGAAGAAAAAGTGTTAATTTACTGATAATCCCATGAATTTTTAATTTTTAACATTTTTCTAATAAACTTATCATACTTTGCAATTTGTCGATCTAAAATATCTAAATCCCTAAACTCAAGACTCCACGATATTCTCATCTTATATTCATGGACACTTTTCAATCCCTAATTAACCATCAACAGCATCAACATGTTGTTTCAAAAAATATATAAACACACAAGCACCTATACAAAAGTCCTCCTTCAAAGTTTGAAAATTAAAATCCTTAAGATAAATTCTTTTTGAGAGCTCATCGTCCTGTCAGTTATTTATTTTCAAAACAAATTGCATATTCCCTTCTTTGTGATTAATGTTTGTACAAAAATAGAGAAAGAACGACAAAATAAAAGAGGAATAAAACACCCAAAGAAACCCACAAGGAGTTAAATTTCCCTGAAACTAAATATAAACATCACAAAAACTTCAAAAAAAAAGAAAACAACAACAGCAAAAATCTTCAAAAGAAACAAGACTCCACGAGGATCTGGACCATATCCGCTCCCACAGGAAGACAACATCGTACCTTCATATAACTAAGTGTATACTCTTGCAAATAAAAACATAAATAACAAACAGATTTAGGTTCTTCAATAACGTCTCCCCCTTTTCAAAAATAAAAAATTCAACAAAAAAAACAACAAAAAGTTATAAACTTTACACAAAAATCTCAGCAATCCTCGGAAGAAAAAAAAAGGGAAAGAAAACCCCAAGGGGGTAGTTGTGTTATACTCTGGCAGTTTTGCAAAATGACTTTTGTGGTACCAACAATTGCATTTATATGGCCGTGTGATAGTTGGATGTTAAGGAAATTCATATTACGAGCCAGTCCTGGCATCATTGGGGCCACAGGGCTATACTAAAAATGGTAAGTGGTTTTGTTGTTCTTTGTGGGCTCTTGAGCAAATTGAAAAATCCCTCAAGAGGTTGTATGAGTCCTGACTTTTGATATGATGGGGATGCTCCCCCGCCTCTTTGATTATAATTATTATTGCAGTTTTTTGAAAACAAGAAGAATTTTTTTTGTTGCCATCAAGGCATCAGCTTCAGAAAAATAAAGAAGAATAACCCTTTACGTTGTGAAATGTGAAGAAATGCGATGGGTGGTGCCTTCGGATTTGCAGTGAAGTTTGTAATTACATCCTTAGGGATCACTCTCTTCTTCTGGGATTTCCTCTTTGCTTCACAAAACCAGAATATTGTACAATATGCGGCGTATTAAACCCTAAACAAGATATACACCCTCTTTTCTCCCGTACCCCGAAATGAATTGAAATAAATTGGAAACGTTTTCAAATGTGGTTTTTCTGGGTGTTTTCCGCTGGAATAAAGTTTTCCTGTGACGTTACATGACCGACACCGGCACCGAAACTACACCGACGACGATGATGGCACGACGGACGTCAGATGCATCAAGTGAAGCAGCAAGCAAAAAAAACATCTCATTAAAGAGATTTCCAGTCTTCTCAGACCTGTGGTGAATTCAATCAAGAGACGTCTTCTCTCTTCTTAATCCTTGACTTTTATTTCATTTAGTTGTTCTTTTTTTATCTGTTTTTTATTTCGCTAGATTGCTCAAACTTCTATTAATAAATGGCGCTGATGATACTTGAAGGCATCATCTTTATACCTTTCGGTTTTGTCCATTGGACCGAGGCTATAAATAGCTCAGAGACATACATTTCGCAGGCTTGACGTTTAATACTGTCTTTGACCGCCTTTGCGCTGTAAGTGAGCCTTGGTTCTGCTAGTTGATCATATAATGTGGTGGTATTGAGGATCAAGCACAATAATCAGGATTCAAGATTCAAGCTGATGATGACGAGGACCGAGAATCAAGAAGCGAGGAACGACTAAGGTTGCAATGGATGAAGATGAAAATGAGAAATAGCTTTCGATTTGCAAGAATTGTTGCAGTATGTTTGTTTAGTTTTTTTGTTTTTTATTTGTTGTCCGTTTCGTGAGGTGGGTTTTTGTTTGTTCATTTGTTGGTCTTAATGGCGGATTCTGTCAAATTATATGCGCGTTGGCTAGACATGTCTAGTGGGTTTCTAGCATCTGATAACTGCCCATAACCAAGTGCTAGGGAATTATATATTTATACATAATTTTATAGATATACGATTTTTCATTTTCTTTTTTGATATGCTGCTAAAATGTTAAACGTTTATCTTATGGAGAAAATAATCTTTGACCACTTAGAAGTCATTTTTATTTTTAAATTCAGAGAGATGGGTTTTATAGCAAGAATTTATAATTTATTGTAGTTTATTTGATTTAATGGCAAGAAGTTTCATTTGTTGAGTTCGTTTGCCTTTGTAGTTGACAAACAAATTAATATATCTATGAACTTAAAAAAAACTACATACATGCAGACCTCGGAAGCTGGAGCTTTCTTAGCAAAAGTTCGGAAATTAAAAATTCACTACACAAAGATCTGGTAAAATTTTGAGAAAAATCAAATTGGCAGCTTTTTAAAAGAATTAAAAACCTAAAAAAATTAACTTAAATTGATTTTTGACTCAAATATCTTTTCAAAATGTTGAGATATTGACTTTAAACTACTATCACCTTATATGAAATGTTGTTTCAACATTCAGGAACATTTTAAGAAAAATCGAATTGACAGGTTTTTTACAAAAAATAAAAACTTACAAAGAAATTTAATAAAAGTTGGTGAAAATTGATTTTTGACTCAAATATCTTTTCAACACTTTGAGATATTGGCTTTAAACTATTTATATTTTAAAGAATATTGTTGTCAACATTCAGTAAAATTTTGAGAAAAATCTAATGACATTCTTTTTACCAAAAATTAAAACTTAAAAGAAAATTTCACAAAAATTGGTAAAAATTGATTTTCGACTCAAATATCTTTTCAAAATGTTAAGATATTGACTTTAAACTACTTTTATCTTATATAAAATGTTGTTTCAACATTCAGGAAAATTTTAAGAAAGATCGAATTGACAGGTTTTTTACAAAAAATAAAAACTTACAAAGAAATTTAATAAAAGTTCTTAAAAATTGATTTTCGACTCAAATTTCTTTTCAACACTTTGAGATATTGCCTTTAAACCACTTTTTTTTTATTCATTTTATTATTTTTATATTATATTTTATTTAGCATGCAGTAAATCTTTCAGAAAAATTGAGTTGACAGTTTTTTTTTACAAAAAATAAAAACTTATAAAGAAATTTAATAAAAGTTCTTAAAAATTGATTTTCGACTCAAATATCTTTTTAAAACTTTGCGATATTGGTTTAAAACTACTTTTTTCTTTAAAAAAATATTGTTGTCAACATTCAGTAAAATTTTAAGAAAGATCAAATTGACAATTTTCTTACCAAAAATAAAAACTTAAAAGAAAATTTCACAAAAATTGGTAAAAATTAATTTTAGACTCAAATATCTTTTCAACACTTTGAGATATTGGCTTTAAACTATTTATATTTTAAAGAATATTGTTGTCAACATTCAGTTAAAATTTGAAAAAAATCTAATTGACAATTTTTTTACCAAAAATAAAAACTTAAAAGAAAATTTCACAAAAGTTGGTAAATAATGATTTTCGACTGAAATATCTTTTCAAAACTTTGATATCATAGCTTTCAGCTAATTTTAACTTACAAAAAATAAAGTTTTCAACATTTAGACAAATTTTGAGAAAAATCGAATTAAAAGTTTTTTTTTTTATAAAAAATAAAAACATTAAACAACATTACTCAAAGTTGGTAAAATTGAATTTCGACTCAAATATCTTTTCAACACCTTGAGATATTGGCTTTAAACTACTTTCTTCTTACAAGAAATATTTTATTCAATAATTAGTAAAATTTTGAGAAAAATCGAATTGACAGTTTTTTTTACAAAAAATAAAAACTTACAAAGAAATTTTATAAAAGTTTTTAAAAATTGATTTTCGACTCAAATTTCTTTTTAACACTTCGAGATATAGGCTTAAAACTACTTTTTTCTTATAAAAAATATTTTATATAACATTCAGTAAAATTTTCAGAAAACTAGAAGTGACAGTTTTTTACAAAAAATAAAAACTTCAAAACATTTTTTCTACAAAAGTTGGTAAAAATTGATTTTCGACTCAAATATCTCTTTAACGCTTTGAGATATTGGCTTAAAACTACTTTTTTTTCTTATAAAAAATATTTATTTCAACGTTCAGTAAAATTTTCAGAAAAATCGACTTGACAATTTTTTTTACAAAAAATTGAAACTTAAAATAAAATTTCACAAAAGTTGGTAAACATTTTTTTCGACTCAAATATCTTTTCAAAGCTTTGAGATATTGGCTTTAAACTAAGTTTATCTTTTAAAAAAATATTGTTGTCAACACTCTGTAAAATTTTGAGTCAAATTGAATTAACAGTTTTTATTACAAAAAAAAACAACAATACTTAAACTTGGTACAAATTTTCTTACGACTCAAAAAGGTTTTAAAAATTAAAAAATATTGTCTACCAACTCTTTTTATATAACAGAAAATATTGTTTTTGATATTAAGTAGTTTTTTTTTTATAAAAATCCAACAGTCCGTTTTTTCATTAAAAAATAGAATTTACAAAAAATAGTACGCAAATTTGGTAAAAATTGATGTTCGGTTCTTGATAACTCTCAAATTTATTTCATTCATACAATTTGTAAAAATTAAAGAAATCCTACTAAAAATGGTAAACAGATTTTCGACTATTTCAGTAATTTTAAAATTTTTAAG
This sequence comes from Eupeodes corollae, assembly GCF_945859685.1. NCBI lineage: Eukaryota > Metazoa > Arthropoda > Insecta > Diptera > Syrphidae > Eupeodes > Eupeodes corollae. Next base: position 41,860,862 of record NC_079149.1, read on the forward strand.
AATAATTCAATTGACAACTTTTTTAACAAATTACAAAAACCTACAAACTTTTAAGCAAGACAAATCAACAGACGGAATGGGAGGTTATCAGTGTGGGTGGCATCCCAGCCTCTTTCTCAGAATTAGCATAGGCACCATCTTTCCCTTGGACAACATTTTAACCAGATTGGTATTTTTTTGTTAACAATTTGGTTAAGCCTGTAATGACCTACTCATTGTTTTACTAAGAATATTTTAGAATTGAAAAATCGATATAGAAAATATTAAGACAAAATAAAATTACTGAATTTTTATTTTTATCTGTGGTACAAAATTTATTTAAGGTCTTTGCTCTTCCTCGAAATGAAGAAATATAACAGAGAATGAATGAATACGCGGAGATATCTCTCTAAAAACATTGAGTTTTGGATCGCCCATAAAAAAACCTTCAAATGGAAGTTACAAAGGGTAGGAATATTTTGAAATTTTCCAACCTCAAGAAGTCCCTATTAAAAATGTTTAAAACACTGGTCAAACTTTTGTAAAAAAAACTTCTTTTTTTGACACGCAACAAACACTAGGCCTACTAAACATTTTCTAATAAAACTAATTGCTATTACGCCTCTTTATTCCTTTTCTATTCATTATCTACTAAAATATTTGCACCAAAACTTTTCTTAGAACCTCTTTATTTTAAGTACCACATTACCTATCCATGTGGGTATACTTTTCACCCTAAAACTTCTAACTATTGTTCGTGCTTACAAAACGTTTCTATAACATATTTTGGTTTTTTCCCTCCTTAAACAAACTTTTCTGTTATTCGATTAATTTCTTATCGTTTTTTCTGCCCCTAAATCAAAGCTAATCAGGTTACACCCCTAACTCACTCCATACATGTCTTTCATAAGATCGCACCGTTTTATCATATAAGTCCTACATACAGCATATACCCACCTACTTTACTGATATAATAATTTTTGACATCACAAAACGAAAGAAAGTCACGATGACATGGATTAATTTCCAAGCCCTTAAACCCACGAAAAAGAAAAAAAACTTACACCTCTTCCACACATTAACCACACTCTCTGCTGACATCATTTATTTCTTCTTCTATAACAAAACAAAAAACAAAGATCCCTAACATATAGCTAACTTCTAACGTTAGTTGGTGATACCCAAACTAACCATAGGAAGGAGGGGGAAAGGTAAAAGGAAACCACACTGAAATGCAGAATACCAATTATTATACCACATGAAGCTATATATACGATAACTCCCTAATGTGCTACAAAGGCAAAGGCGCCACAAAACGCCAACATACAACATCGAACAACCCCCTAAAAGTGTTTATTTAATCGATGTTATTTTGCTATACGCTGAAAAAGTGAGTTCCACTCCTAGAATCATTTAGGTCACAGAACCAACCTTATAAGTGTTCTAATTGAACAACAATCATTATCATCAGCTTCAGTAGCACTCTCTAGAACTATGTGGATTACGATATAAAAGTGAGCTTGAGCATAATTATTGCTATACCCATGCGTATGAAATACAGTGAATAAAAATAATGGTACTTTGAGGTGAATGGAAATAATGTTTGCATAAATGGTGGAGTATGTCAGAAATAAAAGTAGAATTTAGCGTGAAATTTCTCACTGATTAATCAAAAATGATAAAAATTATACCTGAGAGTAGGACTTTGTGTGTTCGCTCAGGGGAAAAGTAAACAAAAACAAATCATTAGATGAATAAAGACGAAAGAAAAAAAGAAATTTTAGTGTAAATGGTCACATTGGTTATGCACTAATAAGCGTTACTCATATACACTAGCGAGACGCACGGAGACGTCCGGTCTGCTAAAAGGGGAACGATTTTCAGCTCTTTGTAAGAACATGTGTAAATACATAATTAAGTTAATACTTTTAACAACTCACATCTTGGTGGAAAAGTTAGAAACTTAAGTTTGACATTTTTTATCACTCATTATTCCATGTGGAATTAACCTTAAGTCAGGAAAGAAATATTTAAAGTGAGGAAATATACCTTTGCTAAGTCAGGAAATACAACAATACAATTTTTCATTTCTCAATTTTCGTACACATATTATGTAGACCTATATACTATAGACGTTTCTGAGATAACTTGAGCTGAAGTTGCATCAGCTATTGTGATGGAAGCAGTAGTGGTTGATCTTTTCAGAACTTTTTTTCAAATCATAAAATAATTCTCATTTTCGTGTATTTTTTTAACTGATAAGAGAAGTTTCTCCAGAAAAATTACTTCTTAAAGTAATGTAAAGGGTTTTCTAAAATAAGTTCATGTTCATTTTGAACATATCACTATTTAGACAGCTGTCACTTTTTCAATGACGAAAACTTGGAAAATGCTAATGAAATGATAAAGCTCCAGCTAATCTTCGATTCATTACAGAAAAAGAAGTCAGCAGGTGTCGATGGAATATCAAACATTGTACTACGGCATTTACCTCAGGAAACTGTTGACATTTATACTACTCTGTTTAACAACGTCCTGAGTAATGCATATTATCCGGTTTGTTGGAAGACAGCTGTGGTACATTCTCTTCAATAAAAGGGAGTGGATGTACAACTTATCAACTGGCGAATCTCCGGTCGATAAGTCTTCTGCCAAGTATCAGTAAGGTATTCGAAAAGGTTATAAATAGAGCTGTGTCTAAGTGGGCTGAGAGAAACAAAATAATTCCGAAGAATCCGTTCGGCTTTAAGGCGGGACATGACACTATTCATGATGCGTTTAAGCTTGTTTCTGATATCCAGTGGAAAAAATCTAAAAGGCAATGTATGGGTGCTTGTCTGGTTGACTTGGAGAAGGCCTTCGACTCCGTATGGTTAAAGGGTCTGTATCTAAAGTTAAACAGACTTTGCATAATTAAACTACTGTTGTAAATGCTTTATTACATGCTTAATGGTGGACGGTTTATTGTCAAAATGGGCAACGTAACATCTACCAAATTCTTTCAGTTTAAAAATAGGAAGGGGTTAATACCGATTTTGTTCAGCATTTACACCACTAATCTGCCGACATAATTGCGTACATAATGGCCAAACAAATTGAAGTTATCAAGACACTTTTGCAGGGTGACTTCGACAAGATTCAGCAATATTGCGATGACTGGAAGTTGGAGATCAACTTTTAGAAATGCGAAACTATTCTGTTCAGGACTCCGCTGTATGGAGCCTCAAGATATACGAGAAAGAACTGGAGAAATCTGGTGATCGTGGGACCGAATTGACAGCTACTGGCGAATAAAAGTGTAGTAAAGTATTTGTTCGACAGACATATGAGTGGTGCTCTGGCTAGAGTTAGGGGATCTTCGCCCTGACAAAACGGTTGTTTTTTCGCTGCCGTCTTGACAGCAAGGTTGTTTTAGATTAAGTTATTGTTATTTAGTATTAAAATTGTTCCTAGACTGAAAGGCAGTAGTTATAAGACAATCGATTAATTTAGAGCACCCGAATAGGGCCGGTAAGATATTTTTTTAAGTTTTTGAAATTCACGCTAGTTTTTTAAGAATTTTTGTTAAGCTGAAAGATAGTTTTAAGATTTTGATAAAATACAAAAAAAAACAGCTGTCACTTTAGTAATTGTCAACTTTTAAAGTTCGAAAAACTTTGTCGATTTTAGAGTTAAACATTTAAAAAATTAAATTATACAGTACTTGGCATATTGCAGTTATTAGAAGAACCCAACCAGAAATATCATATCTTTGCTGATTGAATTATTGAAATAATCCATATTTTCATTAAAAATGATTTTCAGTTATGAAACCTTTTTTCATTTCGGAGGCTACGTTATTAATCAGAATTTTCACACTGAGAGCTGAGAAAATAGAAGAATAATTTAAAAAAAAAGACTCCATCCAGAAAGTTTTGCTATGTTTGGTGCAATTTTTTTGGATCAATAGTACTTATACAAACATTTAACTGCTACGTTGAATAGTTTGATTTACTGAGCTTTTAATGATTTTTAAATTCCTATAGGAAGTTATTGCAAACGGTTAATTATTTTGAAGTTAAAGTGTTGATATTTATCGAAGTTTTAAGATCCCTAGAATCTAAATCACGAAATCAAAAAATGCGATTAAAAGTTTTATTTTTAATACAAATCGAAACGAAAATAGTTAAAACTGATTTTCTACTCGAAAATCTTCAGAGTAAATAAAAATATTGACTTCAGAATTACCACATTCTATACAAAATATTGTTGTTAAAAAAAAATCTAATCTAATTTTTTTATAAAGAACTTTGTATATCTCGGTAAACGAAGTTTTAGAAGAGTTAAACATGCTGATTTTAGATAAAAGAGCAGGACTTGATGGTTTCCCACCAATACTCTTTAAAAATACCGCAAAGGTAACTGCTTTGTCACTTAGCATTATATTCAACCGGTCTATTGAGTCAGGCATATTTCTTAAAAGTTGGAAAATTTGTTTTATATTTAATATTTACAAAGCAGTTTCAAAAAATGATGTCCAAAAATATTATCTAGTTTGTAAAATACTTACGTACTTACTTATCCGTCTCACAATCCATGAAGGGTCTCAGCCTGAGAACTGCAGTCTTCCATCTAGAACGATCCCTGGCATGTACTCCGAAGTCACCAAGACCAAGCGCTCTGGCATCCGCAGTCACTTGGTCCTTGTACCGTAGGTACGGTCTTCCTTGTCGTCTTGAACCTGGGGGCTGGGCTGAGAAGCCTTCTTGGCTAGAGCGTTGTTGTCCATTCGCTCGATGTGGCCGAACCAATGTAGTCGCCTTCTGGACTACATCCACATCTTGGTACAGCTCATACAGTTCTCGGTTGTATCTCCTTCTCCATTCGCCATCGTCGCATACAAGACCAAAAATTCGTGGAAGAATTTTTCTTTCGAAAGTGCCCAGTCTCAATTCCCTTTTTTTACTTATCGTCCTGCACTCGGCGCCTTAGAGTAGGACTGTTAAAATCAAAGTTTTGTATAGCAGACACTTTGTCTTTCGAAGGAGGAGTTCTGAACGCAGTTGTTTGGCCAAACGGAAGCAGCAGCAGTTCGCTAGGGTAATTCGATCTCCACTAAGGTGTCGTTCGTGGGATTGATGTTTGTTCCAAGGTAGGTGAACTCCTTAACTACCTCGAAATTGCTGCTACAAACAGTGACGTTTTGTCCTAGGCGGTAGACAGATGTTGCTTTGTTTTTTGATAACATCCTCATTCACTTTAAGACCAACTAGTTTCGCCCGTTCTTCAATCCCTGTGAAGGCCTCAAGCACGCTTTATTAAATCGACCGATTATGTCTATGTCGTCCACATAGCATAGGAGCTGGGTGGATTTGTTGAAGATAGTGCTCTCCGTGCTCACACCTGCCTTACGTACTATCTGCTCCAGAACTATGTTCAAGAAGAACCCGGATGAGCTGTTACCCATTTGCACACTGTTTAGCGTGATGCGGCACAACCGAATCAGTTTGTTCGGGATCCCGAATTCAGACATCGCCATCATAAGCTCTTGGCAGTGGATGCTATCATAAGTGACTTGAAATTCGTTGGTATTTTCCACACAGTGTTAATATTTGGTCTATCGTTGTTCTGCCTGGCCTAAAGCCACACTGGTACGAGCCGATATTTGTGTTGCAGAAAGGTTTAAGACGCCCACGCAGTACGTTAGATAGGATTTTGTATGCAACATTAAGCAGGGATATGCCACCGTAGTTTTTGCATAATATCACGTAGCCTATATTGTAAAATATCAGCTATCCCAAAACTATTCGACAAGTTGATTTATAAAAAACTCATACTTTTATTAAAAAAATGTGATCTCTCCAATGCAACATGGTTTTGTAAGTGATAGATCTACCAACACAAATCTTATATTTTTTTCTAATTTTGTGCTTACAACAATGGAGAAAGGTCTTCAGTGCGATGTGGCCTATACTGATTTTGCCAAAGCATTCTATAGAGTTGATCACCATACCTAGCTTGGAAAGCTTCAAGGGTATGATCTTCACTCTAATCTATTGAAATGGTTTAAGTCGTATCTGAATGATCGAACCCAATTCGTTCATATTGGCAATAGGCTTTCTAATGCTATTATGGTTTCATATGGTGTCCCCCAGGGAAGTCATCTGGGCCCTTTGTTGTTTCTTCTACTTGTCAATGATTTTCCAGATGTTTTTGTTTATTCACAATGTCTTATGTTTGCTGACGATTTAAAAATGTACTGCATTGTGGAAAATTGTATCAGATTGTTTAAAGTTGCAAATAGACTTATTGAATTTATATGATAAGCTATTTTTAAATGTATCTATTCATCACCTTTATGTTTTTAATATTCTTTAGGAAATACGACTCTTGACAGAATTAAAGAAAAGAAGGATCTAGACACTAAGTTCAATTTTAAGAGTCACATAGACTATTTAGTAGCCACATCAAGTTCTATTCAACAGATTTTAAGGATCCCTTTGCTCTTAAGAGCCTGTATTTCTCATACGTGAGGTCTTTTTTGGAATATAGTTGTACAGTATGGAATCCTTTTATTCCATTCACTCTAATAAAGTAGAAAGAATTCAAAAATGCGTTGGAATATTCCTCGACCTTCATATGATGCCCGAAGTTTGATTTTTGGACTACAAATTCTATTCTATTTTTGGATTTAATTAATTCTAAAATTGATTGTCCATTTTTGTTAAGGAAGCTTTGTTTTAATTGTCCGGGTATACTTTTGAGAGCGTTTGATACCTTCCGTGTTTCTCAACACAGAGTAAGTTTTGGCTTAAATAAACCAATTTCCCGTTGTTTAAGACAAGCAAATTCAGTGAGTTAAAACGAAAATGTGGATTTTTCCAATGTTCTAGTAGAGATATTTTTAAGTCTAATTTAATGTTTTTTTTTGAGTTAGGGAGTTTAATAATTTATATTGTTATAGTTTATTATTAGTAATTTTGTAATAAGTAGTTTATAAGAGCTGTGTACTCTTCTTGATAAAACATATGTAAATAAATAAATAAATAAGTAAAAACTGCTTTTCGAAAGTAACTCAGAAACAAAATTAGATATTGAAATCAAACCCCATAGACACTCGAAAATCTACGAATATCTGATAGAAAATGATTTTCAACTTATGTAATGAGTAATACAAACGAATTGGAAAGTTATCAGCCTGATTCTCAGCTTCTTTTTTATTGTTAGGAGTGGAAGATATTGATGTAGATGCCGAAATACCTTTGTCGACCATTTGGCTGATATCAATGAATCCAATAAAATAAACATCTATCGAGAGGAAACTTTTTATTGAAAAGCCCTATATTTAAATCATGCAAGTAACAGTTCCAAGAAGTGTCACCAGCAAAAGTTCAAAAACCATAAAATTTAAATAAAAAAACCATTAGCTTAAGAACAATATGATCAACACACATGTTAAAAGTGAATAACCAAAGACAATGCCGACATCCATTTGGTTCCTATAATTTTCCAAGCGGAACTGCCAATAAGTCTGCGTTCTGTATCTAACGTCTGTGATGGGTATATGGTGTGTTCCATGTAAGTTTTAAGGTTCTTAACACTGTTCTTTTGTATAAAATTTTTATTTTATTTTTTACTTTTACCTAATTTCATTTCAAACATCTTCTTTTGTTTTTTTGTTTTGTTTGTTTGTTTTGGATGTTCTGCTTTTGTCATTAATTTCTATATGCAGTGGTGCATGGAGGGACAGAACACCGTCAGACACTCCTTTGATTCCAAAGAAACAAACCAAAAATAAAAAAAAAAAAAACATCATAACAAGATAACACAAATTTAACAAAAATATGAAAAAGAAAAAACAACAATTCCAGAGAATTTGTCGAGCATTATGAGCTTGGATGTGCTTTGCTTTTCTTTGCCTTGGTTTGCTTTGCTTGCGACTGCATCAGCAGTGAGTGTAAAATTGAGGTCATTAGTAACAAGGTCGCCTAAAGAGAAGGCTCTACAGCTTTGTCTTGGTTCTTCTGCGAAAGCAAATTGCTTACAAGTGCGAGTCTTCTATAATAAGCTATAATACTGTATACAACCCATCCCATAGTGTATCGCCATTAGCACCATAAGCAGTCTTATAAGTGCTTTATGAATATGAGAAGCGAAAGCAACAGTCTTCTAGTCTTACTCTCGATCTAATTTATCAAACCTAGATTAAGTTCAGTTTTGTTTTTATTTTTATTTTGAATGCCATATTTTTTAAACATCACACATCAAAGAAGTAAATTTCACTTTTTTTTGGATACTTAACAGAACATATGTGGCTTTGATTAAGGTAAAGGTAATTTGTGGCTTCTTATTCAGTCTTTGAGTTATACTTATAGTCGGATGCATGCAGGTTTGATTAATTTAGTTTTTGTGTTTTGAATGAAAACAAAAAAAGAAAGTTTGTACCAACATCTTGTGTGGATTTGAAATGATGATGAGGAAATGAGTGGCCTCACGTGTCGGTCATTAAATTACAAACGTTTAATTTATCAATTAAGATAAAAGACATAAAGTTTTTTATGTATCTCTTACTTTAGAGTAGTGAAAGAATACATCTTTTATTTATGTACAAGATTCATTGATGGGGCTTCAAAAAATTTAACATAGAAGTGATAGCTTCGTTAAGAAATTTCCTTATTTTCAATTTGATTTAACAGCGATATGCAATCATAGATAAATCTGTTACAAATTAACACAGAAAAGCTTTTACAGAAACATCCTGCATTTGGTTTTGATTTGAGAGATAAGTTTTTATTTTCAGCAGTTACAAGTGCAGAGAGTTAGGTTTTAATGCCCAAAACATCAAACTGTAAAATTAAATTTGGCCCAAAAACAAATCCGGCTCTGAATGAAATGCCTTAAAATAGAAAGAAAATTCACGAAATCCTCAAAATGATTTTCAAAGTTAAGCAAAAATGATGTTCGTTGCCGTCTATATTATTTTCGTATCATGAATTTAGGTATAATTAAATTTATCTTGAAAACTGAACGATCTTAATTAATTTTGTGCTGAAATCTTGTCATCTGACATCATGACACCTTTAAAAATTGAACTGACAGTTGAAAAGAGCCCAAATAAAATGCAATTTAAGAATGTCATTGTCAAAATTTCAGAAGAATATTTAAATGACAATTTTCTTAGGATAAGTTCGTGAGCGTTCTCCAAGACAACTCTTAATTCGAGCAATACACATTTTAAAAAATGAGTTACCTTTTAGATTTACCAAGTAGAGGTTGTAAATATTTATGTATAATATTATAAATCATTGAGGGCATACACTAATCAAATAATAAGTACCTAATAGAAGCCTAACCGTGCGGCAACTTCCACAATCCACTTTTATTTCCAAGTGAGAAAACTCAAAGGTAACTATATAGTCCAGTCAAATTAGGTTTTCAGCTCGGAAAAATTCCCACCTAGCTGAATTTTGGTATACATCTTCTTTATGTTGTTGTTAACAATGTGTAAAAAGTCGACCTCGATATCATGTACGCGTCAAAGGTTATTCGAGGTCAAAGGTCACGAAATTAGCCTTTTTTTTAATATCTCGTTTTTTATTGGTCGTACAAAAAAAAGTTGTGGACACAAATTGTAGAGGAGGTAATTATCTACAAAAATGGTCTTATGACATTTTCACGTCAAGTTGATAGTTTTTCCGTTATAAGGCCAACAAAGTGTACACTTTTAATGAAATTTGAATTTTTCGCTAAAAACAAGTAGCCTTTGCGTTAATTTCTCGCTCCATACTGTTTGTACAGTAAAAAGCCTCAAACAAAAATTGTAGAGGACAAAATTATCTACAAAATGGTATACATATACAATATATATCCAATCGCACTTGCGCTATACATATTTTAATGTTTACCATACAAAATTACAATAATATATAATATATCATATTATAATAACGATAATAAGAATGCATTCGTTTCCACACCACCATTGAGGTGCGTTTTTTTCATGGTTTCCCCAGTAGGCCTAGTCCATGTAGTCAACAATAATTGTTAAATAGTTATTATAGGTATCATAGTTATCGTCAAAACAAAGTAATAAATATTACATTTAAATTATTATTAATCATCAACATCGCTCTCGTCTTCATGCATTTCTTCTTCTTCTTCTTTGTCATTTTTAACTTCTTCATTTTTTTCAAAATTATATGTATTGTCTTCTTCCGTTAAATCCGTTGACAAAACGTCAAGTGTGTCTATATTTTTATCTAAAGCATTATCGGAACTTGAATTGAAACATGACAGTCCACGACAATGTCCACAAATAATCGAACATTTGATACCAATTTTTTTGCAACTGCAGTTAGTACCACAACCTTTTATACAGTTACAAAAAATTATATTCACCAATTCATCAGGTGCGGGTGGTAGCAATGTCATTATAGGTTCCAAAACATTGTTATTCATTATCCACCCCCAGTTTTCTGGGTTTAATTTGTTACCCAACCAAGTTTGTATCTGGTAATAAACTCGAAGCAGATGCTGTTGGGTGGCGCTATTTGTTGGTGGTAGAGATGATAATTTCACAGGCTTATTATTTCTAGTTAGTTTAGCAAATGTTATATTTATATCTGTAATTATCGATGGAGACCACTTGTTTTTGGGCACCATACATTGCTAAAATAAATTTAATTCCATGTTTGAAAATGTCTTGAACGGAGCAATTTTGTTTTTTGAACACTGCTGCTGCACTTTGAAGGTCTATACGATTTTCTAATAGTTTTAAAACTTTTACCTTTCCTTTATTAAAAAATGTAGATGTCGTATCACATCCTGTGACAGCGTGCAAAAATAAAATATGTTCTCTACCAAAATTGTAGTGATCCATGCTATTAGTAGATGAGTATATTTTTGTGTCAACTTTTCCTTTACCGGGTTTTAAAAAAAAAATTTGTTTTTGCGACGGAGTGCGTGCTATTAGTATAACTAAGAGATCTACGTCCTCTCCACAATAACAGTTTTCCGAGTGTATGCTTCTTCAATTGCTGTTTCTATAATAAGTACGTCAGCATCGTCTTGAGCTTGTTTTGAAACTATATTCACATTTTCTAATTTTTGCATCAATGTAGAAATAAATCTGTTTTTATTCGATCGATTTGAAAGAAACTTTTCTTGACTTATAGGCACTTACCTATAATAACTATTTAACAATTATTGTTGACTACATGGACTAGGCCTACTGGGGAAACCATGAAAAAAAAACGCACCTCAATGGTGGTGTGGAAACGAATGCATTCTTATTATCGTTATTATAATATGATATATTATATATTATTGTAATTTTGTATGGTAAACATTAAAATATGTATAGCGCAAGTGCGATTGGATATATATTGTATATGTATACCATTTTGTAGATAATTTTGTCCTCTACAATTTTTGTTTGAGGCTTTTTACTGTACAAACAGTATGGAGCGAGAAATTAACGCAAAGGCTACTTGTTTTTAGCGAAAAATTCAAATTTCATTAAAAGTGTACACTTTGTTGGCCTTATAACGGAAAAACTATCAACTTGACGTGAAAATGTCATAAGACCATTTTTGTAGATAATTACCTCCTCTACAATTTGTGTCCACAACTTTTTTTTGTACGACCAATAAAAAACGAGATATTAAAAAAAAGGCTAATTTCGTGACCTTTGACCTCGAATAACCTTTGACGCGTACATGATATCGAGGTCGACTTTTTACACATTGTTAACAAAAACATAAAGAAGATGTGTACCAAAATTCAGCTAGGTGGGAATTTTTCCGAGCTGAACCCCTTTTTTCGTCTAATTTGACTGGACTAATAATTCTTAAGCTTTTTTGTAGTTGGACTCAGTTTTCTTGCCTTTCATAATTTAAGCTGAACCTTTTATTAATTTTTTGTCAAAAAATAATCTTAAGTAAGCTGTTTCTGCCATTATCAATCGATCTAGTGCTCTACCAAATTTCGTCTTCCTAAAAAAAATTCAGGCTTTTCACAGAAACTTTTATGAATATTTAAAAAAAATCAAAACCAAATATGTCCGTAGTTTAAATTCGCATACATTTTTATATTGCAAATAATTTTAGATAATGATTTTTCGGGATTCGTAAAAGCTTACGATTGAATTCATGATAGGACTGATTGTAAATCATATAATTTGGTTGATACCTCTCTATTAACTTTTTTTAATCTTTGTATAGCTACATACATAAATGTGAGCAGGGACATTATTATATCTTATAATAAGAAACCTAACTTTTTATCCTGGTTCTTCAAATACAAGCATTTCTAACAAAAATGTCTTAAAGATTCATTAAAAAATTATTCATCCTTCCCCACGAAATATTTAAATATTTATAGGAGATCGTCTGCGTTGGCACTCCCTCGAAACAAGACTTTAAGCACTATATATTCCTTGGCTTAAAATATCCTACAGAAGCTCATAACGTGAGAAAGAACTCATCCCAAAAAATATGAACTACCGGCATATTAAGTAACTAACCTGAAGCAATGGTTTGTACATTCAATTAGTTCGTTCAAATACACAAACCATTTCTTCTAAATTTTTCTTCCCAGTATTTCATACTTAGGTTACAATGAAAATTTTAATTTTCCATTAAATTGTAAATTAATATTCGTTAAAAATACACTTTGAACAGTCTATGGACAATTTATTTTTATTTTGAACCCTTATTTGTTAGAATTGATTTAGTGTGAAATCCGTAATACATATAACCCAGGAAAAAATACTCCAAGAAAAATGAAATAATCTCCCGAAATGGGCATTTTTTGAACTTCGAAATAAATTTGAAAATTCGAAAATGAAATTAGTTCCAAAAAAATTAATTAAAACCCTAAAAAGAACTGAGTAAAGCAAAACTTTCACAAATTGGACCCTTTTGTACTACTTTAAAAAATGAAATAACTCCAATTTTCATATTTGATTCCAATGATTGTTCTTATTATTATAAAATTATTATATTTAAAAAATTCTACAATCTGTCAAATAATATATGTTTTTTATAATAATCACAGACTCAAGGGGATATTAATACCCTTATTAAGCAGACACAGTGTGAGCACTAGGAAAAAGAAAGGGGGTTTGAAAGGAGATTTCGGTGCACATTGGTTTTAAATTCCTGAATATTGCAATGGCTGAAAAAGACAGAATGTGACAAGGTATTCCACATTCGCATAGTACGGCTAAAGAACGAATCTCTGTATTTCACAATACGGTTGAAGTTGTCCTCGAGGGCATACTGATGAGCATTCCTAGAAGCGCGGCTATTACGGTTGAACAGTTTAAGGGGAGAAATGCAAGAAACTTTTCGACGATGTTCAAGCGAAGTAAATGAACTTATGATGATATTATCGTCCATCAATTCAAATGCTCTACGTTTAATACTATCCAAGAGACTTAAGGAAGTTGCAGCAGCATCAGCCCAGAGATAGGAGCTATACTGAAGCTTTTTACGTATATAAGTCTTGTAGATAACATCCCGATCAGGAGGGGTGAATTATTTCTTGCATTGCCTAAGGAAACCCAAACACCTTGCCGCATTCCACAAGAGGTGCTTGGTGACATACAAACCCAGAATATCGAGGCGTTCAGTCTCACTGATGCAAGTGACATCCATTGATTATGGCAATGAGGGTATATCTCGCTTTAACGATACAAGACAGCATTGGGTTTTCGAAGTATTAAATTCCACTCGGGTTTTAATCCCCAATGCTGTTTAGGTCGGAGTTCAATGAGCTTATCATATTTTGTCGCTGCAGTTCCGCATCCGAAAAAGAGGGATGATTGCATTAGATATTGCAGACAGGAAATCATTAATAAAAATGAGAAAGAGTGTTGGAGATAGAACTGAGCCCTGGGGCACACCAGCATTTATTTTGTGGTTTTCAGACTTGAATTCATCCAATTCAACTTGCATAGAATGATTCGAAAGGTAATTACTAATGCAATGAAGGACGGAGTCATGAAAACCGAAAGCACGCATTTTCGATAAGGGAGCCTGATGTCAAACCCTATAAAATGCTTTTGAAATACAAGTGAAATAATTTTACTTTCTCGAAAGCCGTATTGTCGGTCATTAAGAAGCTTTCGATCATCAAGATATATCTTGAGCTGATAATTATTCCATGACCTTGGAAAGAAGGGACGTAAGTGCAATCGGTCGGTAATTAGAGGGTAAGGAAGATTCGCCTTTCATGAGGATATGCTGAGAAGTAGCGTTGAAGAAAACTTCTTCAAAACAATAGTGGAATACCATCTGGACCAGCGGATTTATGTGTGTTAAGGTTTAAGGACTTTTGCCACTGTACGAGTGCGAAAAAAGATAAGGCCCATAGATTCACTTACTCGCTTAAGTACAGGCGGAACAATAACACTCACTAGAAGTCTAGAATTGGCGGCGAACTGCTTACCAAAGAGATAAGCTTTCTCTTAAGAGTTAACAAAAGGAGTGTCAATAACAACGAGCGTAGGAACCAATGAAGAGGAAGAATTCCTCATGTTTTTAAAAATGATTTGATTTTTAAAGCCGTACACAATTCTACAATAGGTCAAGGAATATTTAAAAAATATGGAAAACGTGAAACTAGAAAAAACAATAGTTTTTGAGAACAAATGGACATTTTCGAACTTTCCTAAAGCTTTCAAGTACTAAAGAGTATTTAGATACATATTTCAATCAGTTTAACCACCACGATTAATGCTATGTGAGATACTCGTATATGTATAATGCTTAATGCATAACTAGATTTCAGTATTGAAAGCAAACACTTACATTTTGTTGACAGGTACAGTAATCATTATAAATGTCTGTCAATCCTCAGTGGAACAATTATGTGCCGTATTGTAAAATCAAAAATCAGCTCTTGATTGAAAACTATTGAAATTTAAGAGTTTCGTTAAAACACAGAATCACCAAAGTATCATATACTTAATAGACTTGCATTTTGCTCCATTGCCTCTATTGTAGTATAACTTGAGAAAACATTCCGTCTAAGAAGGCATTTTGTGAAAGTGAAATATTAATATATCTCAGCTATGAATCAGTTCAGATGATCTATGCAGAGGATGCGGTGACGAGGAAGTGCACTCCGCACTTTCTGTGTCACTGTCCCACACTCTCCCATCAAAGGAAGAAACTGCTTGGCAACTTTTTTTCGGGGATTTAGAAGAACTATCTATCACGCCATATACTAACACTCTGATCCTCGTCAAAGCCTCTAAATGGCTTGACTAACTGAACACATAGGTTTTTCTAATAAGCTTGAGTAGCAATACTCGCGGGTATCACAATGGATCTGTATTGATCTAAGTGTGATGGTAAAGACATCAACTGTCAGCTCCTCAACCTGACCTAACCAGCTATGAAACTTGGAGTGAGAATTATTGTATTCTGTCCTCAGTCATTATCAGATCAGTGCCCAAACATCTGTTTCCAATTATTCAAAGATTGATTCTTTGATTTTTATTTCGGCTGACATTCTTTTTATTCATAATTCATAATTCGGTATGGTTCAGGTTCAGGCATTATTTTTCATTGATAAACAAATCTTCTTAGATACAATAAAAATCCAAATATTTTTCATTTCCTCTTAATTAATCACGTAGTCAACTGTAATCAAATTCAAAACGCTTCCCTTAAAGTATGAAGTCACGCGGAATTATGTAACCCATGTTGAGTTCATTGACTCAAAACTCTAAGAGATATTATTTCTCAATCCACAAACAATACGATGATGCGGGATACAGTTTTAACAAATTCTTATATATCTCTTATTATGGTGCAATTTTAACAAGCTAACAAATATTTTAACCTCTTTCCATAAAAACAAAAAAATAAAAATAATAATAATTTTAACCTTTAACTGCGTTCAGTTATAATGTTCCTTCCTTTTTTTTGTTTAATTTGTTTAGCTTCATTTGTTCAATTATATGAATATTTCAGTATGTAAGAATTTTTATTTAACTATGAATGTTAGATGGTTTCATTGATGTTGGAAAAAAAGTCAAAGATCTTTTAAGCTTTAGCAAAAGGTCATGCTCGAGTGAGTTTGTTTATATAGACTCGTATATTCATAAAAAAATACTGTTAGCTATAAAAATGTTGAAATGTTTATTATTGTATATTAAACAAAATTTTAATTTGTATTTTTTTTATTTTTAGGTAAGATGATGACTTGAATGAATAATTGTTTGGCAAAATCAGTTAAACGGAGGATGTAAGTTATGATTTGTTTTTATAAACTTTAAACTTAATGAAAACTTTTAAGTTCAGAAAGGAAAATTGTGAAACTATAAAACAAGTTATGAAGTTCTGAATGTTTTTTTTTCTTAAACAAACTTTTACGTATTGCTTTAAATATAAATAAATTGTATTAAATTTCCATCTCAAAGCATAAAATATGTGTACAAAGAATTCAACTTAAATTGGTGGATAATTGTTACAGCTTCAAAAATGTCAAACTAAGAATTTGGTATAGTTTTAGATCTCACAAAACTTCTCTCATGGCAGTATTTTTTCTAATTTTTTATCATTTATGGTTGTCTTTTTGGATTTTAAAGCTTTTTGTAAAGGAAACCCTGGTTCTTACATTTTAAATATTAAGTTTTCAATATTTGTCCAGTATGACAAACTTAAGAACATCTAATGAAGTGCGTTTCTTTTCGACTTTCATGAAGTGACTATGAATTTAGGTTTTAGTGTGTTTTGAGTATTATTTTCTTTCAACGGCGGCAGGGGATAGCTCGAAAAATTCCAGCGAGAATTATAATAAATTTGGGCGATTTGCAATCTTTCGTCAAAAGGTTGTCTATTCATTATGATATTAAATACAAATTAAATTTTGGTGGCTCAACAGTCCGTTGAGAAATAGGTCCTAGTGACTTACAACTCTCAACCATTCCTGTGTGCGAGTACTGTTGTCAGGAATGAAGGGGACCTACATTTTTAAGCCGAATCTGAACGTCTAATTTTAGAAAGCAATTTTCATGACAAGAATTACTCTTGGAGAAATTGTCAGTTCCTCGCAAGAGGAAATAAACTTAAGATGGCATAAGCAGTGATTGAAGCTAAGACCTCTGGCATTACAGTCCAACGCACTCTGAGGGTGTAAAATAAAATTTTCCATTTTTGTCTTTGTATATAAATCAAACCCTTTTTCATTGTACTGAATTTCATTCTTCAATAAAAATTGGAAAATGTTCTGCCAAATTACGATTTTTGAAGTGTCACTTAAAATTTTGGGAAATGGAAGTCTTCAACTAATTTGGTAAAAATTTTAAATTTTAAGTTTCTTTGTTATTAGTTTCGAAAATGGACTGAGTTTGTCACTTTAAAAAGGCACCATAACTGCAAGAGGTTGACGTTGATCAAACGTGTTTTTTTTCAACGTTCTCTCCCCTGTCTATTTATCAACTCTAGAAAAACTTATTAAGTTGACAAAAGAAACAGGGATACAGCTCAACCACTCGTGCCCATCTTTCGACATAAGGGTTTATCCTTTTTGCTCTATCAAAAGTATAGGGCTGGAATTCGACATCTGTCAAACTAAGTTATTAGACACATTTTGACATTTCCAAAAATAGATCGCTTAACTATCGCACAACGCATACCAATGTTAATGAAAAACCTGCTACAAAAATGGTGATTCTGCCACAGGTACATATTGTGCTTTAAGAGGAGGCTAAGGTTTACATAAGTAATTGGCAAAATTGTGAAGAAATTTGAATATACTGGATTGGTTACAGATATTGTAAGGCATGTGCATCAGGTGGTACGTTTCGCGCTCATAGCACTGAGAATAGCACTACTGTAAGTGAAAGTAATGCCGAATACCCGAACCCTCGTTGTCCTCATGAATTGGGACTGTCTTACGGCACAAAATGGCGTATTCTGCATTAAACTTCAGCTCACACCACAACTAAAAAATTTACCAACGTCGTAGATATGTCAAATGGGTGCATTAATAGCATGTGTTAGACGGCGATTTTTCGAACTAAATTTTCTTCAACGACGAAGCACATTTCTTAATGGATGGTTATTTTAATAAGCAAAATTGACAAAAAAATTGGGATTCGAGAATCCTCAAGTAATTAAAGAGAGCCCATTACATCCACAAAATGTCACTGTTTGGTACGCTCTTTGGTCCGGAGCTGAGGTGTGATTGGACCTTACTTCTTCGAAAACGATTATGGTACGACTGTCACCGTCATTTCGGAGCGTTATGGTCTTATGATAACAAACTTTTTTGCTGCTATTAAAGGATACAACTAGGAAAATATGTGGTTTCAACAAGATGTTGCCAAAAGACATTTTCTTGCCGCGTAATTTCTCGTGGTCGTGGTTATTTGACACCGTTCTACTTTTTTTGTGGGACTACGCGAAAGAGCGTATTTATGGAGATAAACCTTTGACTCTTGATCACTTAAAAACCAATATCTGTATAGTTATGGCTGAGATACCCCCCAGTATGTGTCAAAAAGTGGTCGGCAATTACCTCAAAAGAATCGATGCTTGCAACAATTCTTGTGGTGGTCATTTAAAAGATGTAGTGTTGAAGGCATAATGTCTTTCATTAAAACAGCCAGTTCCATTTTTTTTTTTTGAAAAATTTACCAAATGCTAAAAACAATATTTTGTATTGGGGCAATTGAAGCCAACAACTTTAATTGTTGCTAAGATATTCGATTCGAAAATCAATTTTACCAATTTTCAAAAGTTTTCTAATTGCGATTTCATTTTTTTTGTAAGAAACTGCCACATTGATTTGTATCTAAAAACTTGATCAGATGTTAAAACATCATTTTTACCTCGATTTTTCGAGGTAATATCAGTTTTAGTTCACAAAATATTCGACTTGACGTCGATATCTCTGCTAGTTCTTGAAATATAGACGACAAAAAAAGCTATCACAAACGTATTGACGATGGGACGTATGTACACGCTCAAGTCTCTCAAAAAACCTTTCATTTAGATTCTAGGGACCTTGAAACGTCTTGTAGTGAAATGTCAAAATCTTCATTTCGACATAACAAACGGACCGAATACAATAACTTCCTGTGGGGAAGTAAGCATGTGAATTAAGCCTTAAGTGATAATTTAAAAACCAAAAAAAAAGAGGCTGGGATGCGACCCACACTGATAACTTCCCATCCCGTCTGTCGATTTGTCTTGCTTAAAAGTTTGTCTATATGTACTCGTATCAATTTTTACCAAATTTGCGTACAATTTTTTTAGATTTTATTTTTTATAAAAAAACGGACTGTTGCATTTTTATAAAAAAAACTACTGAATATCAAAAACAATATTTTCTGTGATATAAAATAAGTTTGAAGCCAATATTTTTAATTTTTGAAAAGCTATTTGAGTCGAAAGTAAATTTTTACCAAGTTTTAGTATTGTTTTTTTTTGAGTTTTATTTTTTGTAAAAAAAACCGTCAGTTCGATTTTTTTCAAAATTTTACTTAATGTTGACAACAATATTTTTTTAAGATAAAAGTATTTTAAAGCCAATATCTCAAAGTTTTGAAAAGATATTTGAGTCGAAAATCAATTTTTACCAACTTTTATATTTTTTTTTTAGGTTTTAATTTTTTATAAGAAAACTGTCAATTCGATTTTTCTCAAAATTTGTCCTAATGTTGAAAACAATATTTCTTATTAGAAAAAATTAGTTAGAAGCTATTATCTCAAATTTTTGAAACGCTATTTGAGTCGAAAATCATTTTTTACCAACTTTTGTTAATTTTTTCAGTTTTTAATTTTTGTAGAAAAAAACTGTCAATTTGCTTTTTTTCAAAATTTTACGGAATGTTAAAAAACAATATTTCTTATAAAATAAAATAAGTTTGAAGTCTAAATTTCAAGTTTTTAAAAGATATTTGAATCGATATTCAATTTTTACCAACTTTGAGTAATGTTTTTTTTTTAATTTTAATTTTTTTGTAAAAAAGAACTGTCAATTCGATTTTTCTCAAAATTTTATCAGATGTCAAAAACATTATTCTTCGTTGCACAAAATTGTTTTGGAGATAAAATCATATTTTAGTCGTAAAATTTTGAAGGTGACACATTTTTTCAGTTTTTTTTGATTTATTAAAAAAACCGTTAAATGGATTTTTTTCAAAAAATATACTTCTTTGATATCACGTTACAATATATTATATAAGATATAATTCAAGTCTCTAGCGTTTTTGGTTCGTAAGATATTTAGGGTTAACCAAAATGTTCACCTTTTTTTCAAACTACTATATTAAAAAAACCACCCACGCAATTTTCTTGAGAGCCCTTTCTGCATATTTCTGCCTTATTATCTGTTTATCAACGACGAAAAAACGTCGCGAACGTACATACACGCGCACGCACAGACATCTTTCTAAAAATCTTTTATTTCGACCTTGAAACGTCTAGAAATGTCAAAATTTTCAATTTGACAAATCGGACCCATTACAATAACTTCCTATAGGAAGTTAATAAACAAAATCATTGTTGTGTTACCGTTTTTCGATGTTCTTGCTTTTTAGAAAGGGTTGACGGAATTTCGAAAATTATACATCTTCTGGTATGTTATTAAAAGCTTCTGTTAAATTTTAAGGCGAAATAACAAGCTTTAGCTTGAAACATCTTACCACAGAAATTTTGAAGTATTAAAAGTTAGAAGTTATCCTTTAATTCATTGATTAGATAAAGCTCAAAATAACATGTTTTCAATTTGTCACTCCTCAACATTCCTCAACAATATTGTTTGAACATAAGCACTTTAGTTTCCTCAGTTATGTTGGGGTCAAATGCATATAAATTGTCATGTTTGGAAACTAAAGGTATTTGAAAAAGTAAATGAACTGATAATATCTCGTCGTCGCTTTCACGTCATTTTCCATATCAGATTTTTTTGTCAATAAAAGCTTTACTAATTATTCATCACATCAAGATCGCTTAAGTGATATTAGCTTCATTGATCATTTCGTGCATATAATCATGTGCGCTACTGAAGAGAAAGTCAAACCACATGCGCGACAAGTGAAATAGTGAAAACTTATTATTCCACCCACGCCACAAAGCTATTGTTGATATTTTATACACTCGATGTTATTGATTCATCTAAATGTGCACTACATATTTTATATATATTTTTTAATCCACCGCAGGTAGATGCTCTCAATCCACTTAACAAAAAAAAAAACCACGAAGTTATCATTTCAATTGGTTAAACAAAATAAATTCATTATTTATATCACATTCGAGTGCACCTGACTGCGGATATCCAATAAATTGCGAATAGGTAGATACCGTTATGTTAACTAATTGAGCTCAATTATTATGAAAGAGGCTTTTGATTTTGGTCAACAACCGAGAGATCGAAAACAAAACAATAAAAAAAGATGTTTAAAATAAATAAATATACATAATTGAAAGTTTCAATTATTCGACTCGGTTATAACGTCTGGTCTTTTCAAAGCATTTATGAAACTTATATGTGGTGACAGTTATGGATGGAGGAGACAAACGAGTATTTAAATTGTTCTTTAACGAAGAAATATTTTAGAGCTCCAAAGCTAAGTTAAACCATAGTTAACTCTTAACCAAGCTAAGTTGGATTAACTATAATCTGACACTGAAAAATCGGGCCTAGGACCAGCCAAAGATTTCAATTGTTTTTGAAAGTGTTTGGGACTTATGATAAATAGATCTCTCTGTGTAGCTCGATTTTAGAAAGCAAGTTCGTTGTTTTTATTGAATTTGGTTTTGTATCGAATTGTTATTTTCAGTACATATTGGAGTAAAACTACAGAGCGGCAATTTGGGGTTTAACCATTAGTTTGACAACTGAAATGGAAAGTCTTTTAATGTACCTCAAGGTGTTTGCTATATTATAATTCAAGGCAATTAAATGTCAAAATAGACATACCTGTTGTTTTTTCTTTTTCTTTTTTGGTTTTTCTATAAACAAGTTTGTGGTTATTTAACGCACTAAACTCATGTTAAGTTGTTTTATACAAACCGTTTATTTCCGTCACTAAAATAAATGTTTATTGCATCAAAAGTACGTATGCGTAGCGTTTATGGTAAACATAATGCGTGCGTACTGTACATGTTGTATGTTAGTTAAAAATAAAAATAAAATTACAACGAAATATTTAACACCAATCCATCCATCACGTTTCATTATCAAGTTTGTAGTTTGTAGTTTGTAGACATTATGACGAAAAAGTCACACGCATTTATGGTTAAAACAAGATTATGGTTGTTGGGATAGGTGGGGTTATGTTAGATTATAACTCTTATAAAAAAGGCTGGGAAATTAGTAATTTTTACAAGGTCTTTTCTTAACATGATTAATTCAAAATGTGTTGCTGAAATTCTCCAATACTTTCACTGATACTTACTATCAACCATTGTTTATCAAGACTGTTAAGTACCCCTTATTTCTACAGCCCTTTTTTGACAAGAGGTTTCTTTAAGATGATTATTGAAAGGTTTTAGGAAAAGAAATGACAAACCAGCGACTTCAGGAATTATTTACTAAAAATATTATTAATCCATTTAAGAAGGTTCTGAAATTAGCAAATTAGCTATTAACAACGGAAAAAAGCTTTGAAACTAGACTTGAATCATTGTGTAGGTAGATGTTTGAAGGTTTATTTTAAGTTTCTTAGATAAGCATACTAAATATTTTCAAACAGAAATTGGTAGTATTTGGTCCATGCTTACAGTTGGTCAAGAAGAAAGGAGTATCAGTGACTTTGTGGCGTTTGCGGAAGGTTTAAGGATTAATAAGTTTCAAAGGATTTTTATAGGCTTGGAGTTGAAATCGAAAAAATGTGTGTTAGATTGATAAAATCTGTATTTAAATCGTTAGTACATATAATTTAATGGTTAAAGATTATTTCCTGCAAATGTTGACCTTGACTGCGCCTCAAATGGTCCATCCACTTAGTCCAATTTTGGCATACTCTTTCCAACATTTGCGGCCGATATCTCACGAATAAATGCTTAAATGTTGTCTTCCAATGCGTCAATTGAAGCGGGTTTGTCTGTTTAGACATGAACTTTAACAAAGCCCTTTAAAAAATAGTCTAAAGGCGTTAAATTGCACGATCTAAACTGCCAATTTACTGGTCCCGAACGTGAAATAAAATGTTTTCCGAACAAGCCTCTCAATAAGTCCATTGTTGCGCGTGCTGTGTGGCATGTGGCACCGTCTTGTTAAAACCACATATGTCATGCAAGTCAAGCTCTTTCATTTCAGGCAAACAAAAGTTGGATATCATCTTACGGTAGCGCTCACCTTTCACTGTTAAGTTACGATTCGCATTATTTTTGAAGAAGTACGGTCCAATGATGCCACCAGCAAATAGACCACATCAAAAAAACTTTTACCAACCGTATAAAGACTATCTTAAAATTTAAAAACAAGCCCTGTCATCAGCCAAAAGACAAGGCTGGAGAGAATACTGTCAATCAATCGAAGACATAAAAGACTCCGCAAGGCTCAGCAAAGTTTAATCGAAGGAACATTGTAATCCTTCATTTCTAAAAAAGCCTGATGGAACCTGGACAGCTATCCAGCCCAATCTCTTGAGCTACTGATGAAGACGCACTTTCCGGGTTGCGAAGGTGATAACCCCGAATCGCTTGAAACCACAGAGCTAAACGTAGCTTATATGGAGCAAGTCAATTCCGTTATAACCAGAGAAAATATTTTGTGGGCCATCAATACTTTTTCTCCATATCAATCCCCAGGCATGGATGGCATACTGCCAGTTATGCTTCAAAAGTTGCATGATTTGGTAGCTTCATGGCTGGAACAAATTTTCAAAGGATGTCTCCTTCTCAAACATGGGCCCATGTCGTGGAGACAGGTCAAAGTATTTTTTATTCCGAAAGTGGGTAGGCGAGGTCACGAATACGCGAAGGATTTCAGACCTATAAGCTTAACATCTTTTGTGCTTAAAACCTTGGAGCGCATTCTTGATTACCATTTTAGAGAAATCCTAGTTGGACGACCTCTCGAAAGCTCTCAGCATGCTTATCTTAAGGGCAAATCTACGGAGACTGCCCTCCATGAGGTAGTGCGTACTGTAGAACAAACAATCCATTATAAAGAATTTACTCTTGCCACCTTCCTAGACATAGAAGGTGCTTTTAACAACGTCCTTACAGAATCCATAGAAGAATCGCTCGTTAAGTTCGGTGTAGAAGACTTCATTCGAGAATGGATTATTTCCATGCTCAGTGGTAGGAAGATTCGAGCCTCTCTAGCCAATACAATCGCAACAAAACACGTGAGTAGGGGAAAACCCCAAGGTGGTGTTCTTTCGCCTCTTCTATGGCTTCTGGTCATGGATACAATTCTCGTTAAATTAGAGAGATGTGGAGTGAAAGCGGTAGCCTATGCGGATGATTTGGTGCTATTGGTGTCAGGAAAGTACACCTCTGTGATTAGTGAAATCACGGAGTCAGCTTTGAAGAAAGTTAGCAACTGGGCCACTAGTTGTGGACTAGGAGTTTACCAAAGTAAAACTGAATCGACCTTTTTATTTAATACATAGTTTCCTGCAGCGCTATTTGGCTGAAGGAATCAAATAGCTGGTTGTCAAAACCTTATGGTCACAGAAACACTGCGAAATTAATTCCCTCAGATATTATCTCGGTAGACACTGACTACTGCACTCCTACTTTGAACCTTAGTAAGGGTTTTAAGGTTATTTCTCCATCGAGAGAAGATTGGGAGGATGACATCGTGTCGATAGGTTTTCGACACAACCATCTTTACTGACGGCTCAAAGATAGAGTGCGGAGTTGTTTCTGGGATCTTTTCTGAGTCCCTTAATGTAGGTAAATCTTTTAGTCTTCCTGACTTTGCTAGCGTTTTTCAGGCTGAACTGCTGGCAATAAGGGAGGCATGTAAGATACTTAAACAAAACCAAAACCGAAATGTGGCTATCTTTACAGACAGTCAGGCAGCTGTCAAAGCCATTTACTCGGCCACATCCTCATCTAAATTGGTCCAGCAATGTCGCGATGAGCTTGCGAGCCCGAATATTAACCTCGGTGTCACCCTGATCTGGGTTCCGGGCCATAGTGGTATCGTGGTAAATGAACGGGCTGACAAGCTAGCCAGGCAAGGATCGGCCCTTTAAAGCTCACTTGCGGAAATGGTTAGCATTCCTCTTGGTTCGATAAAGGGTAAAATCTTTTCTATCTACCAAACTGAATCAAACCGAAGGTGGAGCAATTTACCCAACTGCATTATATCTAGGAAGATATGGCCCACCTATAGTAAAACCCGTACAAACGATCTTTTAGCCAGGATTGTTGCGGTTTGTACCGGACATTGGCCTATAGGAGTCCATGCAGAGAAGTTGGGTATCTCTTACAACACCTTTTGCCGTAGCTGTAGTGACCAAAGAGAAAGTGAAACCATAATCCATTTCCTCTGCAAATGTCCTGCTTTGGCAAACACCAGAATGAAATGCTTTGGAAAAGCATTTTTTCAAGAACTCGATGAGCTATCTGATACAAAGATTAGAGACCTAATCTTTTTTCTCAATGTGAAATAATGGCTCTAACATAATCGCTATGAAGCTTCTCTATAAATCTATCCCTTTCAATCAAAGGTCAAACGAGTTTTTGGTACCAAAACGGCGCACTACAGAGCCAATTGGATCATTTGGATGCATTTGTAGCTTTTCCAATGCTTTTGGCTGATATTCACTTCAAAATCGACAATTCTGCATATTTCCGTACCCATTAAAACAAAATCAGTGGGTCGATTAAACTGACCATAAAATGGAAGAAGACGCGATGAACTTTCTTAGCAGAGCACGCATTTTGATAATAAAATTCTATAATTTGCAAGCATTGTTCGTTTGTGAGACGATTCATGGTTCAATTATAGACCAAATTGAAGATGTTAAAACAGTTAAACTAAACACGAAACTTGCGTCAGCTGTTTAAACCAGTGTTCCCAAAAATATAGAAGCCCTTTATTAACGAGACGAGAATAACACATTCCAAGCAAATTGGCTACAATTTTTTGGAATATACAAGCTTTGCAGTCTGGTGTTTTCTTTTCAGATTATTTCGATACTGAAAACGTTATTTCCTCATCTTGGGTCTTACAGTTGTTTAAATTTGATAACGATTTTCTGAAGGAGCGCATTTTTTATTGATGTCAATTGGCCAACTCAAAGCTGCGATTTGACTTATTTTAATATTTATTTGAAGAGAACCGTAAAGGGCTGATTTTATGCCAAAATTCTGTTAATATCATCCAAGCAGTCGGTGAGTTAAAACTCAAAACCATTGATAAGGTCTTGGAAAATTGGAGTAACATACTGCAGTACTTCGAGACCCACCGAAGAACGCACGGTGTGTTTCAAAATCAATCTGAATGTTTGTTCTTACTTATAGATCAATAATTACGTGTTTTTGTCCTACCCTATATTTTTCCAGTCTGCCAAACTGTGTGTCTAAACTTTTTTTTAACAAAATAGGACAAAACTACACAACAAAAGACACAATTCTGATAGACTCTGTAAAGTTAAAATTATCAGTTTTGTTCAATTATTATAAAAAAAAACATTATTTTTTGTTTGTATTTAAAAATTCTATATATTATTAAACATTTACACAAACCAAAACGAACTTCTTAAACTTTTGCTATTGAATGATAAAATTACAATCTTTTGTTAAATATCGTATTCTACATTCTTTGTTATTTTATTTTCTGGACGTCCGTTATTGAATTTAATAACTTCCTTGAAGTTCTGCAATGTTTTTTTTTACGTGCAGCAAAATAAATTAACGCTTTTTGTGTTGAATGTGAGTAATACTATATTAAACAAATAATACATCATACACACAAAACATACGTCAATAAATCCCTCCCAGGAAAGTCTCTTGTTGTACACGCGGCAAAGTCGTTGTTAAAATGGGTAATAAACTTGATTTAATGGTCCAAGGTAAACGTTACACAAATTTGCATAAACCAATCAAAATGTATGTAGAGTAGATGATGTGTCACATTTCTGTGTATATTAAATTTTCTACCTTTGAATACGAGATTGACACATTAAATTAATTCATACACAGCATTGCAATTAGCTTCTAAATGGTTTTTCAATCGGCTCTCTGTCATTTAAATCTTAGTGTCTGAATGGGATTTTGTCAATTGGTTGACATAAGGGATTTCAATTTGATTTTACGTGACTTTTCTGTATTTTTTTTCTTCTCTGAGAATTAGTTTGTGACATTTTTATGGCTGCCAAATAAATCAAGAGATTATAAAAGGCAGGTAAAAAGTTGACTTATTTTTGACATTTGAGAATCGTAAAATTCCTTATTACTAAAACACCACACAGTTATTTTCTTATCCTGATGTTAGAGTTTATCCCAATTTAAATAAACTCTGAATGGAAAAAGTCATTAATCAGAATACTGTTAGAATCTGGTATTTAAGTACGCAGATTCGTAAGTTCTTAACAAATTGAGTGAAATTTTATTGCATTTCAAGTTAAATTTAACTAACCTTATTTGGGAATAAGATTGCAATAAGATAGCATTTTAATAAAATCACTGTTATGAGCCATTAATCGAAGTCGTATGTCTTTGGTTATCATACAGAAGCTTTTGGCGCAAGACTTGGCTAAGATTTGATTTCTTTATTGATTCGCTTTCTTGTTTGTTTTTATCAATATGATGTTTTATTAGTTGCTTGCCCATCTAAGTAAGATCTTATCAAATATTCATTTGGAATTCAAATATGCGAATTTTTGGTATTTAATCAATTAAAATAAATATTTTGTTGCAGCTGACATTTAAAATTCATTTCAAAATAATTATTGGCTACAATTTTTTGATTTTAAAAATGCCCTCTTCAAAAAGGAAAGGTGTTATCTGATATGAACCTTGGAACTGTTAGATAAAGAAATGATGACTTGCGTCTCAAGTTTCTTTAAGAGTTAACACACCCTCTCAATTTTTTAAAAGCCATAAATACACAAATCAATCACCAAGAAAGGATTTAATTAACTTTGCTTTCTTTGCGTACTTGTATACAAATACGAATTGTGTTTCTTGATTAGAAAAATATAATACGTATCTTATTTTACCAGTGATGCTCATCACTTTACCATTGAGTCGAACTTTCTTCGACTACATCAGATTTTTGTTCTTTAACCGTACTACATGAATGTGGAATGATTTAAAACTGTCTGTCTGTCTGTAAGGAATTCAAAACCACCGACGTCTAATTACCGAAAATATCTTTCATTTCTCGAAATATGTCATTGGCATAATAAGAATACGCCTTGAGTATTTCCCAGTAAGAAAAATATTGTAAATATGGGATTTATTATTTTTGAAGTGATTGATGTAGAATTTTAAATAAGTTACTATCATTTCTCCTAAAGTGTAGTAGACTGCTATGCAAGGGGGTATAGTGGATAAAGTTCCAAGGGCCATTCTATTCAATAGAGGTTTGTTTAACTTCAATATTGTAAAGCAAAAGGATAACTTGATTATGCGTTAAAATATCGCTACCAAAAGAAATCCACTTTATTTCCCAAAAAATTGCACATTTTCTGACAGAGTGAAAAATATCTTCCCTTTCGTTTAAATTGCAGAGAAAGCATATTGCTGGTAAATCTTCAATTCAGAGGCATAACTCACTTCTCAACTTACAAGTCATTGACATTTCGACAATTCTTGTAGTACCCGTGGCGTGATGGTTAGTGCGATGGACTGTCATGCGAGAGGTCTTGGGTTTGATCCCTGCTTATGCCACCTAAAGTTTTTTTCACGGGTACTGCCTCTTGCGAGGAATTGACAAATTCTCCAAAAGTAATTCCTGTCATGAAAAGTGCTTTCTCAAATTTGCCGTTCGGATTCAGCTTAAAACTGTAGGTCCCTTCCATCCCTGACAACAGTACTCGAACACAGGAATGGTTGAGAGTTGTCAGTCACTAGCCGCTAGTTCTCAAATGGACTGTTGCGCCACCCAATTTAATTTTTAATTATTGTCCCTAAAGTACATTCTCTGTTTCAAGTTATGATCAAGGTGACAGTGGAGCTGCCTGTGTAGAGATCCTGCTTTGTCATTTATGTCATCCTTTTGCTGTATAATGTCCACTCTGTGAATATGAGCTGATACAAAGAAATGTTTGAATCACCGTGATTAATACAATTTAGGGCAAGTTTTATTGTTTGTGTTCGTACTGTTTGAAGAGCTACAATCATTAAAAGGCTACTAGTGCTCATTTTCAAAACTCTTAAGATGTAATTAGCTTCCATTTTTAGGGTTCGTGTTGGCAGAGATATTTATTCGATATGTTGCAGCATTCTTCATTTGCGAAAATCAAAGCTTTGGACTTATTCAGATTTACTCTTAAACTCAAAACCTGAAAGAACTCATACAGCTGGTTTAAAACTCCAAAGCTGACAGAACTCATATAGCTGGATTTTAATTAACTACAATGATTGAAAGTGATGCTACCAAAAGTACTATTTTGTCAGCAATTTCAATCACGTTACTTTAAAATTTGTACATAAGCGCTTGTCTATCAATCAAATCAAATGCCGAATAAAAGTCCACGAAGAACGTATAGAGCCTCTTTTCTTTATTTAGGAATGTATCTACGATACTTTTTATTTTCAAAATTTGATCAACCTTCGAAAAATCTGCTTAAAACTCATTTAGAAGCTTGTTACCCTCGATCCAATTATTAAAACCTTTATACAAAGTTAGTGTGAATATTTTTCATCAACTATTTAAAAAAGATATGCCTCTATAATTTGACAACTACCAAACGGACAAACTCTCTTGGTCTGCTTGATAAAAACATTACTCTCGGTGTGTTGATCAGCTTTGCTCTCTGTTATTCTAATTTAATTCAACTGATAAGTCATTCGGTCCGTAAAGTGGACATAACTTCTACGAGATTTACTCTAGCATTTCTAATGCCCAAAGTAGCGAGTTGAAAATCGAGTTTGCTTCTGTTTAGTTCAATAAATTCGGGAAGTGAGCTGCCAGAAGATTGAAATTTAAACTATAGTAAATAAAAACATGCTTTTCTAAATTGCAAAACTCCTTTGTAATTTTACACGAAGCTTATCTCTTAGATTCAGTTTCAAAGAAATAATGCTACTTATATATTGGCTTTTAAGAATTTAGGGAACAAGAACTGATTTCTTAAGTAACTATCAGTCGAATATCTATATGCTCTTAGTCAACCAAACGATAAATGCCCCATAGTTATGTTTCATTTAAACTCATACATTGTTGTAGATTAAATGAAGAACTGAAGACTAGGAGACATTGTTTTTTCAATTGTCCTAAATGATTCCAAGATATTAGAAGTCACAATTTTAACGAGAGACCAATTTTGAGAACAAAAACTGATTATTTTT
Source organism: Eupeodes corollae (assembly GCF_945859685.1). Lineage (NCBI taxonomy): Eukaryota > Metazoa > Arthropoda > Insecta > Diptera > Syrphidae > Eupeodes > Eupeodes corollae. Next base: position 41,891,269 of record NC_079149.1, read on the forward strand.
GATTTTGACCAGATTTTGTCTCGTCTCGTTGTCAGCCCTAATGTCATTAACTGTACAAATCAATTCAACATTCTTTAGTACATGCTTATTGCCCATTATATCCATGCTCCAAAGTATCATCAAATTTTATTTTTATTGATTTCACCATCAAACCAAATAAAGAACAACAACAAAAAAAAGTATAGCCTACGAGTATAAGAACAAAACTTATTCAGAATTGATTTTTTTTAGATGAAAACCCCCCAATTTATTCAGCCTATCAATTACCGAAAATGAATGGAAGAAATGTTAAACAAAAACCGTAGAAAACAAACCCACAAATTAACATAGATTCTCCATCAATGATGTGGTCGTTGCGGTCTTCTATTTTTATTTCCACACATTCAACTCTCATTTCAATCGTTTTTGTTTTGTTTTATAAGTTTCTGAGTTTCTTATGAATAAACGACAAAGAAAGTCAGAATCCAGCACCTCTAATCCTATTTTTCCAAAAATCTTATCAATAAAATCTTTGTCTTATTTTCTTCTTTTCTTAGGTACATGTATATGAATAATAAGCCCTACAACCATTATCAACGCCCCCTGCCACCCAAACTCAAATAAGTATCACATTATAGCGAACTCATCACATTACCATATCGTCGTCGAAGTCGGTCTTCAGAGTCACAGTCGTCTTCGTCATTGGGGACCAGCAACCATCATCTATAGATTGATATAGGAGGTTTAATATACATATATATAAAAGTAGGGTCTATAGCTGGTAAAGCTGCTCTAGGCCATTTTTATTATTCGATGACTTGAAGTATATAATCTCTATCGCTGGCTGCTGTAAGATTTAGTTACACCTCCAGTTAACTAGCGTCTCGTGTTTGCGACCTAATTTTTTTCGACACGGCAGCCAAGCATCAAAGCCATTCAAGCCATCCTAACCATCTCAGCTGTTTTATGTTTTCCACATGCTTAAACTAAACTATCTTTCGAATGAACAATTATATGCAACTTTGTATAGATATTAAACAGGAGTGGATTGCATATGGTCAATAATGAGCATCAGGGCGGTAAAATCCTTTCATATTATCATATAATTAATTCAGCACGATTATATAGGAAGATATAAAATTTAAATTGCATTTTGACGGATATGGCTACAAATTGATATGAGGTGATTTAAATGGCATACCGCAATTTTCAAATGTGGCCCTTTAGGGGTTGATCTCATATGTTTTAGTTTTAACAACTTAATTGGCCTACATTTGTTCGTATCTGCAAAAAAGTGTTAGTTAAAACCTAAATCCCAAAACTGTAAGATTGTTCTTCTTAAATTTTCCAGGGTTGGATTTAACGTTATTTAAAAAGTGAGACATTTTTATCCAGGGTTTTTACATTATTCAATTGTATTACATGAATTTATTTGATTTGCATTGATTTGGTAAGAAAAAACAAACTTTTTACTGTGCGCCCCATTCCACAAAAAAGGCCTGGCTGAAAAGATTGATTTGACATTCTAAGAAATTCAACCCTGGATGCTACCGGGAAATCGCGCACAAACACAATCCTACAATAGACGAGATTTGTTGTGGTCGCAATGCTGGCGGATCATTTGTTTCACCATCAAAGATACAACACACAAGGAGGATGGATTTCCTGGGTTGGTCTGTAGGTTAGGTTAGTTAGGTATAGGACTTTATATGTGTACCTCAAAATGGTCCACATTCGCCATCAAGAACCAAAACCAAACAACAAACGTGTGTCTATATATTCATATTATATTGTGCCACAGCATCAACATCAGCGGCTATATATGTTTAGAGAGAAACGCGACCGAGTTATGATGAATCTAACGTGGGCTACGGTAAATAAGTCACTAAATTGGACTCACGTCCAAGAGATTTGTGAGGCTTCGTGTTGCATGCAACACAGTGGCAGCATCAGAATCAGCATCAGCGGCAACTGCAGCAGGAGCAGCAGTAACAGCAACAGCTGGAATCTCCATCTTCTTCCGGTGCGGTAAGCTTAAGAATATGCTCTGCCTGCATACCGCTGTGCTCTCTCACGTTAGATGAACCTATATATTTATGTTAAAATACACTTAGATTCACACTGCGCTGTGGCATGGAAATGCAATGCAGTATGCAGTAAATGCATCTGCAACTGTATCTAATGCAGTATCGACCGTCGTTGCTGACGGTTGGCCGCGGCTATAAACGTATCTATCTGCGGTAGGGTAGCGGCAGGCGGCCATAGTAGGTATAGACGAGCACCTAGCAATCTATAAGTGGCATGTTGCCAGTCATTGGGAAGCTGGCTACTGTCGTCGTTTGGAGCACGTCGCGTCGTAGTCGTCGCTCGTCGTCATTGTTGTCGTTGGAACGTCCGTCGAAATCGTCGTCGTAGTCGTCTTAGTCGTCGCTTGGTCTTTTAAAGCTCTGCTCTGACTTTGCCTCCAACTGCTCGCCTCTTGAAGAACCACACCGCAGCGGTGCACCGTCTTCGTCGGTCGTCGTCGATGTTTCAACTGAACTCGTGTAATTACAAGTTAAACTAACGGTTAAGTAATTAGATTCCATTTGTAATGGAGTGGATGCTGTTGGCTGCTGCTCTTTACAGTTTTGTTTCTTCTATTTTTGTTTTGTTGTTTTGATTGTTTAGTTCTTGTTGTTGTTGGTCTTGGATTGAAGTTGAATTTATTGGTTGCAATTCGTTTGGGATGGTGATTTATTTGCATAGAAATAGAGACGCAAGAGGAGGCGCAGCGCCGGCCGCCGCGTCGCGATTAAGTTGGTTAATGCAATTTACATATATTTACTCTATGGAAGTCTTTTGGGGAGATGTTGTTGTTTTTTTTTTTAAGAAATTTTACCACGAACGATGATCTTTGACTGCGCGTGGTTTGACATATTGTCAGTAGGTCATGGGGCTGCTTTGTGGTACTTACTTTTTTTGTACCTTGAGGTAACAAAAAATTTATAGCGAAATTTAAATGTTTGTTAGTTTCGAAGAATCGTTATTTTTTCAATAAAAGATTTGAATAATGAGGAAAAGTAGATGCATCATGTATATGCTGACAGTTTTATGATTATTTAAGTAAAGTACTTAAATTAAGTTTCAGTTACTTAACCTGAAAAACTATCAGCTATTAAAAGCCATTTTAAATGCCTTAGTTATCAGTTTTTATGAATCTTATTGACAGCTCTCATTCTTTGACATTTAAAAAGATATCTGATTTAAAGAAGTATATTGTTTTAAGAAGCTAAAAACTAATCTAAACTAGTGTTTCAAAAATCAGCACCGGTCCTATAACTAAAGATGGTTTGATGCATTCAAGTACATATTCCGTGAAGACCTTAGTACTTATGCACAATCCATTGCATCATGACGACACAAACTGGAGACTGCAAAATTTTCACCATTTCTTAAGTGAATTTTTACAATGTTGAAAGCGTTTTTAAAGTGTATGTTGTTCTATTTTTTAGTGATGGTCTACTTTTTAATTGTTAAATGTCATAAGATGACAAATCTCCAAAGTAGTAACTGCTCAAAATGCAAGCCTTTCAAAATAAAACCTGTTATTGAAAAACTTTAATATCATTATTTATATAATGCTCCAAAACTCTAATGAAAAGATAGTTTGCCTTAGAGAATTTCTGCAACAGATCTGTTATCATTAATTGAAGCTAGATTTGAGTTATTAAGTATCGGTGATATTTCTATGCTTCATTACATCTCTATTAACTTATGTAAATCAATCATTTAACCGGGTCTATATACGTTAGCTGACATGAAAATAATAAAGGTCATTTCAACTGTATCTAGATTTGTCTTACTTCAAAATTCTTAAAACTCTATGCTGTTAAATGATAATTCATAACATTCGTCCGTAATCGATTACAACTTCCCTCCCGAACTTGAAGTCTTCTCGATGTTAACTTTAAATGCGTATATTCTAATCGTGACCTAAGAGTTATTTGCGACACTCAGTAAAGTTTTCAAAACCATTTCGATCAAATAATCTAAGAGGCCAACTTATCACTTGGTTAAATCAAAATGTAGTCTAAATTCTAAATTCTCAATCCCGATATCAATAAACCCCTTTAAACCATTATTAATAGACGTATGCGTGCTCTGTTAAGAAAGTTCATCGCACGCTTCTTCCATTTTATCGTGTTCATTAACGAAGCTCATTTTTGGCTCAATGGGTACTTAAATAAGCAGAATTGTCGATTTTAGATTGACTATCAGCCAGAAACATTGCAAGAGCTACCAATGCATCCAGAAAAAGTCTCAGTTTGGTGCGGTTTATGGGCTGGTGGCATCATTCAACCGTACTTCTTCAAAGATGATGGGAATCGTGACTTAACTGTGAGATGATATCTAACTTTTTTTTCAAAATGCAAGAGCTATACTTGCATGACATGTGGTTTCAACAAAACGGTGACATTTGCCACACAGCATGTGCAACAATGGACTTATTGCGAGCAGAGTTCGGTAAACATTTTATTTCACGTTCGTGACCGGTCAATTGGCCGCCTAGTTTGCGAGTTAACGCCTTTCGACTATTTTTGTGGGACTTTGTTAAAGCTCATGTATATAAAGACACTTATTTGTGAGATACCGGCCGAAATTTTGGAAAGAATATGCCGAAATTGCACTAAGCGGATTTACCATTTAAGTCAAGGTCAACATTTGCATGAAATAATCTTCAAACGTTAAAATATATTGACCGTACTATCAATTAAAATAAAGATTTGAAGCATTTTTTTCTGAATTTTAAGTGTTTTTTTTTTTTGAAAAACTTTATTATATCCTTTTAAAAATCACCCTTTAGATGGTTGTATTATTTTCTATACAAATTATTAACGGCGCACTTGGGCGTATACTTAATTTTTTTTCGAAGTATATTTTCTTTTTAAATCTTGTTTTTTTTTTTTAAATGGAATCAAAATTGAAGATTTTTCTTCTTTCTTCGAGAATTGTGGCATGTTTTAAAAGCTTTAATTTGTGTGAGTCTATTAAAGAAATAGGATTTAAGTGTTCAGAAGGAAACCAGTTATATCACAGCCCTTATACAAATTAAAATGGTACGCAAAACGACTTTTTCGTACATTTTCTAGTACTCTTTATTTTTTCAAAAGCGTTCTCGCCTTGTTCTGTGAAACTCTTGCTATCCAACTTAACCCTTTAAACCACAAGGTTCAGTTTTGGGGAATTTTTACTCTTAATAAATGAATTACATACAGTGGTGAGAAACAGTTCAATTCACGTTTATGCTGATAAGTGATGACATACAAATGTATATAATTTGTCCATTAGGGTCATAAAATATGGAGTAAACTTCTTCATTAAAGACCTCGAAAATGTACATGCTGAGCACAGCAAAATGATTTCTTATTAAACCTTAAGAAGTCTGTATGTCTTGTGATTTCAAAGTCAACTGTCGACATTACTTGCTTTCCGCCTGAATTGCTAAGTAACTCTTCTATAAAATTTGTTTAAAGTGCTTAAAATCTTTAAATCTAGCCTCGATCAATCACATAAAAAGTCGATTGCGAAAAGAATTTTTTTCATAGCTTTTGAAAGTTTCCACAAGTTTCAAACATTAACCTTAATTTCAAACATTGTCCACAATACCTAAGTGAATTCACTACTATGGCGTCACCGCAAAAGGACCAACTTTTTCTTCTTTTTTCTCTAATTACATATTTAAATAGTTATGTCTTTTACTTCTTTTTCAACTTTAATGTATATATTTTTTAACTTTAATGGATAATGTATACATTTTTCCAATAATTATGTTCTCTCTTTGAAGTGACGATATAAATGTACATATCTTGAAAAAAGTTGTTGTCGTTAGAAATTATAGCCAAAACCTTAAAAGTTTGTAGAATTTCGTAGGCCCTGAATTCCACAAAACTAATCTTAGGGGATTGTAGTGTTAGGAAGGTTCTCGTGTTTGGGAGAACCCAGAAAAACCTGTGGCTTAATAGACATGCAAAAGTATCTTGACATTTTACAAAAAAAAAAATTACGAAATTAATAGAATAACATAGTCATAACAGAACTTCTTTTTTACTTATGTTAAAAGTGTGATTGATATTTATATTAACAACACGTTTTCTTTTATAAGGCAATCCTAATAACATCAAAACTATTCTTAGACCATGGGCCTTAAAATATGCAACCCAATCGACAAGGTACCTAAGCAACGAAAACTAAAAAAACAAAACAATATTTACAATGTAAAAATGTATTTTAAAACAACATTATACCATTGTTACACGTTTTAAAACGTATCTAAAAAAAGACTAGCAACATTAAAACAGTACAAAGGTGCATGTACATATAATGTTGGCTATAGTCCAGCCCATGTTGAATAACACAACACACCTACACCCACTCTTTAGTTTCTTACTTGAAAAATTCTGTAGTTTTTTTTTTATTTCAAATATATCGCTTGGTGGTGGTTGATAAATTATTAACAATTCAATGACGCATAGATACAATTTTTATTCATTTCAGATACTACACTTAATGTATGTATGAGTATAGTCGATTGTAATATTTATTTGTTGCAGCCACCAACATTCTCTATCTTTGCTATTACAAAAATATTGACAACACTAAAAGTACTTAGTTGCTGTAGTTGTTACAATATCTATCAATATAAAGTGTTTTCAGACAAAGGAATTGTATCTTATGAGTGTTCAGTGTGGTACGGTGGTTCAATTAAATCCTCAATCACCAAATACGAACAAAAATAAGAAGAAAATGAAACTAAATAAATATCACCATCAAGAGTCTGTTACAGATAAATATCTAGGAGAGCACGAGCTCTAACTTTGAATAAATATGAGTGGCCGTTTGTGGGCAAGATAGTGTAGAATTTTAATATACCACAAACCAAAAGAAAATCAAATTTAAATAAGACGAGTCAGCTAAAAACTTACATTACCCTCAAAGAAATATTTAAATATATAAGGAACAAATTGAATGCAAAAGTATGTAGAAGTAACCCAGAAGTTAGATGAATTTTATATTTCTAGACCAAATGAAACGCCTTTAACACCACCACACCGCAACTGAGCAGACCAATCGACCGAGCCACATCGTCGGTAGCAGCATAGACTGATAAAAAAAGAACTACCAAAGATATAGGCTAATAAAACTAAAGCAAAATGCAAATTTTATTTTCCACCATATCAAGCTACTTTGCTACACTGCAAGAATTTTGGGTCAAGATTGTTGATATTTGTTTCAACAAAAATTCTTAGTTTGTAAAAACCGTTTTTTGACAATTCTGTAAGAGAACTCATACAAATTTAAGCAAGGTTTCCAGATAGACCAAGAATAAAAGAAATGATTTCAATCTTTGATTGGCGCAACTCAAGATTACAATGTTGCGAAATTACTACTTCTAACAATTTTACTATGAATTTTAACGAAACTTTAATATTATTAGATACAAAAACCTCATTTAATAGTTTACTTAAATTAATCATCGTTGTGCTATAAAATATTCTTTCTATAGCCGCACCATGCAAATGTAAAGGCCAAGCTCTTTTCTGGTTATTTAAAAGTCAAAGTTCAAAACCAAAGTAAACCGACTTTTTAATCCTTACCTTTTATCTTAATGCTTAATGGATTCTGAAAAGTCCTCAATATGTTAGGATTTTAAAGAAATTAATGTGAAGGTATGGTTCGCTTTGTGACATTTGTCTTCAGTTTTTGAATTGGGCAAATCATGTCACATTCTTAATGTGTGACTGAAAACAGAATCTCTATCTGAAATTAAGCACAAAATTAAATTGAAAAATAACTTAATCGTTAAATTGGGAAGGATTGCAACTGACCATTTCAACAGAAAATTGTATACAAAAATTGTGGTGAAAAATGTATGTCTTCGGAAAAGATTTACAAAATTTTGCAGTAGTCTTGGCAACGGCAAACATATATTTTTTTATAAAGGGCCATTCATAGTTAGGATTAAGAAGCAAATTTACAAAAAAAGATCCTTAATGAACATTTTATTTAATCGTTTCAAATTATCAAATTAAAAATGTTGGTAATTTTCGATGTTTCAAGATCCATAGAGTCGAAATAAAAGGGTTTTCGAGATCTGTCTGTGTTGCGTGTGTACGTACCTTCGTACATATGTACGTCCATAACTCTGTACGTTCGGGAAGTTTTTTTTCGTCGTCCATAGTTCCAGAAATAGAAGATATATTGACTTCAAATAAATGTTGTTACACAGATAATAAGGCAGGCAGGTGGTTTTTATACCAAAGCAGTTTAAAAAAATTGTGAAAATGTTGGTTAACCCTAAATATCTCATGATCCAAAAAAGCTAGAGACTTGAGCTAAATTTTATGTAACAAATTGTAACGTGATACCAAACAACTATATTTAAAAAAAAAATCCAAATAACGTTTTTAACATTTGGTAAAATTTTGAAAAAAATCGAATTGATAGTTTTCTTAAAAAAAAAATAAAAACTAAACAAAAAATTAATAAAAGCTTTTAAAAATTGATTTTCGACTGAAATATCTCTTCAAAACCTTGAGATATTTGCTTTTAACTACTTTTATCTTTTAAATAATATTGTTGTCAACATTCAGTAAAATTTTGAAAAACATCGAATTAACAGTTTTTTTTACAAAAAATAAAATCTTAAAAGAAAATTTAACAGAAGTTGGAAAAAATTGATTTTCGATTTAAATACGAGTATGTTTGCAAAACTTTGAGATATTGGCTTTAAACTAATTTTACCTTTAAATAAATATTGTTCTCAACATTCAGTTAAATTTTGATAAAAATCAAACTGACAGTTTTTTTACAAACAAATATAAACCTGAACAAAAAAATTAATTAAAGTTATTTAAAATTGATTTTGGCTCAAATATTTTTTCAAAACTTTGAGATATTGGCCTGGAACTACTTTTATTTTTTAAAAAATATTGTTATCAACATTCAGTAAAGTTTTGAGAAAAGTCGAAGCGGCAGGTTTTTTTAAAAAAATAAAAACTTAAAAGAAAATTTAACAGATGTTGCAAAAATTGATTTTCGATTTAAATATCTTTGCAAAAATTTGAGATATTGTCTTTTAACTAATTTTGCCTTAAAAAAATATTGTTGTCAACATTCAGTAAAATTTTGAGAAAAATCAAATTGGCAGTTTTCTTACATTTAACAAATGTTGGTAAAATTGATTTTTGACTCAAATATCTTTTCAAATATTTCAGATTATGGTTTGCAACTAATTTTGTCTTATTAGAAATATTGTTTTCAACATTCAGTAAAGTTTTGAAAAAAATCTAAATTGCAGTTTTTTTGCAAAAAAATAAAATCCTTAAAAAAAATCAATACTAAAATTTGGTAAAAATTTACTTTCGAATTTCTTCAAAAATTAAAAAAAATTGTCTTCAAACTTTTTTTATTTCAAAAAATGTCTTCAATTTTTCCAATTCCTTGAGCAAAAAGTGGCTACGTTTGATCAATACTGTTGTAATAAGTTTTAAAAGTTTCAACTTGTTGTTTGATTGCTAAAAGATACACTATTGTAAATGTCAGACATTGAACTAATATTATGACATTTCAAAGGACAGTTGAGTTTGACAGATATCAAGTGCTATTACTTTTCACTGAAAACATCTTAATGAATGACCCTATGAGACAGAGTTTAAGTGTTTGAAGTATTGTTCATGGATAATAATTCTTCATTAAAAATTTTGACTTTTGTGATCGTCTGATTATTTTTAATTACTTATCACGTCAATTCGTCTTTAATATATATTTCAAATATTTCTCTCAGTGCATTATGAGACTAATTATACAATAAACGTTTGCATTAAAGCTTTTTATTATTTTTAGGTGTGTTGGCGGTATTGTTCTTTTGTTGTAAGTTCACCAAAAACAGCACGCGATATTTACCGGTATTTCTTTTGTTATTATTTTGGTTTAAAAATTAAACATGAAAATATACATATTTTACATAAAAATACAGTTTATTTGAAATTCAAGCCAAAAACTGGACAATGTGTGTCGCGGTTAAAAAAAAAAGAACCTATCTGTGGCACAAGCACTTAACCATGTCGCGGGGCAGTAGTCCCAAAAGAAAAAAAGATAAAAAAAGCTGGTCAATGCAGAGAGCTTAAGGTAGGCGAAGGTGTAATAAATTTACGATCTTCGACATTACAATCTCGTTCTATATAACAGCTCTACCCTGCCCCTTTCCCCCCACACACACACGTCCAGCACCCCCTTCCATTGATCTCCTTTTGTTGGAAACATTCAACTTACACAAAGAGGTGAGACTCTATAGGTTTTTAGATATTGTTAAGTGAAGGGTGGGGGGATGAAGGGGGACTGATCAGGGGATTTATGATGTCTTTTTTCTTTCTCCTGGATGGAAATAACAGCCCAGCGGGTGGGTGGCGATTGTGCGGAAGATCAAACACGTGTTACTTGCGACAGCTGAGGAATGCAATCGAGATTAAAGTCGATAGATACATATATAAAGCATTATGATCTTATAGAGTGCTTTATATTCGAACAAGCCTCTTTGTCTTGCGTGTGCTTTATGTACAGTATATATCTACATCTACACATTACTGACACTATACACAATTTTTTGTTTTTGTTGTAAATTTACAGAAACCAACCTAACAAAGGACTTGCGGTGTATAGGATATGGTTATGGTGTGTTGTACCTGTAAGATGACATATTGAAGGGTAATATATTTCTGAGTGATGTATGTATCTCTCTTAAATTCTTTGTGAATTTGAATACAGATATTATAATTTTTGAGTGAAGTACTTATCTTTTTTTTTCTTCAAAATATCAAAAAATGTACAAAGTTTATGTCAGTATAGATCAAGAAATCGATAGTTAAGTTACAAACTGGTATTGACTGAATATCAAATAAAGTGAACTGAAGAATGTTTGATAGCTACGTAAAAAAAAGTAAGGAGAGGGATACGGACATAAAATGTTACCATGGTTTGAGAACAGATTTATCTTTTTATATTTTCCGGTCTACCTACTTTTTATGGGATTTTTATCGACATTTGTCATTCCATCCAAAATTTGTGTTCCTTATTTGAAATATGAAAAATGACGCTGTCCGAATATGTTGGTTAAATATGTTAATTAGAAGAAAAAGAACAATAAATGATTACAGGAAGAGTCCTACAGTTTTGAAAATTGACGGATTCATTTTGAAATAATCGTTGATATTTCTTGAAATTCAATTTTGCAATGTTAAAGAATTCTTACCTTTATTTTCGTAGCTTTTGTAAATTTTAATTGTTTAACGATCAACGCTTTTTATTATTAAGATTTATATAACAAATGAATAGCATATCTCAGATCAAGCCTTACGAAAATATTTATCTAGGCAAGTTTAGGTTAAAAAACTTATAAACATGACTTTTGGAAATATTTAAGATCTCATCACTTTGTATTTCTAACCAATTTGTTTTTTGCATGGTTTTCCAATAAGAGGTTACATTTTGATATTAGATTAAAAAAAGTCATTTTATGATAATTCAATAACTTTTTATTTCCCTTTAAAGAAGACAGTACTGCCTTAATGAAAAAAAAACAATGTAAGTAAAATGACAACGACGTTTATTGTTGTGGTGTTTAACCGAATAATAAATAAGCAATCTTGGATTTACCAAGCTCCAAAGCAACAAGTCTGCTTACTTACGTAGCAACCAAGTTGCCTCATCACTGAGATTGATTTTTCTATGAAAATCCGAATCAATTTAATGCATTTTTGGGCCCCAATCAGCGAAGATATAACGTTTTTGTTGTTTGCCTTGAGTTATTGTGTTAATTGAACTTTTTAAGTCTATAAACCTAAGTTTTTATTCAAATAAGCTATAAAGACTTTATGAAATGCCAAACTTGGGTTTTTGTCAATACTTCAAGCAATAGCAACAATATTCCCGCATGTGTCCCGAATAGTTACATTTTGTCTAGTAGTTTCACTTTTAACGATCGAAAAGGTGTTGTACTTTTATTGTTTAGAGTTTATAAAAGACTTGTCAAATGTGTGAAAGAGCATGTTAGTTAAAATTAAAGGTATGCCTTCTCTACGAATTCAGGACTGTATAAGAAAGCTACAAACAAAAGGCAACACTAAAATTATTTGTAGACTTTATTTTAACGACATAACAAATTGAAAACAAAATTTTAAAATAAGTTTGCTACTCAGCTCTTTTGTTTAATTTCAATTTGTGTGTAATAAAGCAGCTTTTTATTGCTAATTTTATTGCAATGTCTTACATGTTTCTTCAATTGTCCATCTCATTTAATATTCTTTTCAATTTTTTGCAAATCGAAGTCAATTAGCATTTAAAAAAAAGAAACTTTTCATAAATTCTTGTTTCAAAATTTGTACTTAACAAAATTCCATTGAAATGAAAAAAAAAAATAACAACATGTTGTTCATTATTATTCTTCTTAGATACCTAATTGCCAACCATCACTTAAAAGACATTAAAACACCTGTCATGCATCAAACCGACAACGACGATAACTATAACTATGAGACTTCAACTTGGACTCTACGATGACGATGACGATGCCGATGATGATGGCGATGATGACGACAAGATATTTACCATACAAACATTCTCTTTTCTTCTATTTAAATTCACTTGCTGTGCTGCTTTATGGCAAAAGGAGTGTCAATATTTGATCAACTTAAAGCAACTTATTTATGTTGCAACATGAACTACTCGAATGCTTCTTTAATTTCCTTCACTCACTCAAGATTTTGCTAAAAGTACATATAAACTAGAAGTCTCATCATATATGCATAGCATATACATTAAGTCATGTCATGGTATAGTAGTAATTGCTTTATTCCATTTCTTAAGACTTCCAACTTGGTTAAGTTAGTTTTTTTTTTGTAGTTGTTGTTTTTGTTGTATTTTGTTTCAACTTAAAGAGTTCTCGAGTATTATGGGTTTCTTCTGTGTGTGTGTGTTTTTTTTTTGTTAAGTTTTGCTGTTGTCATTATCTTGCAGTAAGTTGCTTCGTGTGTCCACAAATTCCTTTCATTTACACCATATTCGTATGTTAATGGCCACCTATTTGGTTTGCAGCTCACACTCTCATCTATGAAAGATACACGTAGTATCTTTCAGTACCAGCAACGACAGAAGCAGAAGAAGAAGCAGCAGCGGCAACTAGCTCATTGGCATGCATGCTAAATCGTCTATAAAGGACATTTCCGTCCCTTCGGGTTCTACTGCATTGTGTTTACAATGGCACATCAGGGAACTCTTTCTCTGCTGTCTTATGGAAGTCTTATTCTATGGATCGATTCTTCGTTCGTTTGGTTGTCCATGCTATCCTGGGTTCTTCGGCTTCATCTTATTGTTGTTGGTTTTGTTTGCGTTGTTCCTCTTGGTGTCTTGGTTCCTTGGATTGGTGGTTGCATGAAGGAGGGCCATCAATAAATATATGCACTGGCACTCTTTGGCTACTGATTTTCACTCTTGGTCATGGTTAAGACACTTTGTTTAAGAAGTTATACTCGCGGCGGCCCAGAGTGTGCTTTCTAGGTGCCAGTCCTGGTGTCAGTACATAGAGATATGGTTTTGCTAACCAAGTTTATATACCCTTGCCTTTTTTTGAGTTTTGTGTGCTTCTTTGAAAGCCTCTAAGGGGTTATCGATCTGCACTAAGTTAAGCTATAATACGGCAGCAGCGGCGGCGGCGGAGTATACCATCAGTGGGAGGACAAGGAGGGTAGTGCTGTTTAGGCTATAGACGGGGAAGAAACAACGACTTAGTTCGTTGGTCGTTTGGCAAATAACCACAAAAGAAATTCTAGAGCTACAACACCAGTGTGGCGTATCTCACATTTGCATTTTATGGTTTGTGCAAATATTTGTTAATACCTTGTGTTGATATTTTTTATATATATTCTTCCATTTTTTTTCTTTCTAATTTCTTATAGCTTCTTGCTGCTCTCAGGTGTTAAATTCCACAGTGGCTTAGTGGAATGTTTTATTTTTGTTTTTTCTTTTACTCAATGTCAATATTATATCTTATGCAGCAAATTAACTGCATTTAACAAGAGAATGTTAAGTTTGTTCTATGCAGAAGAGATTTAAGTTATTTTGGGTTCTGCGCCTTAAGCTGGCTTAATTAATAATTGATTGAGAATGTCATGTCTTTTAAATAGCCAATTAAAATATTTTCTTTTTCGTTTTAAGAGAAACTAATAGGAAATCCAAGAACCAAAGTTTTTGACCTCCAATAATTGGCATGGTTTTTCTGAATTCGATGATTAATGAAGTTAACGATATTTTTGATATTTTCTTAACTGAAATTCGTCGATGAAATACAAAGTTGTTTTGAAAAAGGTATCTTAAGAATTGTTTGTACGTGTTTTGTTTATTTTTAATGTTTGGAGTAAAACTATCAAACTTATGTTTTGGAATTCGAAAGCTTTTCTTATTTTTAAATATTAAGAATAGAAAATACTAAAATATACTTTTTTTTAATAACATTCTAAGGGTAAAAAAAAAATATTTTAAAATTAATTTAATTAAGATTTTAACAGAGAGTACTCACATTTTATTTTATTTTTTTATTCATTTCAGATTTGTGCTGTGGACCATAAAGTGTCAATTGGACTTAATTTAAGAAAAGGTAAGCTATTATCGTTGTTTATTCTACAAAAGTCAGTACTTAAGTTCGGAAAAATTTGATTTATTGTTAAAGAAAGGGTAAAGTTTAATTCCTTTATATAGCATTTGAAAACACAATTTTAAATTTTTATTATTCTTCACAACCAAATATTGTTAATAAATTTTTTTTAAATATCTGTTTTTCTTTTGGAGGCATCGAACTTTTTTCCTATTTGAAGAACGTCGTCCTGTTGGTATAATTCTATACTGAGTTTACTCGCTTTTATTTCGTCAATAGTGCGTTGACTGTTGGGTTTTAATTGAACAATAGATCCTGATTTGTCAGTTAAGACCAGAGAGTTGATATAAAGAAGTGAAAAAGTGTCAAACTACAAGAAGAAAGTGCTTAATTCCCACTCATCAATTTTTTGAGATTCCACAAAGCCAGAAAGGAGCATCATCATTGAAGATGATTTGACGGTTAAAGTGATCTAAAATGTAGGTATAAAGTGTGTGATTTTTGAAAATAAGTTACTGTGATTTCAAAAAGTTGTTCTTGTGTAAGTTTTTACATAGTGAACACATTTTATAAGTATGGCAGCTAATTTGAGAATTATCACTGCTAAAAGTTCTTTGTCTCTAAACAAAAATAAATGTTTTGGATAATGAAGTTCTCTGCTCAGCTCTTTTGTTTCAAACAACTTTCGTGTTGCTAACGTTCTATTCTAAGTAGTTTACAACGGATTACTTAGCTCATAAGGCTGGAATTATCATTTTGTCTATTAAGTAAAAAATGTTTATCGGTGCCATATTCAACTTTGACAGCATAATTCGTTTCTACAGCGTTTTTGAGCTACTTTGGAAGTAGCTTACGAACGACGCTAAGTTGTTTGTTTAAAAGTTGGGGTTCAATACAAAAACAAAAAGCATTTTTGTAGCTTTACACAGGAAGTGTTTTTCCTGCGCATTTCTATGCATATTATTAAAATGGTAGCATTCAAAGATTTCGATCTTAATGATCTTAAATTAATGAGTACAAAACAAAAACTTTTATAGGAACTAAAAACTTTTGATCCATTTTATTTTCAAAGTCTTGTCCTCTTTTTATCGAATAATTCAAATAAAATCTAAGCACGCATAATCAGACACAAAACTGTTTTATTTTAATGAGGTAAAAATTAAAACATAAAGTTTAACCAATTATAAAATAATGTTCAAAGAAATACATTCTAACATTAATATAAATATCTTTAACATTTAAGTCACAATAAAATTTTTCACACATGATTTCTATCTTTTTCATTGACAAGACCATACTTTTAAACTATAAAACCCTACTTTCTTATAAAACTGAAAAAATATGATAGAAACGACGACCGTTAGCATTATAAAAGTTATCTTTTTTTGTACTTTTTGAAAATTTATTGCAATACCTAACAATAATCTTCAAATAAAAGAGAGAGAAAAGATTCTAAAAACGATACATTTTTATTATTTTAATGACGGTCAATCTTCACCTATGTTTTGAGTATCATTTTTAAAATCTTTATTCCCCATACAAATTCTTATTTTAAACTAAGTGGAACGATTTAAAAGAAACGCCGTGAAAAAATAACAAAAACTGTCATCATAACTTACCCATAAAAGCTTTAAAATTTAATATACGAAAAGATTTGAAGGGACACATCTTCACAAGTATTGTATGAATACCTTGGACCACCCAAAGGTTAAATCTAATCCCGTTGTGATCTTAAAAAAGAACATAAAAATATACAACATAGTATAATTTGTTCACCACGCATATAAGCCGTTATTAATATCTTAACTCGTCAATTTTTTAACTATTTTCAACTTAATTAAACAGCATTAAGTCAAGCGAAAGAACCAAAAAGTCGTGTATTTCAAACATAAAAGATAACCCATCGATGTGAATGGTGATGGACCTTTGGCAACAAAAAAAAAATATGGGTAAGCAACCAGCTGCTTGTTAGTATGTAATCTTATTGACATCTGTGCCGCGCTTTGATTTGAATTTCTTAAAAATTCAAGATTAAGAGAATCAGTGAAGATAAACTCATATTTGGTTTAAAATTGTTTTTCGTCGATTGAGAGTCTCATAGTTTCGGATACAGCTTGTTTATAGGACCATAAATGCTGTCAGTTTGTATACAGTGGAGTCATTTGAACATATTTTGAGGTGCAACTACCTGCGTGCGCCACCCGAATCGCGGTCTTCCTATACTGCGCCGTCCCTAGGCATTGGATTCGAAGACCTTCTGGGCTTGAGCGTTCATGTCCATTCGCTCTACATAATCTAGCCATCTAAGCTGTTGGACTTTAATTCTATTAACTAGGTCAGTGTCGATGTACAGCCCGTACAGTTCGTCGTTATATCTTCTCCTCCATTCTCCATCTATGTAAACGGGACCAAAAATCACCCGAAGTATTTTTCTCTCGAAACATCCTAAGACTGTCATTATCTTTCTTTGACAGGGTCCAGGCCTCAGCGCTATAAATGAGAACCGGGATGATGAGTGTCTTATAGATGGTGAATTTAAATGCTCGAAAAAAGACTTTACTACTCAACTGCCTTCTTAGTCCAAAGCAGCAGCGATTTGCATAGACAAAATCCTTAACTACCTCGAAATTAAAGCTGTCCATGGTGTTGTTTTGTCCAAGACGTCTTTGTTCAATGTCCTTTTTTGTTGACAGCATATACTTGGTCTTGTCCTCATTGACCACTAGACCCATCTTCTTCGCTTCCGTCGCAATGCTCAAAAACGCTCCACTGACATCACGCTTTGATCTTCCAATTATGTCAATATCATCTGCGTACCCGAGTAATTGGATGGACCTTTGGAAGATTGTGCCTCTTGTGTTGACGGTTAAGTTTTGCACAATTCTTTCCAGAACGATTTTGAAGAAGTCGCATGACAGTGAATCGCCTTGTCTTAAACCTTTTTTGACATCAAATGCACTTCCATCGCCATTCTGCACAAACGGATAAGTTTGACAGATAAATTTTCCAAAACTAGACATTGCTCTGTACAATTCTTCCCTATAGATGCTGTCATACGCGGCTTTAAAATCAATAAATAGATGGTGGGTATCGATTTGAAGTTCATGGGTTTTTTCCAAGATCTGCCGTAGTGTGAATATTTGGTCGATAGTGGACTCTCCTGGTCTGAAGCCACACTGATAAGGAACTATCAGGTTGTTGACGAACGGCTTCAGACGTTTACATAATACAGCAGAGAGGATCTTATATGAAATGTCAAGGAGACTGATGCCTCTGTAGTTGGCACAATTTAGAGGGTCTCCTTTTTTATTTATCGGGCAAACTATGCCGAGATTTCAATCATCGGGAATGCTTTCTTCCGACCACATTTTGCAGATGAGTTAGTGCATGCTCCCTACCAAGTCATCGCTTGCTGCTTTGTTCGACTTCAGTTTAGATATAGCTATCTTTACTTCGCCTAGGTCGGGTAGGCGGAATTGTTAATCTGCGTCGCCTTGGTTGAGTGGTTCTATCTCCCTTACTGCGATATTCCCCTGATCGTCTTTATAGGCTTCGGTACGTGGCTGGTACCCTTGGGAGGTTTTTTTTTTCCTTTTGGTAAAACTTACGAACCTCATCCCTCTATCTCCTCGATCGCGCGCTTCTCATGCTCTCTTTTTTCCATCTAAGAAGCCGGTGTTCCCCTCTCCGCTTCTGCGCATACAGCTCACGAGCAGCTCTGGTCCTTGTGTACAGTGCCGTTTTGCATGCCTGTTGTTTTGCTGAGTGCGCTTGACGGCATTAGTCGTCAAACCAGTTGTTTCGCTGTGGTGGCCGTGTGAAATCTAGTACTTCAGAGGCGGCATATCTGATGGCTGCAAGGCAATGTTGCCACTTGTTTTCAATGCTTAATGCAGGCAGCATAGGACTTTTTAAAAGGCTACTAGAGACTCCATCATAAAAGGACATGGCAGTCTCTTGCGATTGTAGCCGTTTAACGTCGAAACTTCTCAAAGTACTTCCTTGTGTTGGCTTAGACCTGGATATCCGTAGCCGTACCTTGGCTACAACGAGGTAGTGGTCTAAGTCAATGTTGGCCTCTCGGAAAGTTATGATATTCTGTACACTGGAGAAGTATCATGAATCGATCGCAATGTGGTCAATATAGTTAACGGTTGATTGATCAGGAGATTTCCATGTACCCTTGTGGATATTAAGATGTGTACACTGCGTACTAGCCGTTGTCGGGCGTGGTGTCATGCAGGCTGTATCTCCCGATTGTGCTACCAAAGATGTCTTCTCTTCCTAGCTTGGCGTTAAAATCTCATTCTATAATTTTAATGTCGTAGCCAGGGCACTGCTCATATGTCTTGTCCAAGAGCTCGAAGAATATGTCTTTGGTGTCTTCATCTTTCTCCTCTGTTGGGGCATGCGCACATATTAGGTATATGTTGGAAAATTTAGCCTTGATGCGAATTTTCGTGCTGCGCTCGTTCACACTGTTGAAACTCAAGACTTTTTTGCCTGATTCTAGTTCCAACAACAAATCCACACTCAAATAGAAGCTATCTTTGTTTTCGGTAGCAGCCGCCGTAGTATATATCGCAGTCTTTTCGTTCGGGTTTTCCCGGTCCATTCCATCGCACTCGTTGGATGGCGGTAATATCTGACTCGCAGCAGTTTAGGGCTTCCGCTAATTGTTCGGCTGCATGTGGTCTGTTAAGGGACCTAACATTCCACGTACAGATCCGAAGTTCGTTGTCCTTAATTAGTTTGCTTGGGCTTTCAACAGTAAATCTGTCCGTATCCGAGGCTTGTTGGTGTTTCGCAGCTAAGGTACATATATGTTTACTTATTTGTGTTCATGCTAGTACCTTTAAGGGAAAAAATAATCCTTATTCGTATACGCGGTTGCCTACAGCTTCTAGTAAAGACATTAAAGTTCCAATTTCAGATTCCTTTCTATTTATTCGGTCGTAATAAATAATGCCTATGTACATATGTCAAGCTCTTGGTGCAATGTGGATTATTGTCAACATAGAGTTTAAAAAACAAACTGTCAACTTTTTAAAAATTACCAAGCAAAGTGTTCTATGTTTTGTAGGAAAAATGTTTTTGAAAACCTGTATTTAGTTTTTTTCCGGAGAATTGTATGATTATTGTTAATTTTTCTATCGAATTACGAGACTTCGTAAATTTTTATAGAGATACAACTAAAATATTGTTTTTATTTATCTGCGTACTAGAATAAAAATTGACATGGAAGCCTTCACAACCCCCGGTCTCCATCTCATGGTTCTGCGCCTAATATATTCCAATTTAAAAAAAAAAATTAAAAAAAAAACTATTTATCAAATAGGGATGGAAACCTTTTGTCATGGCGGTCTTGAACTTTTAATGTGAGAAAATCTTTTCATTTAATTGTGCCTGCAATTTTTCATCTAGAATAAGTATCTAATTGTATAATCATCCTGAGAATTGTACCTAGAACAAATGCTGTATCAGCTTTTCGCATGCATTTGAACAATAATTCAAAACCGTTCACACGTAGCTTAAAATTCAAATGCCAACATATTAAAAAGTCAAATAACTTTGTTATTTTCAATTCTTTCTCAAGAATTTCTGCATTAAATTGATTTAATACATTTTAACTACTCCCCCGGAAGTTTGCATATTTTTTCGGAAACTAAAAGTTTATCTGCACGCAATTTTCTTCTTAAATAAAAAAATATGAAATAAACAAAAAGAAAATATCTAAAATAAAATCTGTTTGATTTCACTGATGATGGTTGTTATAAGAACAGTTAAAGAATAATATAAATTGCATCTCGTTTTTGTTGTTCTATTGAAAATGTCGTATATATGTATTTATTTATTTTCTCGCGTATTATGCAATCAACATTTCTGTCTTGGTCGCACGACGAACGATTTGAAGTGAATTTGTTCAATTTGTAGAAGAGACCAAGCAGAAAGTACCACAAGGAAAAAAAAATATATACACAATAACAACAACATAAACATTCTAACTGTCACGTTGCACAAAACCTAACAAGCCGTGCCTCGAGTTCTTCTTGATGATGAACAATGTGGTTGTTGCAGCGCGCGGGCAGTCAGTATTCTATGTTTTCTTTTTTATATCATCGAATTCATTCTCAACTGCAAATATGGGTACCTTTAAAAGATACTTTAAGTCTCTCTCACAATAGAACTAACGATGGACGATGAGGAACACCAAACGACCGACCAAACGGAGGCGGCGGCTATACGGCGACCGACGACGCGACGTTAAGAATTATTGTTCAAGATACAGTACTTTTGCTCTCATGGATTTCTGCAGTAGAATAAGCAACAGCAACAGTCGCAGCAGAAACTTAGATGTTCAGTAATTTCTTCTTCTATTTTTTATATTTTTAATTTTCTTATACCCCCCCCCCCCCCCTCTTCTTGAGCCAGAGGTATGTCGCGCACTCTAACGAAAGAAAGATTTTCTTCCCCAGCCGCAGCCGACCATGCGATGACGGTGGCTCCAATGTGCTGTCTTGAAGAATTGTACTATAGCGAGCTATCGGACTATACCTGGAGAGTAGAGAGTGGTGGGTTGCTACCTTTATTTAGATACTTTACTTCAATTACAGAGTTTTCCTCTAAGTGATGTCTGGGAATTTTACAAATTATATATCAACTATATATCCCAGCCCAGGTTTCTAGTCCCATCATCAGGAGGCGGCTGGTCTTATTGGTTCTTGGTTCTTAGTTTGGTTGTTTCTTGATCGTTTCTTCCCTGTTTCGTCGTCTTCGGTCGTTCAAATGGCATGGCTTGAGCTTGACTATGAAAAGAGATGAAGACGACGAAGAAAGACGAACGACTATACGACAACAACAACAACGACCATGGAGAAGCAATTTGCATAAACGCTAGTGGATGTGAAATTGCTGAAAGTCAATTCATTAGACGCCTTCTTGGCCATAAGGAGCTATTGCTGGCAGATAAAAGAATCGTGAAAAAGTTCTTTCCATATAAATCGTCGAATAAGCCAAGATGCTTAATTTCAATTACAGACTAGAGGCGGTTTTGCCGTTAGACATCATACATTTGTTGTTGTTGGTCTTCCTATATACATATACACCTTTTTACTGGTGCAAGGCTCTTTGATTCTCTATTTCAAGAAAAAGACTCAAGGAAATGTGTGTTTAGCTTGGGATCAGTTGGTTTTTGGAGTGACAATTCGTTGAGGAGCCACATCGGTCATCTTATAAAGCGAGTAGATGTAATTTTATTTTAAATGAAGAGGTTATATCCGTTTGTTTGTTCATCCATCCATTTCCGCTCATGGTTGTCATTCTTGAATTGATAGACGTAAAAGACTTTTGTTGTCCATGGGAACATGGATATTGCTAGAACGCATCAGAGAGTAGGGACACTTGCAATTGTTTTACCAATTGGTTTGGGCGAAAAACTTGTGATTTATCCCCTTCCTTCCTTGCTTCCATAATCATCTACATTATCAACATCATCGTGAATTTCAAAGAGAAAATTAAAGTGAAGACGAGTTTTATATAAATACTACAAAGTTTTCACGATATGGGAAACAAGTTAAGTTGAGCACCGTGGAAGTTATTTATCAAGCAGGAAATATTTACAAACGAAGCAATCAATTTGAAGAGATAATTAGCGATAGAGAAACTATAAAAATATAAAGGTGGGAAAAAGATGTGGTGTTAATTGAAATAGTTTTTTTGTTTGGTATTAATAAAATGTATTTAATCGAGATAATTAATGTCGATTTTTACAAATAACCGGAAATAATGCACTTGAAATCTCTAAGATAGATCAATTGCGAGATTAATTTGGAAAAATTTAATTGAATTAACAGTGATATCAGCAAATCAATCAGTGATTCCCTCCGAGTCAGGAAAGTTAGTTACTTAGTTATTGCTGTGGAATAAACAAGTTTAACAGATGAACAGAACTGTTTATGAAAGGCTTAAACAGTTCCAATGAATAAAATAAGTGTCAAGATATATTCACATTTTTTCAGAAATGAGTGTGATTTTTTTTAGAAGACCACTTTACTTTGTAAAGGGTGATTTTGTAGCTATTATCTTTTTGGCAATACTGGTTTAAACAGCGGACGTGAGTTAGGTGTTTTGTTTAACTGTCAAAAATCTTCAGTTTGGTCTATAATTTAAGCATGAATCGTCTTACAAAACGAAAAACGCTTGGAAATCATTGAATTTTATTATCAAAATATCAAAATTAGTGTTCTGTTAAGAAAGTTCATCGCGCACTTCTTCCATTTTATGATCGGTTTAATCGACCCACAGAAGCGGCTATTTGGGCTATTGTGACTAAATTTAACACCAAATTTATATTGTTGGACATTAAACCACCAACACACTTACGTAGAGTGCGAACTGAAGAAAATATCACAGCTGTATTGGCCAGTGTTAATGATACCCATCAATTATCGATTCGTTGCCGTTAGCAGCAATTGGGCCTCTGTTACTCAACAACGTGGAACATTTTGTGGAAGGATTTAAGTGTGAGGCCTTTCAAAATACAGCTGGTGCAAGAATTAAAGCCGAACGACCTTCTGCAACGTAAAATTTTTGTTGAATGGGGATCCAATGTTTTACCGAAAAAAAGTTTTCAGCGACGAAGCTTATTTTTGTCTCAATGGGTATGAAAGTAAGCAGATTTGTCGATTTTGGAGTGAATATCGAATGTCGATTTTGGAGTGAATATCAGCCAGAAGCATTGCAAGAGCGTCCAATTCATCCAGAAAAAGTAACAGTTTGGTGTGGTTTATGGGCTGGTGGCATAATTGAACCGTACTTCTTCAAAGATGATGCGAATCGTAACGTAAATGTGAATGGTGAGCGCTATCGTGAGATGATATCCAACTTTTTTTTACCCAAAATGCAAGAGCTTGAATTGCATGGCATGTGGTTTCAATAAAACGGTGCCACATGCCACATGCACGCGCAACAATGGACTTACTGAGAGGCGAGTTCGGTGAACATTTTATTTCACGTTCGGAGCTGGTCGACTAGATTGTGTGATCTAACGTCCCTAGGCTTTGTTATGTGGGGCAATGTTGAAGCTCATATGTTATATAAATGTTGGAAAAAGTCAAAGTCAACATTTGCATGAAATAATCTTGAATCATTAAATTAAATGGACCGTACTATCGATTCAAATAAAGATTTCATGCATTTTTTTAAACTGTATATGTTTATTTTGTTTTAACTTTTCTATAGCTTTCAAAAAATCGCCTTTTATATGCTTATGGAGTCAGAACTCCCGATCTGAATTCTCACACTCAAAAAATTTAATCAATCTAACACACATTTTTTCGATTTTAACTCTGCGGTCTTTCGTACCACCCTAAAAAATCCTCTGAAACTTATTAATCCTTTAACCTTTCGAAAAAGCCACGAAGTCACTGATATTCTTCTTTTACACCAACTGTAAGCATGGACCATAGACTTACCGTTTCTTGTTTAAAATATTTATTATGCTTATCCAGGAAACCACAAATAAAATAAACCTGCAAACATTTAAGTTCAAGTCTTGTTTCAAAGCTTTTTTTTGCTAAGGCAAAGTTGCTAATTTCGGAAGCATCCTATATGGATTAATAACAACAAAGTAGTTAAGGTTTTTTGATCTAATTTTATCATAAATACTAAAATCTCTTAAACGGCAAATTCTTAGAAAAAGATTATCGGTTTCAGTTATTGTGTTTGATATTTTTGGCACTAATATGCAATCAACTAAAAGAACTTTATCATTATATTGAATTTTGCTAAAGATCGTGAAAATCTGTTGATTAATTTTAGCCTCATTAATCAGACAAATAACGTTTAATTGGCTATGCAGTTGTTCTTTTTTCTTAATTGGAATTTTCCCAAGAAAACATTCTATTCACTCTCAATCGAACTTTTTTTCAAGGCTACATTGAACTCTTCAAGAACATTTTTGCATTGCTTCAATGAAAAACAACATCATGAATTTGCTTAAGTTAATTAAACTTTTGAATAATAACCAAAAGCCAATAGTTAATATGTTTAATATGTATGTGCAATCTTTATCACTAGTAATGAATGCGATGTTTAATTTGATTTCATGGCATTATGATTTTTTCTGTGCACGAGCCAAAATATAGAATATCGTTTAAAATACCAACTTATTGCCAATTATTCAACTAAATATCAATGGTAAAAAAAATAAAATACCTACCTTCATGGCTTCATTATATTTTTAGTATTTTTTTTATAATTTGCATTAAGTACCACCAAAACGGCACATGGCAGCGGTGCACAAAGACAACTTTAAGAAAATTAAGAAAACGAAAAACAAATCTACACAATCACAAGACCAATTTGGTATGGATTGAGACTAAACTTTCAAGGCTGTCTCAAATAAAAAAAAAAAAAAAACACAAAAATAATAAAACAAATTAAACTTTATTTGAAAGTATAACAGACATAGTTATTAAAAAGCAACTAATAAAAGATAAAACAAATCAAACCAATCTAAAAAAAAGAAACAAGAAATATATCTATCATTAAAAATAAAAGATACTTGCTTCATAATTGTAAACAAAACAAAAATAAATAAGAAAAAGCAATTAATTAAAAATTATACAGTTTTTATACTATAACTGTACAATAGCACAGTAGCATCTTAATTTTATGTGAAGACAACCAGTAAAATGGTTATTGATTAAGGCTTTTATTGGTCTATATGCACGAAGAAAGCTCTCAGTTAAATATTGAATAATCATGTTAGTAAAAAAAGTACGCGATAAGTTGAATGAACGTAAGCATTTCTAAAATTAATGTTTCTCGTCACTAACCAAGAGCAAAATGCAAAGAAAAAAGTTCGCTGCTCAGCTCTTTCATATATCAGATTTTCCTATATGATTTATGTAGAGCACTTTAAAAGCTATACTTCATTCTCCTGTATATAATTAGCATGCTTAAGTATTCCAAGTAGTTATTTGCACAAAACCATCTTTCAAACTACTTCTCTCCTACACCCAATTCGCCCTGAAAAATAAACACCCGCCCTCGTTTAATTCGTAACATTCACAAAAAAAAAAAAAACCAAAACAAAACAAAACAACCTTAGACTGGTTGCAATTATTAAGCTACCTCTTAGTACATATATTAAATCAAATTGGAGTAAAAAAAAAAACAAAACCACTTCTTCACCAACAAGAAATTTTCAGGGTCAAATAGAAGAGAAAAAGAAGAAACACATCAAATACAAGTTCGTTGGTCAGCTCTTTCATTTATCTACCACTCTTTCCTGTAAACCATGAACAAATGCAAATCCACAAATGCAACATAACTGCTAATCATTCGTTTAAACGTTTTGGCTATACGTACCAACTGTTAAAAAAAAACTAAAAAAAAAAAAACCTGAATACAAAAATTTATAAAAATCAAATAAACAAGATTGCGAACCATACTGCATCTCGAATGTACCATATCATAACCAATATACACTTTAAGCGAGACTAGTAGCAGTAGCAGGTTTATTATTAAGAGTTTATTTTTCTTCTTCATCGTTTTTTTTTTTTTTGGAACAGTATATAGTATACCCACAACCGTTAGGCATGTCCCTCGTTAAATAATTTACAATTGCTGCAGGTTTTGTAGCACGTTCCAACAACTAACACAAAATACAAAAAACAAAAAATTGAACCAGCTGGTTGAACTCAAAAAGATAGAAAAACGCAAGTTGTTTTTTTTTTATTCCTACAACCACACCACACCACCGACCGTCCGAATTAATTCATTGAATTTGAAAAAAAATATATCAAATCTATGAATCTAGCGAACCAAAGTTGTGTATTTTGTTGTTGTTGTTGTTGATAAAGTAGGCACAATGCGAATTCAACGATCATAGACCGGTAGACAGCCAGACAGATTGATCATGCAACTTTGGTGCAATTCATAATAATTCAGGTGATTTTAGAGCTCGCGGTGGAAGTGTCGCGGCGGCGGCGGTCGGTGGTGGTGCTTTGCTTAAAAATCTAGAGCACCAGTGAGACTTGGTGCTTTTTTGGAATGAAAATAAAACTGTAGCGCAGGTAAAAGGCAATAATTCAAGCGCGCAAGATGGTGGTATCGGTATGGTCAGTGGAATCCAAGCTGCAACCGCCGTCACCATCGCCATCGTCGTCGTTCAGCTGGGTGTGACTGACACGGAACATGACACTTAAGAATTTTATTAGCGAAATTTATTGCTTAGCTGAAGTTTTGAATTGAACTATGCGGTCGCAGAAGCAGTGCAATTGGCAGCAATAATTGGCTCCAAAAAGGGGAACGAATCAATAAAACAAAAAACCAAAATAATACGAAAAACAATCAACTGAAACGGCATCTGAAGCTTTCTGGAATAAAATTCATGCCTATCCGGGAATAAATTAAATAGATATAAGGTATCTACAAAAAACACAGCTAGGTCTCAACGCCTTCTCTGATGTGTTTTATTAACTTTATATACACTCTGATGCCTGCCTAAAGGTTCTCACGAAAAGAATATTGAATAAATAATGACAATCGTCAGTGAACCGGTCAAACATTTGTTCGTCCATACGTGGTCTGATTTAAAAGAGATTCTAGATTCAATGATATTCCTATGGATATATATGTATATCCAATTCATGCCAATGGTTTCATATTGAATTGATATGTGTCTGATTGGTATAGTTATGTTTGTTTTCGTGTTGTTTTTGTAATTTTGTTATTTTTTGTTGTCATCTTATTGTCGCTCTGTGGGAGGTATATAAAATCTTTGTCTTTAAAGATTTGTTTTTTGTTTTAGTTGTTTTGTGAGTGGGTTAATGAACTTACACTACACACATGGTCTGGTCTGTTTTAAGTAAAAATAACTTTAATTTATTCATGAAGATTTGTTATTATTATTATTTTTTTTCTTATTTTCTTTGTTATCAAATTTATTCATAGTTTGTGCTTCTGTAGCATCTCTAACTCTTAGTTAAAATATGATTTATATTTCACTTATTTACATAACAATATACCATTTGGTGGATTTGAACATTTTTTGACAGAAATCTTTTGAATTTTAGACGAAAAATCAATATGGCTAAACATAAAGATGTCTGAAAAAGCCTCAGG
The DNA here is from genome assembly GCF_945859685.1 of Eupeodes corollae. Taxonomy (NCBI): domain Eukaryota; kingdom Metazoa; phylum Arthropoda; class Insecta; order Diptera; family Syrphidae; genus Eupeodes; species Eupeodes corollae. The sequence continues at coordinate 41,919,065 of NC_079149.1, forward strand.
GTTATAGAATTTGTAAAGTGTTAAGTGTGGGAGTGTGACACACGATAGAGACTGATATCGTGACGAATAAGAAAACTTATTTAAGATGGACAAATTATGATCAAATAATACCTTTTAGAGTATTTTTATTTTGTATTCGTCTGGATCTGGTTATTCATCAGAAAGGTCATGGATTAAGGTCAAAAGGTAATATGATTTTGACAAATCACGTTTGTTTATTTATTTTTAGATTGATCGATTATAGGATTTCCTTCTTAGCTTAGTGTGTGTATTTTAATCCAATGTCAAATAGACAATGTTGTTTGTTAGAATTTGGGAAAACATGCGTAAGAGACCAATTAATAATAATTATTAATAAACTATCAAAAAATAAAGTTTATGAAATAGTTGGCAGAAAATTAAATCAAAAAATATTCTAAACAAGAGCTTATTTTTCTTAACTTAAACACTTCCATTATTTTACTATTTTTTGAAAATTAAATCTAGAAAATATTCTAGGACGAAAATTATTTGAATTTAGGCAAAAACGCATAAAACCCGAAATTGGTCACACAGAATCAATGAAATATAATTTTTTCTGTCGTATGGTCTAAAGACTAAATTAATCAAAAATTTAGCAGTTGTTCCAGACTCAAGTTGTTATGAGACAACAAATATGACCGTTACAAAACATCAAATACCTAAAATACAATTTTTTGACTTAAGTCCTTTTGACACAAAGCCAAAGAATTGATTCCCAGTTCAGTTAAATAAAGCGGCACATACATTTTGAGTCACGCCAACGAAAATCAATGCAATAATTTTCTGATCTTAAACAGAAGCGTAACTGGTATTCCGCAAGGTTAAGTTTTATGTCCCCTATTTATTTTTCATTATTTTTATTTAAGTTGCTTGAAACTAAGTTTTACTTTGTAATTTAGTTTTAAACCTAAAATTACTAACAAATGTGTACTTGAATATAGCTGCACAAAATTATTAATTATTATTAAACAAATAATTTGTAAGGATTAAATATCAATGATTTAATTTTATTTAATGTTTTATTGTAGGTATTGAGACACATCAAATAAAATTTGCTAAACATATTTTCTTCTTTCTTTCAGGTAAGGAAATACTTTGCACTTTCATCTTAAAACTTATGTAAGTTAAAAGATTAAAAATGAATTTGCACATCACTGATTCATCACTACAAAGTAACATCATTTTTGTTTTCAAAGCTTACAGGATTTTTCATAGAATTTAGATAAGAAAATTACCTTACTTTGAAAAATGTTGAGAAAGTTGAATTTTGGTGGAGAGTTTTGACACTTCTTAGAAAGTACCCTTAGTTTGGACCAGAGCTAAGGTTCTTAAGGGGGTAAGATGTGATCAGTGGAATTTTATGCAAATTCCGCTCTAAACGTTTAGTTCTAGTTAAATGCAGACAAAAAATATTTTGACAACTTTTTTGTGCAATTTATGGATTTGAAAAAATCGATTATAAATACTGGCGTGCACATTAAAATAAAATTGTGTTATCCTACCCGAATTTTGTTTTGGTTTGAAAAAATATTCTCTATCAAGAAAACAAAACCTTTCAAAGGTGATTTTTTTAAAGCTATAAGAAAGGGTTTAAAAAAACACATACAATTCAGAAAAATGCATGAAATCTTTATTTGAATCGATAGTAAAGTCCATATAATTTAATGTTCGATGATTATTTAATTCAAATGTTGACCTTGACTGCGCCTCAAATGGTCCGTCCTCGTAATCCAATTCTTGCATATTCCTTACAACATTTCAGTATCTCACAAATAGATGCTTAAATGTTGTCTTCCAATGCGTCTATTGAAGCGGTCTTGTCTGTAAAAACATGAGCTTCAACATAGCCCTACAAAAAATAGTCTAAAGGCGTTAAATCGCACGTCATAGGCGGCCAATTGACCGGTCCCAAACGTGAAATAAAATGTTCACCGAACTCGCGTCTCAATAAGTGCATTGCTGCGTGAGCTGTGTGGTATGTGGCACCGTCTTGTTGAAACCACATGTCATGCAAGTCAAGCTCTTGCATTTTGGGCAAATCAAATCATCTCACTGCGGCGCTCACCATTCACAGTTACGATTCAGTGATGCCACCGCACCAAACAGTGACTTTTTCTGGATGCATTGGTAGCTCTTGCAATGTTTCTGACTGATATTCAGTCCAAATCGACAATTCTTCTTATTTAAGTACCCATTGAGCCAAAATTGAGCTTCGTCGCTGAAACAATTTTTTCGTAAAAAAGTGGATCCTCGGCCAACTTTCCAAGAGCCCGTTCAACAAAAATTTTACGTTGCAGAAGGTCGTTCGGCTTCAATTCTTGCACCTGCTGTATTTTGAAAGGCATCACACCTGAATCCTTCTAAAAAATTGTTCACGTTGTTGAGTAACAGAGGCCAAATCACTGCATTAATACTCTCCGATACAGTTTTTTCTTCAGTTCGCACTCTAGGTAAGCGTGTTGGTGGTTTAATGTCCAACAATTTAAATTTGGTGCGGAATTTCGTCATAATTGCCCGAAAAGTCGCTTCACTGGGTTGTTTAATTGATAATAAAATGGACGAAGTGCGCGATGAATTTTCTTAACATAGGGCTCATTTTGATAATAAAATTCAATAATTTGCAAGCGCTGTTCGTTTGTAAGACGATTCATGGTTAAATTATAGACGAAACAGAAGATGTTTGACAGTGAAACGAAACAGGAAGAGCGCGTTAGCCGCTTTAACCAGTGTTTCGAAAAAGATAATAGCTAAACAATCACCCTTTAGAAAGATTTTCTACCAATTTAAGAAGTGCTTAGGACGTCTAAATAAAGACCTTAGCCAATCATTGCATTTGTTAGAACTTTTAAAATCTTTTTAGTGGATAAGGGTACGGCAGAGTCTTCTCTCAACAAGCTTCTGTACGTATAGCAACCACTAGCCAAATGCTGTCTCGTTCAAGACAGCATAAAGCTGTTGGCTACTATAGAATATATGCTTAAAAGTTCTTACATAGCCTTTATCTCGTTCAAAGTGATGATGCTCAGGAGTCTACCGAGCTTAATTTTTAAAAGAATCAAACGAGAGGTCTTTTTCTAACTAATTCTGTTAGTGAAAAGTTGTTCTACCAATAGGCGTTTCAGATCCAGCAAAAAATGCTAGGTCAGTTTATTTACGAACTTTTAGGCCTAATTTGTTTAGTTTTTACTTCACTCTAAGCAGATTGCTTAAGGTTGATATAGTCTCAGGAAGACTTTTCTCTCAAAAGCAGATTTAAATGATGGTATCTCTGGCTAGGTCCCCAATCTTGGGTCACATATGTATAATAATTATTAGAATGTCAATTGCCATTAAAATAAGTTGTGGTAGTATTGCAGGATTTGAAAAGATATGAGACTTTACAGACAGTAGATAGGCTCTACTAGAATTGAATATACAAATTTTTAATTAACTAACTTCCAGAAGAAATAAAGAATAAAATGCTTCAATTTCTCATTATAACATTTTTTGTGTATCAATTTAATAATTCAAACAATATTACCTACCATTAAATTCAATAAAAATTGAATTAAATTAGCTCTTTAAAAATAAACCTTTTTAAGTCATTTTATTTAATTATAAATAAGGTGTAACCTTTTTTCCATTTGATGGATCACATATTTTTAATTATACACTTTCAAATAAACTAAGTGAGCCTAAATTAAATAGCCACAAGCCTACAAGCCCAATATTTATATCTACATACATTAATTTTTGTGTTATTTTTGTGCTTTTAGGCGTGTGTTTAGGTTAGAAAGTCAAGGTAAGGTCTCCTCAATATAGGCTTAAAAGGCAAAAGACCTTCAGAATTTTAAAATTGCTACTAGCTTTTTTCCTTTTTATGCAGCTTTAATAGTCCTCTGTATTTTGATTGATATCAATTCATTTTTAAGGTAACTATAATTATAGAAATATCCATAAAAATGCGAACAATTATAAAAGTTTTGTCAAACATACCGAAATGTTTATATGCAAAAGTAACACTTCCAAAGGCTTTATTGCATCCAAAACCCATTAGCATCACCCATTTAGTACATAAACATCATTATTATAGTTAAATACGTATGTATCTAGATAATCAGAAAAAAAAATACAGCTAAAAGATATAAAATCTACGCACTTTCAATAAATACTTCAAGTTAAGCGATAATAACATTGCGTCGTTGGTCGTTGGTCGTTTGGAGGTGCGTGATTTTGGACTGTGGATTGCAGAGCGGCGGCCGCCGGTGGATTGCACTGCACATTGATTGAGACAGGCTCTATTAAACCGGATTGCTCTTAAAAGTATGTTTAAGAAATAACCATTTCATGGTGAGATTAAAAAAGTTACAAAAAATATAAAAAAGCAATAAGAAACTTTAATTTACCACCCGATTGACTATCACTTCCCATTTACTATTGGACAAGATAAGTAGATACACATGTTGTAGTATACATAAATATATCTTTGGCCATTACATGTGATGTGGCCTAATTTACCATTCAAGGTAATTCAAACTTAAACTGAATGGTTCCCTTCAAGAACTCCAACTTCAACTTCAATTTAATTCGACACTTACACTTCATATACACAGACTTCAATTTGTTTTCAAATTTTTGTTGTTGTTTTGTTTTGTTCTCTTTTACAAATTCTACAATGAATTTGAGTAAGAAACCAAAGAACGACAGCTGACAGATATGAACTGACACATTCGCAACACGTTCTGTTCTGGCTTCAATACACTGAAAGAAAAAATCCCATCAAAAGAAGTTTGAATTGTTTCTGTACAACTTTTAAGCCTACATCTTGCCTTGTTTCAAAATAAGCAATCTGGTTGGAATTTCGTTTGCAACAGAAAAAAAAATTAGCATGACATTTACAGGAGTAATTAGAGTTTCAAGAAAATTGCATAATGAAATAAATTATTAAAAAAATGATTATGATTACATCAAAAATGTGATTTTATCAAGATGCTCTTTTTCTTTGTGTAATGACGACTTCTCGCTATTTAGCATGTAAGAGATGTACTCTCAAGTTTTTCAAAAAAAAATTACGAAATAATTCAACCAAGTCTTCAAAAATCAGGTTAAATAATCAGTTTAATCAAATTCAAAAATGTGGAAATTTCTTTACAGCAAAATAAACAAAAACAAATCAAATTGAGAAGAAGAATTAAACCATGGAATATATGGAAAGCACGTACCCTCGTGAGGTATCAATTTTAAGCATGACAACATTTTTGCTAATTTTTGTTTGTTTTGTTTTGTATTGATCTGATTTGGAAATGAATATACCTTCATTAAATTTGTTCCCGTTTGTAGATCAACTCTTTTGTTTAGTTCATTAAAGAGCTTCTTTTTCAATTGGAATTCTATATATAATCCAAAGCATCATTCATATTTCTTAAGTAATCGTGTGTTATGGATGGTTAATGGTAATGAACTTTATATTTATACATTTTTTTTATAATAAAAGTTAAACCGTTAAAACCGGTGCGACACAAAGTGGTTCAGAATTGGTTTGGTTTTATTTCCTAAGAATTAATCAATTACCTTTTTGGAGCAACAGACTTCTATCAATAGGTATGTTGATTATGTTCTCGCCATTTTTGTAAAAAAAATTAAAATGCTGAAGGGCTGCTTAATGAATCAGCAAGGAATTATAAAGCCATGAACTACATATATTTATATAAAAGCACATTTGAAAGAAAAAAACTGATTACCATATCAGTGAATTTCAATAATTTTACTGATATTATTAACAATGATAATATTATGTTCAATTGACATTTGACAAAATACAAGTACGCCAAAAAAAGTGAATCTTTTTTTTGTCTAGATGTTTGAGACGTTAAACACAATTAATAGTTTATTGGTAGGTTTTTATTCTTTGTGAAAAAAGAAGTCAGTAAAATTTTAAATAAAATTTTGCAATAGAATATTGTGTGTGAAATGAAGCTGTAACTTCATTTCTTCTCAAGACATTCTGGTGGGAAATCAATGTCTACTAATAATCAGTAGTACCTATTACTTGTCTGGTCATATTTTTGTAAAGAGTTTATGAAACTGTCAAACAGATAAAAATATATCTAAGACAGAAGTTATCGAAAGTCGCAAATTAGAAAACTTTGGTATTAACACTATTTTAACTTAAGGGTGAAAAATTAATTTTATCCACATTTAAACAGCCTAAAGATTTTAAAACAAACTAATAATACTTTCTTACTTAAGTCCGGAGCGGACCTGGGCCTCAACCAACATGCGTCTCCAGCCAGCTCGGTCCCTAGCTAGTTTTCTCCATTTTCGCACGCCAAGTTAGTTAAGGTCCTTACCCACCTGAGTTGCGGTCTTCCTCTACTGCGCCGTCCCTCGGGATTGGATTCGAAGACCTTCCCGGCTGGAGCGTTGATGTCCATCCGCTCTACATGACCTAGCCATCTAAGCCGTTGCACTTTAATTCTGCTAACTAGGTTAGTGTCGCTGTACAGCCCGTACAGTTAGTCGTTATATCTTCTCCTCCATTCTCCATCTATGCATACGGGACCAAAAATCACCCAAAGAATTTTTCTCTCGAAGCATCCTAAGACGATCTCATCTTTCTTTGAAAGGGTTCAGGCCTTCAGGTTCAGCACCATAAATAAAAACCGGGATGGTTGTGTGTCTTATAGATGGTGATTTTAGATCCTCGAGAAAGGAATTAACTTCTCGATTGCCTCCTGAGTCCAAAGAAGCAGCGATTTGCAAGAGTTATTCTTCGTTTGATTTTAGCGCTGGGGTCATTGTCTGTGTAGACACAGTCCTTAACTACCTCGAAGTTATAGCTATCCACGTTTTGTCCTGGACGTTGTTGTTCAATGTCGTTTTTTGATGACAGCATAAACTTGGTCTTGCCCTCATAGACTCCTAAACCTATCTTCTTTGCTTCTGTCGCAATGCTCAAAAACGCTCCACTGACATCACGCTTTGATCTTAAAATTTTGTCAATATCATCTGCGTATCCTAGTAGTTGGATGAACCTTTGAAAGATTGTGCCTATAGTGTTGACGGTTGAGTTTTGCACAATTCTTTCCAGAACTATGTTGAAGAAGTCGCATGACAGTGCATCGCCTTGCCTTAAACCTTTTTTGACCTAAAATGTATCGGTGAGATCTTTTCCGAACATCTTCATTCTGCACAAACAGATAAGTTTGACAGGGATGCCAAAACTAGACATTGCTCTGTAGAGCTCTTCCCTATAGATGCTGTCATCAAAAAAATCAAATAGGGTGGCGCAACAGTCCGTTGTGAACCAGGACCTGTGTGCGAGTACTGTTGTCAGGAATGGAAGAGACCTACAATTTTAGGCCGAATCCAAACGGCTAGTTTGAGAAAGCACTTTTTCATGACAAGACTTACTCTTGGAGGATTTGTCAATTCCTCGCAGTACCCGCGAAAATTAATTTTTTTTAAATTAAGGTGGATTGAACCCAAGATCCCTTGCATGACAGTCCAACGCACTAACCATCATGCCACGGGTACTACAGATTCTGTCATACTCGACTTTAAAATCGATAAAGAGATGCTGGTATCGATTTGAAGCTCTTGGGATTTTGCCAAGATCTGCCGTAATGTGAATATTTGGTCGATAGTGGATTTTCCTGGTCTGAAGCCACACTGATAAGGACCAATCAGGTTGTTGACGAACGGCTTCAGACGTTCACATAATACGGCAGAGAGGATCTTATATGCAATGTTAAGGAGACTAATGTCTCTGTAGTTGGCGAAATTTAGAGGGTCTCCTTTCTTATGTATCGCGCACACTATGTTGAGATTCCACTCATCGGGCATGCTTTCTTCCGACCATATTTTGCAGATGAGTTGGTGCAAGCTCCCTACCAAGTCATCGCCTGCTGCTTTGAATAGTTCGGCAGCGATGTCGTCAGCTCCAGCAGCTTTGTTACTCTTCAGTTTAAATATAGCTTTATTTACTTCGTCAAGGTTGGGTAGGCGGAATTGTTGATTTACGTCGCCTAGGTTGAGTAGTTGTATCTCCTTAACAGCGGAATTCGGTTCGTCATCGTTGTCTTTCCATATTCTCAACATAGACCGCGGTCCAACTATGATTATACAAACTAAAGATATAGATTTAGAAAACAACTAATAAGGATCAAGATATAAGGAGAGCTTTTCTGGTCTTTAGATCATTAAAAACAGTTAGGTACAAGATGGCATCCTTCTGAAAATCCTTAAATGTTACGGGCAATTATATTCAGCTAAGCAAACTCCCCGTTGCGATAAGTTGTAGTAAATGGTAATAACACAACGTTTCATTTTTGTCCCAAAATTTCGTGAAAAGTGAAACTTCTAGTCTGAGTTCGAGCTTGAAGCTCCCCTAAATTCTTTATATATACCTGAATCGAGTTGAATGAGCTTGATTCGCCTCGATTCCGGTCGAGGATCGGAGTAGAGTAAAAATTTGTGAATAAAAATCTGTGTGGAGGAGTTGGTTTTACAGATCATGCGTTATGGTCTGTTTATTTCCATTTTCAAAAAATATAGTTTTTTTTTAATCAAATTAAAAAAAAAATGCAAATGGAGTTGATAGCATATTCGTATATGGTGCTGAACTTTTCAGTTTTTCATTGTTTAACAGGAATCCATCTGACTTACACTTCATAAAAAACATAGAAACACTATTTGCATTTAAGAAAGTGCTGTCGAAGTTAATAATTTTTAAATTTCTTGTGCGGTGGAAGCACCCAAAAGATTTATTTAGTCTAAACTGAGATAAACTTGGTGGAAACATAGCAAAACTTAATTATCTTTTCTATTTTTTTCTCTTGCAAAATAAGCCCAATTAGTCCATTCTTATTAACAAAACTAAATAATATCAATAGTGACAGATTGATTTTTTCCCAATGGAAAACACATGATATCAAATGTACAACTACTCAACGAACACAGCCATCGAGATATAAATTCAATATCAATCGTACCAACATTTAAGAACGAAATCACATAAGATCCATTCGAGACTCGTTAAATATCAGAAACTTATCCATAGTAAGATTCTACTTCACCTTTTTCGGTAGTATTTCTACTGCGGATATTGTTTTTGTTATTCGTGTAAATTCCCACTATACCATTGATAGATTTGCTAACAAAACACGGGCATGAATCACTTTCATAGTTTTGAATCGGAGGTTTAAAGATATCTGAACAAAGAACCTTTCAGAGACAAGCCATGACTTCTGACAGCCATTAATAGTCCAATACAATTCGTATAAAGCTTTTCATATAGAACCTGGACGTAAAATTTACTTTATTTAATCCATGAAATCAAAAGCAATCTTTGAGTTATTAAAATAAGTAAGAAAAGGAGTTTCATGTACTGATTTTTATAAATCTGACATCTGTCTGGACCTCATTATGGATAAGTGTCAGTCAACAATTCTTTAAATAAACAAATGAAGATAAATAACAAAGAAAAACGAGAAAATACCTTTGCAAGAATATTTTAATACCTACAAAGAGCTAAAGTTTTGAAATTACGAGGCTATAAGCTTCATAATTCTTATCACTCTTAACTCACTTCTTATAGTCTCTTGCATTTAAATTACATGCGGGCTTCCACATTCATCCAATACTCCATTGTTTTTCATTCTCGTGTCAGATCCTTTTTAACAGCTTAATTCTCATGATATCCCACTAGAGTAAAGCATATACAGAGAAATATTACATCCTATGATTGCACAACGGTATATCCTCACCTTAAAGGGAAGAACTCTTTGTTTGATTGTACAAACTCTTCAAACAAAACCAAGAAGAATTATACGAGTTTAACTATTTATTCAATGTATTCACCGCTTGCATCCACAGAAATGAAATTCTCCCACCGTCCGTCCATTGGCGTTGTCGTCGTCGTCACTCTTTGCCACCGCACAAGGGTTGTACTTACATATACAAACAAAAATGTGCTTGTGGCTCATGGGTTCTGGACTCTGGAGGATTCTTTGTGTGTCATTGGGCGAATCATAAAGAATAAAACCATACCTACTCCATACTCACTTATAATCCCGTTTTGAATAAATAATCAAGAATTTTCATTCTTGTTAAGACACTTGTTATTTTCAAACGGTGCTTTTCGCTCTTTTTCTATAGAGGTAGTTATAGAGGTTACTCTACTCAAACTCACTCTGCACACAAAACCACGGAAGTTAGTATACTGTGTATAACCAACCTAACCGTGCCCCACAAGCCACAACTCAAATCAATATTGCACCCAAGTCGCTTCGCTATATAACTTAACTTAAAGCACAAAGAGTGGCGACTTTACTATAGGAGTATACCACCATACCTTCCGCTATACCATCAGAGCATTGTTAAGAATAATACATAATTTTAATAAAAATGTTTCGTTGGATATACCAAGAACCAACAACAACAAAAGAACAAAAACCAAAACAAAGACTCATTCCTAAATAGGAACAACCACAAACAGAAATGTTATAATACCATAAATGTGATGGACGAGTCCTCCGTGATGTCCATATATCTTTTTTTTGTGGTGCAATCGGCTGATGGTAAACGTGTATGTCCGTTCGTTCGTCCGGTCCGTTCAAGTCCAAGTCGTCCAAGAAGACACCATATGTATATAGAAACGTATACTTCTTGTCAAGTCCATGGGGAGACAAGTAATTTTTCATAAAAATGGTTGTAAATTCTAATCTGACCATAAATAGATAAACAATTCCCTTTGAGTTATAGATACCTAACCCGCTCGCTTGCTTTGCTTTGCTTGCAAACTCTGCTTGCTATAACCCCATCAATGTTCCTGATGCATTTGGAATTTTGTGTATATCTATCTTTTGAAGTGTATTTTCAAGGTGGAGCTTTGTTGACAATAAAACACACTATATTAGGATTCTGTCATATCTTTAAGGTGACCATTCTTCGTGAGGGTTCTACGGTTTTGAGATACAATTTATAAGGATCCCTCTTTGAGTGCTAAAAAAACGCTTGTTCTTTCAGAGCTGAAACGGTGGTCATCAATGAATTCTATTTTTGCCTAAAGCAATTCTAGAAAACAACATGATTTAAAACAAAATTGGGACGAAATTAGGACATTGAATTTTTCTTAAAGTTTTAACGGCCACCGCTACTAGATTTTACTTTTGCTGAAAGCATTTCTAAAGAATAATGATTCAAGAGGAAATGTAACAAAATTAGGTCAGATTTGGGACATTTAGTCAAATTCCTATAAAATCCTTATTCTCATTTCTTCAACTCTAAATTTCATAGATTAGATAAAGGTTATAAAATAGTTTTAGTTAATGAAAGCACAATTAACATATAAGTCAAATAGTTTTAAAGGAAAGTATTTCGATGATTTGGGACAAATTCGGACAGATTGAGCCAAATTTGAACAAAATTGGGACACAAAAGAATGCATTTGAGGACAATTTAGAACTAAATTGGTGCACAAATCGACTCAATTAGAAGAACTTTACTTAAACATTGATGAACCCGATAATTTCTGGAGAAACAAGTAATTTGGGATATATGGCGATAAAACATTCTGGGAAAAAAGAATAAAATTGCTAAAAATTGTGACAAAAACAATTCTAGAGAAAAACATGATATATGACAAATAGAGACAATATTGGGACATTAGGTCTTTATTCAAATAATTTGTTTATAGCATTTCTTTAAAAAGGCATACATAGTTGGAGAAAAATTGGGACACATTCAAATATAATTGAAACTTAATCGATGGCATTAAAACTACTTCCTATAGTTTGTACCTCCGTTTGGCACTCTCTCAACAAAAGAGACTTCGTCAACTTAAAATCCTTCACAAAATGGATTGATTTAAAAAAAACCTATGAACTCGCACCAAATAAAGGTAATATTGACATTTGACAAATGTGACAACATAATAAACAAATCGATTGAATAAGAATCATGTCTATTAGTTTTTATAACCATCATCAGAGCTATAATATCAATATTCATTAAGCTTATGTTTATCTAGATACAGTAACTTTTAAAGGCATTAGATTGTTTGCGTCATATTCGGACAAATTAGGATAAAATTGGGACAAACCCAAACTTCAAATTAATGGGGTTATAACAATTTCTTACATATTTCATAGCAAACCTGTGGTACAATACCATTATTTTGTCAACAATGTCTTATTTAAACTTGTTTAACTCAAAGTCTTATACATTTTATGACGGGTATAAAAAGTCTTGACACAGAAAATGTATATTCTTAAATAATTTCATGAAAATCAGATGATTTGGGACAAGATGGAACAAAAAATTTGAATCATGCTGCATGAAATATGTATAGAATATTGGAATAAACTGAGACTTGAAATGAGTCATGAGTTTTGGTATAGTTCCTTAAGTCAATCAAGTAGTTTTCATTCCCAAGGCGGGCAAATGCTCGCATGTCAACCCTAAAGAACTAAGACCTATTAGCCCATTATCATTCATTCTCAAAACTCTGAAACGATTGATTGATATCCATGTACGTAACAGCATTGTTAAGAGACTATCGACGTCTCGGCATGCTTACAGCAAAGGGAAATCTGTAGAAACAGCCTTGCTCATTATAGCAAAAGGAATATACTATGGTGGCCTTCTTGGATATTGAGGGCAGTTTTAACAACGTTGACACATCCGCTATCACTTCTGCTATGACGACTTTAAATGTCAAATACTCACTCTGTGAGTTGATTAATCTAATGCTAAAAAGCAAAATCATCAATTCTAAGATGGGGGATTTTTGTACGAAAAGGTCTGTCCGTAGAGGCACTCCGCAAGGTGGTGTTCTGTCCCCTTTCCTGTGGATCATAGTGGTTAACGAACTGCTAATATCCCTTGAGAAGGAAGGCTACAGAGTGGTTGCGTATGTCCATGATGTTACTATCGCCGTCACAGGAGAACATTATAATACACTGAGAGACCTCCTCCAAAACGCACTTAATATGCTCACTAGATAGGCTGATCACTGAGAACTTAGTGTTAATCCTCAAAAAAAAATATCTTCTCCTTTTCACCCGGAAATACAAGATCCCAGTAATTGTACCTCCTTCAATAAAAGGTGTACCACTTATTTTTACCAATGAAGCCAAAGTCTGATATTGGACAACAAATTAAGTTGGAAACCTAATATTCAGGGAATAGTTAAAAAGCTCCAGTAGCTCTTTTCCTTTGCAAGTTAGCCATAGGAAGCAAATGGGGTTTTCAACCTTGCATAATTTATTGGCTACACACATCGGTCATCCGACCAATACTTATGTATAGGGTTGCAGTGGACTGCACTGGAGAAAGTCACATACTACGACAAACTCAGCAGAATCCAACGCACTGCATGTCTCTGTATAAGCGGAACATTGAGAACCACACCCTCAGCAGCGTTAGAAACTCTCCTCCATCTGACAGTCCTCGACATCTTCAGCAAACAAGTAGCAGCGAGTGCAGCTAGAAATCGTTAAATTAACTTCTTCGCATCTTCTCTGACAGTCAGGATGCTACTAAATCTCTTGACGGTGTCTCAACCAAATCTCAAACGGCCCTCGATTGTCGATCGTCTCTTATGAAGATGGCGCAGCGCTCTAGGTGGCACAATTTACCAACATGCGCAGACGCAAGACTCATATGGCCTTCACTGGACGTAAAGCGCTCCAAAGACACCTAATAGGTGTCCTTACGGGACACTGTTTTATAAGCAGACACGCAATACGACTTGGTGCAGCCTCAAATGACTTCTGCAAGAGCTGTTTGGACGAGGAAACAATCTCTCACCTTATCTGCACTTGCCCTGCCCTTTCACTAAGACGCAAACTTTATGTGGGAGATTACTTTTTTGACAATCCCAGTAAACTAGCTAAAAAGGATATCAAATATCTTCTTCGCTTTATAAAAAGCTCAAAATGGTTCGACTAGTATAAGAAGTAATTCTCTAGATTCACGTGGTATCACAATGGGGCTTTTTTTTTGCCCTAAGTGTGTGGATTCTAAATCCGCGCCCACTTTAACAAAACGTAACCTAAAAGGATACATCTGTCACAAAAGCGTAACCTTCCCCCAATGCCACTATCCATGGGTGGTACTTGCATCGAAGAGATTGAACAACTATCAGTCCTAGGTATGTGCATCACAAACCACTTGTTGTGGACTGATCACATATTTGATATCTCCAAAAATGCTGCTAAGTGTTCAGGTTCTCTCCAACGAGACAAGAAGTTTTTTAACCCTTCTTTTCTGGCTATAATTTACAAAACTTTTATTCGTCCAAAACTTGATTGGGTATAACTATCATATTTGGGCTGGTGCTCCAATAACGTACTTGAGTCTTCTGGATAGAATAGAAAAAAGATCTCTAAAAATGATTGGAGATCGTTCTCTACCGATACATTTGCTTCTTTTGAACACCGCTGCAAGGTCATTGTTTTATCGTTATATTTATAAACAATGCTCTATTGAAATATCCAGTTGCATTCTTCCCCTTAAACAATTCAACCGTATTACCCGTACTGCCATCAGTTTACCCTATAGCGCAATTTCGAACGTACTGTCAAGTACAGAGATTTTTTTCTTTAGCAGTACTACATGAATGTGGAATGCTTTAGCGGGCTCAATATTTCCCACTTATTACAATGTGCAGACATTCAAAACCAATCCTATCCTCCTTTCCTAATTGCTCGCACTGTATTTAATCATTATAAGGGTACTCACTCCTTTAGTGCAGAAATAATATAAAAAAGGTACATTTGGGACAAATTGGGACTAACTAAGGAAATAAGCCAATGGAACTTCAACATTTTAAAACGTCAATAATTTAGGGACAGATATTAAGTGTAATTCTCTTAATTTGTTGACTCCCTTACTTTCCTCATCTTCTGTATTTACGACTAAGAATTTACTTAAACAAATAATAAACAATGCTACAGCTGTTGGTCACCTTAATTTTATAACACAACATGTGTGTTGATGCAACATGTAACATTGCTTTGCCCAAATAAAGACTATACTAAGTCAAAAAACGGTTTTTGTTAAATATATTATCTACGATAGTGTATCGAACCGATCGGATCGCCCTTTTCTGGTTTTGTCATTTTCATTTTGCAGTGCTCTCTGTCATCTTTCAAAGATACATTTATACCATCAACACAGCACAGCAAAGCAAAGCACAAAATATCTAGATACTTTATTCGTGACAGAGAAATGGAATTGCACATTTCCGCTGAATAAATAATCCGTCACCCAGAATGGATACGGAAAATATATAAGTATCTAGCATGCACTATGCAATGCACCACAGATAGCCATGAAGGCACATAATAGTATAGGTAGTACCTTTATAATAGAAGCTGCAGTTGTTTGCAGAAGTACTTCCATAGATACGTCATATGTGCATACTTATACGACGTTACGCTTACGTTACCTACTCAAAATCTAAACATAGTTTTACACTCTATCAAGGGTGTACCACTGCACCGTTTACGTATATAAACGAAGGAACTGAACGACCAAACGTGGGTTATCAAAGGTTTGAGTCTTTTCATCTATTAGCATAGAAAAATGGAGCACAAGGGTAAATCCTGATGATGATGATGATATAAAGCGTAATGGTGGTAGTGACGATGATGATGATGATGACGATGCTAGGGTTTGACTTATCATGTGAAATATCAAAAGTGGCAAGATGTGCTCTCACAGAGTTTCCTTTATAACACGTATAAGGGAAACAATAGATTTGGATACCAACGGTTTTTGTTTCCTTTTTTTAAATTCTATTTCATTGACATTTTTGTGTCATTGGGTGAAAGGTTAACTTTTGCTAGTAGAAGCACGAAATCACGAACTCACTTCAAATAAAATACCTATATACACACAACACGTCGTTGGCTAAAAATTCTGCATACATGACATAAATATACACCTACCATTCAAAGACATGTACAATTCATACATATGTACATAAGTTGACCTTAATAAGATAGAAGGAAAAAAAATCACGCTTACTGGCTTTTGTAATTAGGATGCAATTGAAGGCTGGTGCGGTTGGGATTTAAGTGATGCTTATCCTTGTAAGGGATTTATCCATGCATCTAGCTATAAATAGTTTATACATATGTTTGTATGTAGGTTTATCTTTTAAGGCCAATCGTGAGCTATATGAAGATTGAAAATTCTTGGCTATACCTACGTAAGCAATAACACTTGAGGTTATTTTTGAAATGTATGGCAATAGAAATTTAGCATTGAGCTTAGATTGATGCTTTATTGACAGAAAAAAATGTCCTCGATTGATATTGGGTTGAAAAAAGTTTAGTTTAAAAAAATCATTGAAGACATGAGTTTAAGTTTTATTGGTCATCCTCCATAAGTGGTAGATGATTGAAATGCTTTCTATTGATATCGATGGGAACTAGGTTTTAAGTATTTTAGTTCCTTGATATATGTATGTCTCTTTCAATTGGGTCAGTTTAACAAAGGATTATTGAGGACAAGTTTTATAGTTAAATTTATAACTCAATTTGAAGATGAATGAAATTTAAGACATATAGAGTAAAAGTGGTTTAGATTGAAATTTGTTTGCTATCGCAAAGTTTTGAAAAAAAAAAATTATATCCTACCTGAGCCTAGAAACATAAATTTTGACATATTACATTTAGATTTACATTTTGATTTTCAATTTGAATGTTTGTTCTATCCGACAGAAATATTAAAAGACGCTCATAGTGTGGCTCTTGTCTCACTAAGACCACCGGTTCATCAGGACCAATCTATCGAAGGCTGACAAATCACTTCTCTTTATTAATTTATAATTCACTTTAGGGAAAGTCAAAAGTTGTAATATTTTCTAATAGCTTTCGGAAAGAGCATTGGTTCTTCTTAATCTCCTTGGATTGTCTCGTGCATTAAAGACGGTCTCCATTTTTGAGTTTGTTTGAATTTAGAGTCATTATTTCTGTGATACAGCGTGTCTTAACCACTTCTGAAAGAGTTAAGGTTTTCTCCATTTTAGACTCCAGTGCAGATATGGTTACTAGTATGATTCATCTGAGAATGAAAATGGGTTAGAAGTTTAAAACAAAAGACTAAATCATGGTTCGATTCGAGCTACAAAGAGGCTATCAAGGTGAAAAGGTGAGCTTCTGGTGTTTTAGAGCTAACCCTACTGAGGAAAACCGGAAGGGGTTTAAACAAGCAGGAAGAAAGGCCTGCAACGCCTTTATTCGAATGACCAAAAATTACGGCAAAAAATACTGCAATGTCAAAAAAGGCAGTAAGAAATTTTGGTCAATTGTAAAAAACATGAGGAATTCTTCCTCTTCCTCGGTTCCTACGCTTATTTTCAATGACACTCCTTTAGTTACCTCTATTGATAAAGCTTACTTGTTTGCAAGGCAGTTCGCCGAAAATTCTACCTTCTCGAATAGTGTCAGGGCTCCCCCAGTTGTTGAACGAGTAAATGATTCTATGGTACTAATCTTTTTTCATTTTGTAATGAGAGTTCTTAGAGATCTCAACATTTATATATCCGCTGGTGCGGATGGTATCCCCGCTAATATTCTGAAGAGATGTTCTTCCACACAAAACCACTGTGTAAGCTTTTCCATCTACCCTATTCTTCTGGGTTTGTACCGAGTAGTTGGACAAATGCGTTTGTCTTCTTAACTTTCTTCTTAACTTTCAAATTCTCAACCGATAGCACTAACGTCCCTTCTTTGTAAGGTCTTGGAAGCCTCTTAATGACCGCCAATACGGCTTTCATAGGAATAGGTCCACTGGTGATCTCATGGTTCATCTCAACGAACATTGAAACAAATCTTTACATCGTTTTGGCGAAAGTAAGATTATTGCACTTAATATTTCAAAGGCATTTGATAAAGTTTGGCATCTTGCTCTATTATCGAAAATGCATGTTTTTGGTATATCTTCTTCGTTGGATTGGAAATTTTCTTTTGAACCTTTTCAAGTTGTATTGGATGGGTTCAAGTTTGAAACCCATAAAATAAATGCTGGTGTGCCTCAGGGCTTTGTTCTATCTCCAACACTTTTTCTCATTTTTATAAATGATCTCCTGTCTGCAACTTCTAATCCAATACATTGTCTCGCTGATGATAGCACTCTTAGCTTTTCATATTCGTTTCCAGACTCACATCCTTCTTCTGATTCGGATGTGGAACTGCAACGGCAAAATATGATAAGTTCATTAAATTCCGATCTACACAACATTGTAAAAAGGGGAATAAAAAACCGTGTGATATAGAATGCTTCGAAAACCTAATGCTGTCTTGTATCGTTAAAGTGAGATAAACCCTCTTTGCCATTATTCATGAGAAACGGAAAAAAATCGACATCCTCGGAGTGTGCATCAGCAACCACCTTTTGTGGAGCGATCACATATGCGATGTCTCCAAAAACGCCGCAAGATATCTAGGTTTTTTAAAACATTGCAAGAAATTGTTCTCTCCGTCTAATCTGGCTACAATTTACAAAACCTATATACGTCCGAAGCTTGAAAATAAACCTCATCTCTTGGCTAGTGCTATAATAACTTATTTAAGCCTCTTGGATAGTATTTAAAGAAGAGCTTTTAAAATTGTTGGTGACATTAACATCATCAATACGATTACTCGAACATCGTCGTAAAGTTTCTTGTCGTACCATTTTTTAACGTTATTTTAACGGACTTTGCTCTATAGTGAAATAGAAAGATGCATTCCTACCCTTGAACAATTTAACCGTTATACCCACGTCTCTATAGGAATTCCCCTCAGTTTACCCTTGAGCCCAACTTCTGCCGTACTATGAAGTATATAAGTTAATTTGTAGGCCTTGCAACGCTCCCCTATCATTTCAATGTTCAGGAATTCAAAGTCAATGTGCACCGGCACCTCCTATCTAACCCTTAACTCTTTTTCTAATGCTCTTTTTGTCTTTTGGCATATTAAATGTACCCAAAACCTTTTACTGTTCGCTAAACACAAAAAATGGCTATGATAGCGTTGCGTCCACTAAAATATATTTTGTATATACATATTAAAGACACAAGGTTGGTGCCAGGACACTTCCTTGCGGTATACCGGCTTCAATTTTCTACCTTACTCTTAAGTGTCGTTTCGTAACATATCTACCCTTTTCCGCAATGTGATCGTAAGTAACAATTTTAATAAATTCTAAATTCAATTATTTTTCATAACACTTGAAGTCATTTTCAAATTTTAGCTTAAGTGTAGTTAGTTTAAAGAACTAGCAGATCGTTTCCGATTTTTTTTTTTTTTTGGCGCTTACGATTTGACTTAAAGGGTTATATTTCCAGTGTTTCGTAGTACTTTTTTGTATTTGTTTCGTGTTTGGGATCTATTTGCCATCTTGAGATTTTATTTGCGGGTTTTGTGTCTAATGGCGTCTTTTCGGAAGATTGCTTGTTTCCCATATTGAGTATTCGGTATTAACATCTGTCATAAGACTTTTTAGAAGTCTACTTAGTGAATCATTTTTAAACTCACTGATTCTTTTTTTTAGTTTGTTGTTCCGTCGGTTAAAATTGTCTTATTATCCAAAAATTTCCTAGCTTATCAAATTCTTGGAGCTCTTCAAGTTTCCAACATAATTTCCTTTATTTCGCTAGGAAATTTTATTTCTGTTTCTCCAGAGTTCGAAACAATTGGAGTACTTTCTTTTGCAGCCTGTTGGAACAGTAAATTGTCCTACTTTTAGTTCAATTCTTCCATGATAGCTCCATCAACATCTTCAACAATAATATATTTTATACGTTGTGAATTTTTCTGTAAAGCTTTACAGCTAAACATTGTCAATTCGGTTATCATAACTAGTTTGCTTTTTCTTAGTGCCTTTACCTAACGACTTCTTCTTTTTGTTATTTCAGCTGTTTTTACTTTTTTCGAAATCAGCAAATATTGATCGCTTGTTATTTTTCTACGTTATCATTATTTTCTAAAGTAAAATATAACTTTACTTGTTAATGATCTCCTAAAAACCTTAAATCATAAGTAGTATTATTGTTTTAGGCTTTGTTGATTAAATTAAAGGTAGATAGACAAAAATACAGGAATTCAATTCTTTTAGTCAATATTTACAGTCATCAAAACTAACCATTCTTTGCATATTGTGCCTAACGATACTTCAGATTTAAAAGCTTTCCCAACTAAAATGTTTCAATAAGTGTTCTTCCAGTTGAAAAATGTTTGTTTTTCCTAAGTTTTTTTCTAAGTTTAGTTTATAGTTGTCAATTTTGTCTGAAATCATAAGCAAAAACATAATTTGGTAATATGCTCCTGCTATTGTTCAATTGTATTGAATCGCTCCATGATAAGTTTATGACTATTCAAAAATCCTGAATGACGTCTTATTTGTCTCTATTGTATATGGAATCCAAGGTTTTTTACTACAAAACATCCGTCAACTTTCATTACATTTAACTTATGTCAAAAACACGGATAATCCAACTTGAGTTGGCTTTTGCTGACGTAGAAGTTAGTACTTTACTTTCATCCATGAAATCAATCAGTTTAACATAAGCTCATGTTTCATAATTTATTATTTTTATTCTTTGAACCATATTTACCACAAAAAAGACTATATACTTGATGTCTTGTGGTTAAAAATATAACAGATGCAGTGTACCTTATGACATTTTTCATTGTACTCCTATTAATATTATTATACCAATATATGTACATTGATTATTTTTATTAATAGTGAAAGTCATAAGTAATGACAAGGAAGTGATTGGGACCACCCCGCTGCTGGTCGCGCCAACACAATTCACATTAACCACCGCCAATGGCAATAAAGTCATAATTATTGAAAAGCATAAACCTCTATGAACCCTCTGTTTATTGTTCCTTATTTTGAATGCATTTAAGTTGAAAGTATTCAATAGATTTTTGTATACTCATTGTTTTTGACAGATCAATCAGTGTTGGCAACGTTGAATTAATTGCAACACCATTTCGTACGACATCAACATCGTCGACAGTCGACATGGTATTGTTTCCATTAATTTCTCTCTTTATATACAATTAAATTCTCTTTCTCACTTTGATTGAATTGATAAACTCAATTAGTTCCCCACTTCACCGCACAATACTCGAGTACGAGTACGACTTTTTTGGTATGAACCGAAAAAAAAGACAAGAATTTAGGTTAACCCCTTTGCACATGTTGCTTTTGCAATAAAAAGAAATTACTTCAGTTTGAGGAAATTACTTTTTGGACATTTTGGACAGAAATGAAGACATCAAATAAAATTACAGACGATAACCGAATAACCGAAGACCACTGACTGAAGAAATAAAATAAAAGTTGGGATGCGACCTAAAACTTTCAATTTCTTTAGGTCAGACTTCAGATACGAGATAAGCTCAGTACATGTCTTCGTAGTTAAGTCTCAAGTGAAGAGGGAGGCATACAGACAGACACAACAAGTTTTAATGAATGTACGCTGTCAGCCTTAACTAATTTGTCAAAAAATGTTAAACAATTGAAGAGTGGTATACGACGAGTATTATGTTAATAGGTTATAGGTACGTCTTTTACTCACATGACATGACCATAATTGCCATCAGGCGAAATCGAAAGGTTCACTGACTGACGTTTTTTGTGGACGTTATAGACGGTGGACCGTGCTGTGGTTTTAAGTCACTTAGCTGTCAAAAGATGTCTTAAATTAACTGAAAGTTTTTTCTTTTCGTTTTTGTTTTGTCTTTCATATACAAAAAAAATTATTCAAACTTCTTTTGAACTATGAATTTTTTGAGTGGGATGAACGTCTGAGTAGGAAGGAAGGCTTGTTTCGAAGTCCAGCTTTGTATCTAAAGGTAATTGGTACCACATACATAACATCATATAGGAAAATAACCACTTGTAACACATTTTCTTATTTTTATTTTTGTTCAGAAACATTCTTTAGGAAATAATTTCATAGAAGGCGTTTTGTAGAATGGTTTTACTTTTTGTCCATTTCTTGTTTTTGTGTTTTTTAGAGAAGGTTGCATGTTTTATTTTACGTTCTGTAGGCTTTTAGGAATGTACCTGAGCTTGTGACATAGTTTACAACGATTTATGACTCTTTACCTTAATTTATGTCTATGGGTCAGAAGTTTGTTTTTTTGTTTGATTTCCTGATATCTGATTTAAGAGTGTGTGTGGGGGGAGGTTGGGCTAATGGACTTTTTCTTTTATAGGCCAAGTTAGCTGACATCTCGGATGTTAGAGTGAGTTATTATTATTTCTTGTGTCCTTTAAAAAAAAAAAACAGGTTGACAATCCAAAAAAAATATTGGTCTATATGGAAACGGTATGATGAAAAACTAAATGGACTCCAAGTTTGTTTTACATCTGGCTTTCTTAGACTATATGGACGTTTCCTATATTAAATTTTACATTAAATTAAATAAAGATAAATATGACTGACTAATAAAATTTGCTGGCTGAAAGCAAAAGCTGCTCAAATTTTATTTTCGAACTTTTTTTTCATATTCAGAATGAAGCTGTTCAAGTTTTTAACAGTTACTGTTATGTAAGTTTTGGACAGATCTTGAAACTCAATATTAACCTTTTTAAGACTGTATTAAATTGAAAATATATCAAAATGAAAATATTTTATTCAAACATAAAATTTTAAAAATGCTTTTTAATACAAAAAATTAAAGTTTTTCATGTCAGGAGTAAACAATGTCAATAATTATGGGAATGTTGGTTGGACTAGATTGATTGTAGCTCACTCTGTCACTCAAATTCTTGAAGATAGTTTTGAGCTAAAGCTCACGGAATATCTGGATGATATTGACATTAAGTGTCATGTCGTCAGATTTCAGTAAAAAAACACATCTTGTTACATGGCTCTGCAATGCCAATCGTTGAATGAAACATTGTAATGTAACCGCCGCCGGAATGTTTGGTTGTTTTTTTCTAGAGGCATATAGAACTTTGATATATAGGGTTTTTTTAAAAGGGGTGGGTAGATGTTGTGTGTAGATGTCGTGGCGTTTGCTGTGTGGCTCGTAACGCCATCCTGCTGGAACCACATGTCGTCTAGGTTCATATGGTTCAATTTGGCCCACACAAAATTAGAAATTAGTAAATCCACACCAAACGGTAACTTTTTGAGTTTGAATTATTACCTGGTGAACCTCGCGTATGTTGATATCATCCCATATAGAGCTATTTTTCTTGTTAACGCAGCCACTGATGCAAAAATGCGACTCGTCACTAAAGATGATTTTTTGTACAAAATTGGGATCCTGTTGCAAATGATTCAAAGCCCAGTCAGTGAAGAAACGGCGTTGTCTATGGTCATGAACTTTGAGCTTCAGGGTCGGAACGAATAATTGCTTACAACAACAACACCTGGCTTTCAGTCTTAGTTTGATGACAAGACTTGCTGCCCCTCGCATTGTATATTTGCTTAGTTTTTGAAATTAACCAAAGGGTTTACGCAAAGATTCATTTGTTCTTATTTGACAAAATGGTTCTAAGCTACCAAGACATAACAAATTCACCTCTTTGTTAACCTTTGGTATTGGCTTAGTTAATCTATATATTGAATTTTTGTATTATCTATATATTGATTTTGAGTATTAGATAAACCACAGCCACCACGATACTCTCACAAGGAGGATTAACCAGGGGGCTTCAACATATCCCGTGGTACCACATCTTCAATGGTATGTTAATTTAGTCCTTGATGAAGTGACATCTAGGGAAGATAACACTTAAAGTGCTAGCCCGACATCTTGTGGGATGCAATCCGCCAAACTTTATCTACAATTTACATCATTTCTAAAAATGATTTTCAATTCTACTTCAGACTTTTTAAACTTATACATATTAAATACTTATTGGGTTTGTATAACTTTTATCAGTAAGTCAACCCCTGCCCCAGGGAAAAGACGACAGTCATGAGTTTACCATAATTCGTTTTTTTTTTATAATAAGCGCACACTCAAAGGGATAATACTACCCTTGTTATAAAGACACAGTGTGAGTACTAGGAAAGGGACAGAGGGGTTGAAAGGAGGTGTCGGTGCACATTGGTTTTGAATTCCTAAATATTGCAATGGCTGGGAAAGATAGAGTGCGGCAATGCATTCCACATCCGCACAGTACGGCTCAAGAACGAATCTCTGTACTTGACAGTACGACCGAAGTTGGGCTCGAGGGCATATTGATGAGCATTCCTAGAAGCGCGAGTATTACGGTTGAACTGTTTAAGGGGAGGAATGCAGCTGGCTATTTCTCTAGAGCATAAACCATTAAAATAACGGTAAAAGAGGGTGAGACAAGAAATATTTTGACGATGTTCAAATGACGTGAATGATCTTATGATGGTAATGCTCTACGTTCAATACCGTCCAAGAGGCTTAAGTAAGTTGCAGGAGCACCAGCCTAGATATGGGAGTTATACTCAAGCTTTGGACATATATAAGTCTTGTAAATAACAGCCAGATCAGAGGGGGAGAAAAACTTCTTGCCTTAGAAAACCCAAACATCTTGCGGCATTTTTGGTGACATCGCGTATGTGATCGTTCCACAAAAGATGGTTGGTGATACACATAGCGAGAATATCGAGATGTTCAGTTTCCTCGATGCAAGTGCCATTTATGGATAATGGCAGGGGGGGTATATTTCGCTTTAACGATACAAGACAGCATTGCGTTTTCGAAGCATTAAATTCCACGCGGTTTCTTATTCCCCATTGTACAATGCTGTTTAGGTCGAAATTCAATGAGCTTATCATATTTTGTCGTTGCAGTTCCACATCCGAAGAAGAGTGATGTGAGTCTAAAAAAGAATATGAAAAGCTAATAGTACTATCGTCAGCGAAACAATGTATTGGATTAGATTTTGCAGACAAGAGATCATTAATAAAAATGAGAAAGAGTGTTGGAGATAGAACAGAGCCCTGAGGCACACCAACATTTATTTTATGGTTTTCAGACTTGAATCCATCCAATACAATTTGTATTGAACGATTCGAAAGGTAATTACTAATCCAATGAAGGAGGGATTCATGAAAACCAAAAGCATGCATTTTCGATAAGAGAGCCTGATGCCAAACCCTATCAAATGCTTTTGAAATATCTAATGCAATGATCTTACTTTCTCCAAAACTATGTAAACTATGTATGTTCCACTGTTCCGTGAGATGAACCATGAGATCACCAGTGGACCTATTGCTACGAAAGCCGTATTGCCAGTCATTAAGAAGCTTTCGATCTTCAAGATATTTCTTGAGCTGATAATTAATCAGCGTTTCCATGACCTTGGAAAGAATGGACGCAAGTGCAATCGGTCGGTGATTAAGATTCGCCTTTTTTGGGAATAATGTGGACAAATGCGGTTTTCCATCCGCTCGGAACGAGACCTGAAGAGTAGGACAGATGAAAAAGCTTACGCAGTGGTTTTGCCAGCGATGAAGAACACCTCTTCAGAACAATAGCGGGGATACCATCGAGACCAGCAGATTTATGTATATTAAGATCTTTTAGGACGCTCGCTACAGTACGAGTGCGAAAAAAGATTTTCCCCATAGAATCATTGACTCAACTCGATCAAGTACAGGCAGAGTCATAACATTCACTGGCAGCGTTGAATTTGCAGCGAACTGACTAGCAAAAAGATTTGCTTTCTCTAAGGTGCTTACAAATGGAGTGTCATTCACAACGAGCGTAGGTACCGAGGAAGAGGAAGAATTCCTCATGTTTTTACAAATGACCAAATATTTTTACTTCCTTAAAGATTTAATATTAGCTTCTTGCGTTCGCTCATAAGTTGAGAATTTTCCCAGTGCAGTTCTTAGCTGTGCCTTTTTCAATAACTATGAATTGATCAGTATCATTCATCATCGAGCTGCACTGATTTCTCAAACTTGCTCCCCAGGAGCCTTCCAGATTGTAGACAAGTTATAGCATCTCTACACCTACACGAAAGTCTGTTTGACTCCCTAGCTCCTTGGTCAGTTGGATCTTGTGCGGGTGTAGGCCCAAGTCCCAACACAAAATTCGCAAAGTGGAAGTCTGCGAAAGGCCGAGTTCTTGTACACAGCCAGAAATAGATTGCCTCGGGTTTTCCTGTACACTTTCACGGACTGCGACGATGTTCTCGGCTGATCTTGCATTCCTTGAACGTACGGGTGATGACTGATTGTTTACTGAATCACTAAAATTTGGCCACCAAAAGTTGAAGAGTCGACTTTGAAGGGCCACCACGTCTACCGTAAAATGGGCGCAATGCGCAAAACGTTTGCGTTAACGAACACCCATTTTTTAATAATAAAGTTTAACATTTGAACGCGCTGCTGAATCAAGCAACTTGCCGTGGTGATTTGATATAAGCAACTCAATAATAAACAAAGATCTGACAGAATGTACCAGAACAAAATGGCCGCCAGGGGGAGCCAAAATCTACCTGGGGCAATTTAAAAACTCTATAGCATGATGTTTTCAAATGATTTCTGGGATCTAATCGCCAACATTTGTTGACAGAACAAACACTTGACAGAAATAAGTCAAACTGTGGTATATGAGCCATGTGACATTTGCGTGGTCTTTTTGAAACCACAGCTATTGCACATCATACAAAGTTGTTTAATTGATAATCGAAAAAGTCAGTAAGCAGCTCAATAGCGATAACCATTGGCCGCAAAGTTTTGGCTTACATTCTTTTAAAAGACGATTAATCCAAAACTGATCTTTATAGCTAAATAAAATTTGACTATACAAATTGGGATCAACGTTAATCTTGTTTTGGACCTATTCATTCAATCTCTTTCTTGGCTTGGTAATCTTGTGACTTCTTACCAAACCAAACTAAAAATTAATCACTTGAAAACTGACAAAATGGGCAACTATTAATAGTTATGTGAACTTAAAGTTCTATACCCCTAAATTCTACGCCCAAAGTCGTTATTCAATTCAAGCTGATTTAAGGCCCAAACTTCGAAGCTATGTATAGAGCACCTTAAAATGTTTAGTCAATTGATCCTTTAAAGCTTGTGCCACTCTCTTTACGTGAAATGCTAAGTTGTAGTGAACAATGGCGGGTTGATGATCTTGTATTAAATCTTTGATAATAATGATATCTAGGCATTAATTAAAATATATCCAAAACTTGCTAAGTTCATTCTCGGAAAATTACGATTAATGGATTTATCAAATCTTAAGTAAGGTTTTATATAAGTGGAAACCAAACACCTTCATTTTTATGTAAATATGCTTATTTCAATATTCCTGTTATTAAATCAAATCTTTGTAGTCTCTTTGAAAAACGTCTTAATCTTTATCCTATATGCAGCTCAAATTGAGTAGGTATATATATTTATTTTATCACTTTCCATTTTAAGTAAGTTTTATTAAGGAAATCCGTATTTGTTGACATGAAATCATAACTCCTAAGCTGCTTTTAGTTCAAAAACCCTCATAATATAAACTCTATACTATATATACTCGACACCCGATAGTCAAAGAGTCCAGAGGCATAAATAAAACCTTTTTGACTTCATTTATACTCTCGTACCTTAACTATCTTACCTAAGCTATATAGATACTCGTACCTTTCTGACACAAAAAAAAGTCCAAAAAGTTAATCTATTGTTCATTATTGTTGTGCAACATTATGCGTGGAGGTGTTTCATATTGCTCTCCTTTAGACACATTTTAAGATACGACTTTATCTACTAGCCTAGGTTAGCCTGTCGTATGGCGTATGAAGTATAAAAAGATAAAATTTTTTTCTAAAACATACTGTCTTGATTCAAAGTTGAGTAAGAAAGATCAAAAAGGTTACTGGCTCACATAATGCATCGCAGACTCACATACTCAAATTTTCATATATGCATCAGAGTCGCCAGATTTCTATCTTAAAGCTTATGCAAAAACTAACAACTGGATTGCGCTAATATCTCATGGCAGCCTTTAGACAAAATATACCAAAAACAACAACAATAAGAACTACAAAAATATAAAGCTAAAGTATTGCATATATGCATTGTTTGCCTATCTCATGTTTGGGGATATAAAAGTTTGAGGTATTGTGTGGATGGCGCAGCTCAGGCAGTCTTTTGTGTAAATAGAACGTCATTAATTTAACGTGAGACTTCCGTCACTAAATAACAGCTAATTGAACGTGCTTATAGCATTCATTGTCGTCGGTCGTCGCCGTTTTATCGTCATACATGAATAACGGCAAAAATTAACTATCCAGCCAGCTAGCCAGCCAAAGCCCGTACAGTTCAGCGGAAGCATGGGGAAGTGAATTTTGTATCTTTTTCCATAAAAAAAAACCACGCACCAAACTCTAAGTACCTAAAGTATTGAATAGTGGGCGGAAAATGAACATACAAACAAAGAGAAAACACCACTCACAAAATGTACGAAGGTATCAGCAGAAGTAACAGAACAATAAAAACACATTTATTACGGTAGAACAGCGACTTGCAAGCATACCTCCAACATATTCCATGCATATGAAAAAAGCAGCACCTGGGAAGTTCGTTAGCCTTTACCTGCTATTTTTGTACCTATATGACTTTGTTTATTTTGCTGAGTCCAATATATCGAAATTAACGAATGTACGCCACACCTTTGACATCGCGGCCACAACAAAACGCAAACGTCCACCTGGGGGCTATCATTGTGCCAAGCTGTTTATACTCAATACTCCGAGACTGATGCATGCAAGTTTAAATATGGGTAATAAAATTTACACGTAGGTATAGATGGAAATACTTTAGTTTTTAAATAGGGGTTCTTTGTTGGAAATATACCGACTTCCTATAAATTAAATCCACGTATGCATAGAATACAGTTGCAGGCGGTTGTTGAAAATAGTGTTGGACGTATATTGATTTTCGGTGAAGCGTTTTATGTTTGGAATGAGTTATTAGATGGATGGAACCTTTCAAAGGTCGAATTTAATTGCAGCATTTATAAATTAAAAATAAATTTTACTGAGAGAACGTTTAAAGTCGCGAATTGATGATTTTGTAAATTTTAGCTGGTTGTCCTGTTGGAAAAGGTAGGTACGTCATTATTACAAATTTTGAGTTTCAATATCCAAAGTGAACCTTGAATTTGTATCAGACTTTTCAGTTTCCTGTTTTCATTAGAGCTGAGTACAACACAAGAAAAGACTCAGAGTTGGCACTGGTCTCATCTGCATTGATACATGGTAACGTTTTGAACCAAAACTTTCAACATAAGTTTGATTCAGGAAAGGACCATTTATAGCTAAGGGACGCATTTGTAGGTTTTCGTGTTTTGTTAAAAAAGTCGTCAATTAAATGATTCTAAAAAAATTAAAATTAATAAGAATATTTTGCGTATGATGAAATAGTTCAATTTCAAAATCTATTTTTTTTAACGAGAGTTTTTAGTCGTTAACCATTTTTTACCAATGTGAGTAGCATTTTTTAAAAGTTTTTATTTATCATATAAACAAATACAAATTGGATGAATGCAGTGAATTTGAAGTCAATACCATTTATTTCACGTGATATCGTGCATCGAACATCATTTTTACTAAATGTTCGTATTGTTTTTTGTAGATTTCATTTTTTTTATGAAAATATGGGATGTTGGATTCTTTGATTCACTGAATGTCGAAAACAATATTTTATGTGAGATAAAGAAAGTTTGAAAATAATATTTTTAATTTTTGAGAAGTTATTTGAGTCGAAAATACATTTTTAGCAAGTTTTAGTATTGTTTTTTTGTAGGTTTTATTTTTTTGTTAAAAAGCTTTCACTTCGATTATTCTCAAAATTTTTCCGAATGTTGAAAACAATATTTCTTATTAGATAAAATCAGTTAGAAGCCATAATCTCAATTTTTTAAAGAAACATTTGACTCGAAAATCAATTTTTATTCACTTTTGTTAAATTTTTTTAGGTTTTTTAATTTTTTGTAAAAAATCTGTCAATTCGATTTTTCCCAAAATGGTACTCAATTTTAACAACAATATTTTTTTAAGAGAAAAAAATTAGTTTAAACCCTATGTCTCAAAGCTTTAAGAAGTTATTTGAGTCAAAAATCAATTTTTACTAACTTTTATTAATTTTTTTTAAGTTTTCATTTTTTGTAAAAAAAAACTCGTAATTCGATTTTCTCAAAATGTATTTGAATGTTGCAAACAATATATCTTATAAGATTAAATAAGTTTTAATTTGGCTGCCGACATTCCTCATCAAACCAGGATTTGCTTGTTGTTGGCTGTTTGAAAGCCAGAACATCAGGGGCGGCTTATCTGATTGCATCTTGGTAATGTTGCCACTGGTTTTCGATACATTGTGTCGGCGGCAGAGAAGGTTACTTGTAACTTGGTCAGAAAAGTATTTGGCGATCTCTGGCGATTGTAGCCGTTCGACGTTGTACCTTCTTCCAGCACCTCCCTGTTTTGCCTTGGGTCTTTAAATCCGAAGTGCTACCTTGGCTATAAGTAGGTATAGTGGTTCAAATCGATGTTAGCTCCTCGGAAAGTTCGTACATCCATGATGCTGGAAGCGTGTCTGGCGTCGATCAATATGGTCAATCTGGTTGATGGTAGATTGATCTGTAGAACTCCAAGTTCCTTTGTGGATGTGTACGGTGTGGAAAACTCGTACTGGCTACCATGACGTTTCGCCCCGCAGCAAAATCTATGAGCCTGAATCCGTTGTCGGAAGTATTGTCGTGCAGACTGTTTTTCCCGATTATTCCACCAAAGATGTCTCCCCTTCCTAGCTTGGCATTAAAATCGCCCAGGACTATTTTAATATCGTAGCTAGGGCACTGCTCATATGTTTTGTCTGGGAGCTCGAAGAACATATCTTTGGTGTTGTCGTCTTTCTCTTCTGTGGGGGCGTGCGCGCATATCAGGCTAATGTTGCCGAATTTAGCCTTGATGCGTTCGGTCATGAGGCGCTCATTGATGCGCCTATAGCTCAAGACTTCTTGCCTAAGTCTGGCTCCAATGACGAAGCAGCACCCAAATAAGCGCTGTTGGTTTTCGTGGTAAATATCGCAGTTTTTCATCCTCTTTTTGCACGGCCTATCCCATCGTATTTCCTGGATGGCGGTGATATCTGCTTTATAGCAGTCTAAGGCCTCCGCTAATTCTTCGGCCGCACGTGGTCTGTTAAGTGACCTAACATTCCAAGTGCATATCCGAAGTTCATTGTCCTTTATTCGATTGCGTTGGTTGTCAACAGTAAATCCGTCCGTATCCGAAGCTTCTTGGTGCTTCGCAACTATGAATGCTATGAATGCTTTTACGTGGCCAGGAAGTTTACCCGACGACACAACCTCCAACCTGGAGGGCCAGATCCTAAGTATAACCCCAAGGATGGGGAGCCAGATAAAACTGCTCCTTATAGGCCTAGGATCTGAATATGTCGAAGAAGCCCTATAAGGTGTTCACTAAGTAGTTCAACCTTACTGGAACCGTAGACGCCACCGTTGATTCCATCTCGAGAATTCGTGCGCTGCCGTCTGGATACGGAAAGGGCCCTTAGTGAAAACACCTCTCCCCCTCTCTCGTTTTCTGCCCCAACAACTTTCCATTGGGGTAAGAACTCAATGTCTGATACCATTTGAACATCTTAAATTTAATTCAAGTCTCTAAAGTTTTTGATTCGTGAGATATTTAGGTTTAACCAAAATTTTAACCTTTTTTTCAAACTGCTTTGATTTAAAAAACCACCCATGCAATTTTCTTGAGAGCGCTTTCTGCATCTTTCCGCATTATTATCTTTATAACAACATTTATTTGAAGTCGATATCTCTTCTGGTTCTTGAGTTATGGACAATGAAAAAACAAACGTATGTACACACGCACGCACAGACATCTCTCTAAAAATCTTTTATTTCGACTCCAGGGATCCTGAAACGTCGAAAAATTTGACAAATCGGACCTATTACAATAACTCCCAATGGGAAGTTAAAAATGGAAGCTCTGTGGAACGAAATAAATTGCTTTACACTTGACTAACTTTTTTTAAATACTGGAAACTTGCTTCTAAAGCAAGCGGTTCAAGTTTTCATCGAAATGAAGCACACACCTCGCCTCCTGTACTTTACTTAGTTATAGAAGTTCGTTAGATTGAAATGCTAATGAACAACACTCATGGTCTTTGTTGTCAAAGGCTTGAATCAATCCATCTCAACATTTCACACGGGAGAAGAATTCTACAAACAGTCCTCAGATGACACAAATTCGATATAATCTAAAATGATAGAAAAAGGTCCAATACTCCTCTAAATTTAGCTTTTTTTATGTTGATATCAGTTGATTTATTTGGTTGGTAACAATTTAGCCTTGAAATTTAACTCTATGGTAATCTGATAGAATCACCTACTGTACTAGACTCTAGAACCATTTTATAGTCTGTATTGACTAGTTGGCGAAATATTTTCTAGAGCTCGACATCTTTTCCATCGATTTCGGAAAATTACTTCACAAATTTTATTGAGTCTGCTATTAAATATGTGAAAATTATGTGTCCTTATTGTCAAACCACATGACCACCTTTAAATGGACTTGAAAAGAATAAATAAATACTTTTTAAATGGCAAGAGAAAATTAATATCCCATACCACCTGTTCTATAAGAAAATATCAAATTCATAGTTTGTCCAAAAGAAGAAAACGCACACTCTTAACCGCATCAGTATTCCTAAACGTAACGCATCACTATTCCAGAACGTAAAAATATGTTTGGAAATCCCAGCTTGCAAGAGTCACCCTTTTATAAATACAACCAAACCAACCTCATGGATATTTATTTACCTGATTTTAATTCGAACACGATCCTCATAACTTCCATTGAGATTCTTGAATCCTGTCAACGATAATGCCAAGTAGTTGTTTCCAAACGCGTGTGTACCCAATGTAGGTTTGTGATATTTTGTGGTTGTTGTTGTTCTTGATGTTTGCACCTTCTAGCCGCTTTTACAGAAAACCTCTTCTTCAGGCAATTTCGAGTTTATAAGAAGCTCAAAGTATAACAACTTTAAGGCAAAGGAATACATAAGTTGTAAGCTGTAACAAATCGAGATACTCTTTGAAAAGAAAAGGGACCATCTGCGCGTCTCACGACTTGTTCAAGTTTCCATTTCAGTTTGTGTCATTATTTTCTTCAAAAAAAATATGTTTTGTTTGTTACTCTTTTCTGCTGGTAGGTCTAGGAACCTAGGTTTGGTTGGTTTGGTTTCCTTGCTGCAATAAACCTTCCCTTCCTATATTTCATGGCCTAACTTTGCTATTCTCTTAGTCTTGATTTGCGGCAAGCGGCAAGGCATATAGTGTGGTTGATGGTGATTTCCTTCCGCAGCCGCTCTCCCTTATATTTTTATACATACTATAAACTAAAGCAACCATAAATTTATGCGCATATTGTTTTTACAAGTGCCGAGAGTAATCGAGACGCAAGTGATATAAAAATGGTAATATACAGGATTAATGTCTACCACTGTTGGTATTACTGCTATAAATATGACTTTATATTGATCTATGCAGGGTACCATAATGTGGATGTGTGGTATCGTGGGCTAATGGAAGTCGAAATCCACATCATCTCTACATATACACCCCAAACCACACGCCACACAGGATGTGGCATTTTATATACGTTGTCCTCTCTGCATATGTAGAATATAGAGACTCGACGCGACGAAGTTCTTTCACGTCCTGAAAATAAGTTAGTCCATTTAGTGGACCCTTTAGGTGGAAAATCTACGATTCAACCTTAACTAGCTTGACAGGCGGACTAGAGCGAGCCGTTCAAAGCCGAGCCGGACAGCCAGATGTGTGTATAGTTATTTGTGGAGCGCGCTTGAGCGCGTACCTATATTTCTACTGCGTGTGATAACCAAATAGAGGAGTCACGAATTTCATGCATACATACACTGGTTGCCAATTAAAATTTTCCAAATCTTGCTCTGAATATGGTTCTAAATCTAGGATTCTTCTCTATGAGGCTCTATAAAGCGCGATCTTCAGTTCAGGGGAGGATTGTGTATAAAAGCTGGCGGAGTTGATTTTTCTTGAGCGCATCTTGGCGTTCGCCGCCACCACACCGTCGCGTCGCGTTGTTCCAATTGAATTCCGATTGCACTACTATAAATCCAATTAGCGTTGAATTTAAACCGCACACAAACTTGACATTGAAAGATGCTTAGCTTAGGTTAGGTTTGCTTTAGGCTACAACACAAGACAACTGCGATGACGACGCCAAGTGATGCGACGCAATACAACAAGACCAGGCCATACCACAGGGACGAAGGACCATAAAGTAAGGTACACAAACTACGTTACAGTTTATTTGGTTTTGTAGGTAATACCAACCATAGTTGAGCATACACGACAAGGTGGCACGCAATTTTGTTGCCAATTTTCTTCTTCTTTTTGTTCTTTACTGATGGCTACTTACCCTGCTCTGTATATTTTCTAGGTTGTACCACCTTTGTTTTTGGTGTGTGGCCCAAGCTCCTCGTCATATAAAAGAGATACCTATGCGTGCTGGGATTTAATTAAATAAATAAAAGAAAATTGTCATCATGTTGTGTTTTTTTTTCCTGTGGCATTTCCACTCTCGCTCTTAAATTCTATACCACCCTGTGGTATGGCACTATTGGTGATGCCACTTTTTATTTTTAAGAAGTCTTATACGAAAAAAATCCACTTATTTGTGACAAAAACAAGCCATTCCAGCCGAGAGTAATTTTTACTCCTGTAGTAGGGTTGGAGTTTTGTACAATTTTTCATCGACGATAAAACCTTCTCGAAAAAGATTAAGGAAAAACAAACAAAGACTGAAAACTGATGACAGATAAAACAACATGGCGGTCATGAAATGTCAAAGTCTGCTTGTCACAGTTGAAAAACCCATTAACTACTCTAAAGAAGCATCACTGGTCAAATCATATATATTCAACCCTATGTGAAAACTGTTCTTAACAAGGGTGGTGACGCCGCGCCGCCGCGCCTCCACTTGACGTCGTCGGCGTCTTGTCGCACGCACTTTGTATGCAATTAAACAGTAACCTGGACTTGGTTAGAGGGTGCGGTTTTTATTAATTTTTTTTATTGTTGTTTGTTCATACATTTTTATTTCCGTTCAAAGTTGTTCTTCTTAAAACTGTATTCCCCGATTACGATTGGAGGTTACCACTTTCATTGGACTTGACACGAAAGTGTTGTAACCTACCACAAAAAAAAAATAATCACAGATAACTAACAACAACAAAACAAACTAAAAAAAAGTGCGTGTGTGGGACTGAAGATTGAAACAGCAGCAGCTGGTAATTTTTCAGGCTCAGGTGGACATGGACAACGACGACGACGACGACGCCACGGACCGGACCGGACGATTGAATAGCCTGCTATCCTATCAACCGAAAAGGATATTCTACATACAAAGTGGGAGTGAATTTAATTTACAAAAACAACAAGTTTATGCTCATATGTGTAGGTATAGAGGTAAAGGTAGATATGGTGTAGACTCAAAATCAAGGAGTGAACCAAGCAAAATTTATTTGTGTGATTAAGCTAAAAGGGTTTTGAGTTTCTCGCTGTTGTTGTTGATGATGGCATAAGTGGCAAAAAGAGGCACTCCACCTCGATCTATACCTACCTTTATATAAGCTATAGATACCGTGTCGGTTGGTGTGTCGCCCTTGCCACACCACTGAACTGGCACCGCCACCACCACCGCCGCCTTCGCCTTCATCGATGAATGGTTTTGTGTGTTTGAAAAAGGATAAAGTTTTAGTTTTAGTTAGTGTTTGTTTTGGTCTTGACGGGAATGGTAGGACCTTCATTTTATATATACAAAAGTTCTGTCCTCCTGTGTGTGATGCAAAATTTACCTGTTTGTTAATATGTGAAGTGAAATTGATCACAGGATTTTATTAAAAAAGGATTATATTGCCATAACGAACCATGCTCTTTCATAATATAAAACTAAAATCATATTTATTCTGAAAAATAATACTTCAGAAAAACACATAAATCACAATATAATGGATAACATTGAGATTTATTTTTAATTTGAAAATTGGATAAATGGAGATTGGATTTTAAAAACTAATATTGAGGTAAATTTTTGTTGACTATGATGGCAATGATGGATTATGAATGGATGAACAAATATCAATAACAAGAAGTGATTCTGATAAAATTTAATTAAGGACATTTTAAAAGCAATATGAAAACATTACAATCTGGGTGTAACCCTTCTATGTGAAACAGGATTTTATCTTGAATAGCTTATTCTGATGATGAAAAAGATTGTTATCAAATTGAGTATGCACTTACTTTGTATGTTGCAACTCTCACCATTTACAAGTAGATTCGAATGAGCCAACAAAAGATTTAATTCAAAACGCAGTACATTCAAAAATGAGAGTTTTTTAGAGCATGAGCGATGAGATTCAAAGTGAGTGAAATTGTGTGTGTGGGGTAAGTAGTCAAGGCTAAAAAAACTGGATGAAATGCCAATATCAGTGCTGGAAGTCATTAAAGTTTATGTTGAAAACGATAAGAAGAGATGGACATTTAATATGATAGCAAAATAAGCCTCTAATAAGCATTACACTATGAATTTTTCTTCTTGATTGTAACGACTTTATTCCAAAAGTAATTGGCATCTAGCCTCATAACTAGGAATAAAGTTCCAATCCATTTTCTTAAATAAATTCTTGTAAATCGTCTTTGAATCTTTTCAATCCGATCAGAATTATCTTTATAAAAAGGACTCCAAATAACATCTGCGTATTCCAAAATTGATCTGACGAAAGATATATACAAGAAAGGATCTTTAAAGTCTTTTCCATTTCGTTTTATGAAACCTACCACCGATTTGGCCTTAGGAACCAAATAATCGAAATGACTCCTAACTCTTTAAAATTTTAAACCCTATCTAAATCCACAGATTCCATTACAGAGTTGAAAAAAAATATATGAGATTTTCTGGAAAAAGAAATCGTCTTACAGTTTTTGATATTCAATATAAGGCTATTGATGTGACACCAATTTGATAAGGAATCAATGTCAGATTGAATAAGTTGCCAATCGTCCAAAGTCGAAACTTTTGAAAATATTTTCAGATTGTCCGCATATAATAAGCATTCACAATCATTAAAGACCGAGACAATATCGTTAACGAACATTATGAAAAGGAGTGGACCGAGGTGGCTACCTTGCGGAACACCTGATGTACACTGAGTATGTATTTAGAATCTTAACTTGTTGTGTTCTACAAGATAAATATGACGATAACCAACGAATTAAGTTAGAATGAAAACAAAATTTCTCAAGTTTTTGTCAAAAGTGTTTGGTGGTTCAAAGAGTCGAAGGCTTTACTAAAGTCAGTGTATACTGCCTCCACTTGAAATTTTTGTTCCATATCATTAGTGATATACGAAGTGAAATAAGTTAAATTGGTAACAGATGATCGACGGGATACAAAACCATGTTGTACTTCTGATAAATATTCACTGTAAGAAAATCAATTACCATATACTTCTTTACATCTTTTTTAGAACCTGATTTGTGTATAGGGAAGGGACCAAGTAAGAAAGTTTCCATTCATCAATAAAAATACCGTCTTGGTGGGACTTGGTGAATATGCTTAGTAAAGGAGCAGAGAGAGATATCGAGAACCGAACAACAATTTTTACCAAATTTGCGTACCATTTTTTGTAAATTTTGAAAGAACAGATTGTTCGATGTTTGTAAAAAAATCCATGAATATCGAAAACAATATTTTCTGTGAAATCAAAAAAAATTGAGGACAATATTTTTCATTTTTGAAAAGCTATTTGAGTGGAAAGTAAATTTTGACCAAGTTTTAGCATTGTCTTTTTTTAGGTGTTTTATGTTTTGTAAAAAACTTTCTATTAGATTTTTCTTAAAATTTTACTAAAGGTTTTTATCAATATTTTTCAAAAGATCAAAGTAGTTTAAAGCCAATATCTCAAAGTTGTGAAAAGATATTTGGGGCCAACATCAATTTTTACTTAATTTTATTATTATTTTTTTTTAGGTTTTATGTTTTTGTTAAAAAAAACTGTCAATTCGATTTTTCTCAAAAGTGTACTGAATGTTGAAAACAACATTCCTTATAAGCTTTAATTAGTTGAAAGCTACAATCTCTAATTATTGAAAAAATATTTGAGTCGAAAATCAATGTTCACTAACTTTTATTAATTTGTTTGTTTAGGTTTTTATTTTTTTTTTAAAAAACTGTTAATCCGATTTTTCTCAACATTTTTCGAATGTATAAAACAATATTTCTTAAAATAAGTTGGAAGCCATAATCACAAGTTTTTAAAAAGATATTTGAGTCGAATTTCAATTTTTATTTAATTTTCTATTTTATTTTTCATAAAAAAACTGTCAATTTGATTGTTCTCAAATTTTTACCAGATGTTAAAAACGTCAATTTACAATTTAATTCAAGTCTCTAGCGTTATTGGTTCG
The DNA here is from genome assembly GCF_945859685.1 of Eupeodes corollae. Classification (NCBI taxonomy): domain Eukaryota; kingdom Metazoa; phylum Arthropoda; class Insecta; order Diptera; family Syrphidae; genus Eupeodes; species Eupeodes corollae. The sequence goes on from NC_079149.1 coordinate 41,957,569, forward strand.
TGAGATATTTAGGGTTAACCAAAATGTTCACCTTTTTTTTAAACTGCTATAGTAAAAAAACAACCCACCCAATTTTCTTGAGAAATCTTTTTGCATATTTCTGCAATATTATCTGTATACATTTTTTTATTTAAAGTCGATATCTCTTCTGGTTGTTGAGCTATGGTGGACGAAAAAACGTTCGTATGGACGTACGTTTACACAGGCACGCACAGACATCTTTCTAAAAATCTTTTATTTCTACTCTAGGAACCTTGAAACGCCGAGAAATGTCAAAATTTTCAATTCGACAAATCGGAACCATTACAATAACTTCCTATGGGAAGTTAAAATTAATTTGAAACAATATCTCTTTTAGTTCTTGAGATATGGCTGACAGTTTCCATACCTTTTTCTAAACGTTGCGATGTATGGCCATTCAGACATACGAATGTACGAAAGAACGGACGCACGAATGTTCTGCAACCCGCACACATAAAAACTTTTTATTTACTTACTTACTTACTTAGGTCCTCAGACCTGTTGAGTCCGTTTTGATCCCCTTAAAGGGCATAGGATCACTACTACACCTACGCGCCATCGTGTACAGTTTCCGGAGATGTGTTTCAGCTCCCTCCAAGTCTTGCCTAGTGATGCTGATTTCTCCTCGACTGTCCTGCGCCATATGCTTCTGGTCGTCTAGCTCTTCTACCTTCTTGTGTCAGCTAATTCCACTGCATTGCTTGGCCTGTAATGCAGTCGTTACCTTTTCAAAGCGTATGTCCAATCAATTGCCACTTGCGTCTTCGTATTATAGATTCTATAGGTTTCTGACCTGTCCTTCTATGAAGGACCTCATTTGTTATGCGGTTTGGCCCGAAAAGCCTTAGGATGTTACGAAGACATCTATTTACGAAGGTTTGCAGCTTTGTTCACATGGCTGAGGTAACCTTCCAAGTGCTGCACCCATTAAGAAGCACAGATTCGTCATTTGTGCGAAACAGTCGTAGCTTTGTGCTTAAGCTGATAGAGTTATTCCTCTAAATTTTTGAAAGCATACCAAACGCCGCTTTTGCTTGGCCGATGCGGCAGATGATGTCTTGTTCGGTTCCGGTATTGAAAGTTCTCCACTTTTTCCACGGTTCTTAAGAAAATTTTTATTTATATGTTCTATTAGTCTGAAACGTTTAGAAATGTCAATATTTTCAATTCGTCAGAACGGACCGATTACAATTAATTCTTATGAGAAGTCAAAAACTTTTCGATAATCGAATGTTGTTTAAAAAAAAGATCTAGACTATGTATATAAGACGAGAAGAGACTAAAGAAATGAATCCAGACTGTGAGACTAAGACGATACCAAAACAAGCCTGCCATTTGTCTATTTTGAAGACACTTAGACAAGATTCGCGGCAATTAACAATTCAAAATGAAACTTCCCAAACCATTTTCTTTGCTTTGCTTTGTTGACAAAAACTTGGCAAAACATTGCATGATAACTTCAAATTTGTCCAAGTAATTCATGGCTTGGTAATTGCAGGTTTTTTTCTAACATAGGACTCATAAAAAGAGGTGTGTTTTGAAAGATTTATAGGAAACAACCAAAACAAAATTAAAAAACAAAAAATCCTTAAAATATTCATTGCCATTCATATTTTTGTATAACATCTTAAAGGCTTCTCGTATGACCGGTGGTTTATAATTTAATCAAAACTATAAATTGTGGCAATTTAAGGTCTTATAGTAATGTTTCAATAGAGGTGACCAAAACACACATTAAAAAAAATATCCTGAAACAACTAATATTTAAAACTAATTATGGTGCACTTAGGCGTATACGCATTTTTTATATTTTTGTTAACTTATAGACAAATGGTTCTAAATTTTTGTTTTTCCACTTTTGGCTGGCTCAGTAAAGAACTGAATGAATATACCATCTCATCAGTCATTTTTCCATGTCACCCCCCCCACCACCTTTACCGCTGTTTTATTAATATTTAAAAGTTTAGAGTCAGAATTTTGTAATCTATAGTCACATAATGCAATTAAAATTGATACCACACACTTCACACATGATGATGTTCACATATTCTCCATTAAAAATCTTAATATACATACCTCCATATGCTTATTTGTTTGAACCTTCCTTAATGCAACATATTCTTGTCAGATTAAGAAAGAAAACACAATATCAAAAAATATGTTATTATAAAACTTCAATGTCGCCATTTCGCTTCGGATTTCATCTTTCTGTCGTCCATTGCACACACATAATATAATTTCTGTGTTGCATGCAACAACTTTATATACGAACAACTCTGGCAATCTGCAACTGCAACCATATCGGATTAATTCCAGTATCCAGTCATCCAACGAAAATGCTTTCAAAACACACATCTGTTGTCATTTATCGTGTTTTACTTCACTACATTGCCTGCTTCGTTCTTCCCTTAATATTTTCTACAACGCCAAACCCCCCTCCCCCCCTCAGTCACTCTCTCACTCTAAAGATCAAAAACTGAAATTACAAATCTCATGTTCCATATCTCACGGCGAGATGTCGGTGGAGGGTGATGCAGCGCACAACGCGTGTCTGCTTTCAAACAACATCCACTGTATCTCGACAGAAAGACACGTAGACCCGTTTAAATGCCGCCCACTTCCATAAATTAAAGAAAAACATTAAACACAAAACACACAACACACTCTGTTACACCTTTATGTTCAGTTAAAGCAATTTTCGGTGCCTCTGGACCGAAATATTTAATTTGTGATTAATTGCCTCAAACAAATGGGCCTCTGTGGCACTCTGGTTTCAAAAGAGGTCTTTATGTTTGTATGTCTGTATATTGCTACAGTCAAGGACAACTTTTGCTTTATAGCTCAATGGACGCGGATCCTGTAACACACTTCTCCCTAAGTTGCAAAACAAAGCAAACAGCGAAAAAAGTATGTCCCTTGGATCAAATGGTCAACAAAAATTTGTCAGTGGAACACCAGGTCCCGAATTTGTGTCAACCTCACGGTAAATCTTGTCCCATAACAGCATTGCGCTGTCATAAACCTCCTGGACCCGCTTTCCTGTTCAAAAAACACGCTGCTGTATTCTGTGTCACAGTCAGACTAAGAGTTTCTCCATCATGCAACATATCGGCATCGGCATGCGGGACCAAGTCAAACCGGTTAGTCATTTAAAGCGGACGCATGGACGGACTTTTTGATTGCAGATATTGTTCCATTCTATTGTTAGCTTTTCGAATGATTGACAAATCGAAAGTGCAGTTCTTGAAAATTCTAATTTAATTATGTATAGAGGTTTTTGGTTGCTCTGACGTTGACGCTAACGCTGACGCATCAAGTTTAAGGTAATATTTCGCCATTATCAATTCTAGTTTAATTTAATCCGAAATACCAATCAAAACCTCCTCGAACAGCAAAAGACCGAACACTCATGCTGTTTAATGTGATTTTACATATAATTGAATTCTGATGTTATGACGTCACAAATCATGGCCATATCACTGCGGGGAACATCATCAAGTTAACAATTTAACAACATTAACAACTGCAGGCAAGCTTATGGCAAACAGTTAATGGAAAATTAATATTTAACTTAGCTTTAAGATATATTTTCGTTTAGGTATATTTTGTTTTCACATTACATTTTAATGCGTTGGCGGGACTTACTTCAATTTAAACAACACCATCGCACAGTTTCAAGACATCACACAACAAAAAATAACACAAGAAAACGAACTTGACTCTGTTAAATTTTGTACATATAGCCAAAGGTAAGGAAAAATAAACAAATTTTTGTTTATTTGTTGGCCTTTAAGAATCGAAAGTGGGTCACAATGACACAACATTAGCACTTAATTATATTGGAGTTTTTATTTTTGATTTTCGTTTCTTCTTTTTGTCAATGATGATTTTTATTTGGGAAGATAAAAGTAAAAATTTGGTGTTTTTATTTTTGTAAAAGTGAAATTTTATTGATATCCCTTTCTTTTTTCTCATTTCAGGTAATTTCATTAATCACAAGACGCAGTTATTGGGAAGTAGTGAGTAATCGAAATTATTGTAAATTTTATTTTTTTAATTAATATTATTGTTGGTTGTTAAGAAAGAAGGATTTAATTAGGTCCTAAAGCGTCTTCCCCTTAGCTTTGTTTTTAGAATAAAATATTTCAAAGGTAACTTTTTCAGACGAATTATTTAAGTTAGTTTTAGACTTTGACTCGACCAATGAAGTTTGATTGAAAAAGATGCCAACACCTGAGTAAGAATTTAATAAAACTTGAATAGTTCTTCCAAACCAAAGACTTAATTCTTGAAAGGCGGAAAAGTACAGAATCTTTGACATGACATGAATGAAAAAAAAAAATGTGTTACAAAAAATTGAATACGTGTTTGAGTTTATTTTTGAACAGCTTAATGGAAATTTTGAAAAGAGAACTATGAACAAACTTTTTAAGTGAACTTTTTTGGACTTTATTTATAATAATTATTAAAAGTTAGCTTCAAAAAACTAGCTTGTTTTTTTTTAGAAAAATATCTAAAAATATTTTGTTTGAATATTTTCTAATATTTCTTACTAAAAATGATTTCTAATATTGGAACTTGGTTGTTTTTTGACATGTAGCTTGCAATCTGGCAATACTTATTATGGAATTGGTCTTTTACACAGCTGTAACTTCATTTATTTGTTTAGTTTAATTAAGTTTATTCATCAAACGAAGTTACAATAGGCACTTAAGTGATTACTAGATAATATCATACATACAATTTAAAATTTTAAAAATTACCACCAGCAAAGTTATTTAGAATTAAGAATAAATTTGATTTAAATAAATATCTACTGACATTGAAATCAATCATCAAACAGTATTCGTTTCTCTCAAACACCTGGATAATGGTTCATTGGAAGCATACACAGTTCTATGATATGAAACATTAAATAACGATTGGTTTCGAAGCAATCTCGCAAGAATATTAATCCTAATAAGAGCTACTATGTCACAAATGAACATAACCTCTGTGAACTTTCTACGAAGTCTTTTTACTACAACTCTCGTAAATCATTTTGGATCCCTTCGATTCGAATGAAGAAAAAATGAAGTATTCCAGATTACACTGCAGTATTCAAGATTTGACCTTACAAACGCAAAAAATAAACACTTTAAGGTGTATGGATCGGAAAACTCCTTTGAGTTTCGCAATATTGAAGTGCAACTAAAAAATCTATACGCTTTACAAAGTCAAGGTGTTTGTCCAAAATCACACCAAGATCTTTTTTAAAAGCTATAACAGACATCAGCATAATATGATTGATTTTAAAGAAAAAATTAATTGGAAAACGGTTTCGAGAAAACGTTAGGCTTTGGTATTCGGAAATTTTCAATTATAAACAGTTAGCTTAACATCTTTCGGATAAAAGATCAAGATCTTGTTGCAGAAGAAAACAATCATGTTCAGATTTTATACAACGAAATACTTTAAGATCATCTCCGTAAATTAAGTACTAAATTTAAAAACATATCAGGAATGTCGTTTATAAACAACAAAAAAAGAAGAGGACCAAGATGGCTTCCTTGCGGGACACCTGAAATAACATATACCGGTGCAAAAATAATGTTATATATACGAACGTACTAAATACTATCAATTAAGCATAAATTAAGCCGTTTTAAAAAGTTTGAGTGAAAACCTTCTTTATTTATCTTCATAAATGAAGCATCATTATTGACTCTGTCAAAAGCTTTAGAAATGTCAGTGTACACAACATCATACTGATAACCTCTCTCAAGTGAGTTCAAGGCTAAATTACAAAGAATAGTGAGGTTAGTTGCAGTTGATCTACCAGCTACAAAACCATGTTGGTATGGTAAAATCATTGCTTTAAGAAAAGAAGTTAATTTGTCATAGACTAACTTTTCAAAAAATTTGTAAATCGTAGAAATTTTACAAATTAGACGAAAGTTTCAAACATCTTGTCTACCACTGAATTTAAAACGTTCAAGTTGCTTGCTCTCTCTAAACAGATCGCATATAAGCTCGATAATAGATGTCATAACCAGACACTGTCTAATTGGAAAGCACGCCACGAGACTAGGCGTATTCTCGAATGACTTTTGCAGAAGCTGTATGGACTGCAAATGCCCTGCTCTGGCTCGAAGACACAAAAATTACCTAGAAGAATTCTTATTTAACGATGTAAACGATCTAAATCATATCAGCATAATC